>NC_085843.1:167034002-167358690 GCF_035594765.1 Anolis carolinensis | reverse complement strand
CAGCTCCAGCTCCATGCGGGGACATGAGAGAAGCCTCCCACAAGGATGGTAAAAACATCAAAACATCCGGGCGTCCCCTGGGCAACGTCCTTGCAGACGGCCAATTCTCTCACTCCAGAAGCAACTCCGGTTGCTCCTGACACGAAAAAAAAAACCCACCAGGTTTATCCCCTAGGAGGTATGCATGGCTTCAGTTTAAAGTAACAGAAATTAGAATCTAAGTACCAAGCAAGCATGGGGTACATTCTCATAGGGACAAGGATTATTGAGGTTGTCTATGGGACACAGAGATGTAGCCTTGACAAACAATTATTGAGGTGGTAGAGACATCATAAATGACTTCAAGTATCTGACAGACTGTGATTCAGAAGATGGAGTCGACTTCTGTTCAATGTCATGTTGTGAGCACTAGGTTTTTGACATCAGAATGAATCCAAACTCTTAAAAAGCAGAAACAAAAAAAAAATAGAAAATCTATTGCTAGACAAAATCCTATGCACACCTGGGGCCCTTCCACACAGGCCCAAAACCCATGATGAGATGTAGATTAAGCTTCGGGACCCCTCCACTCTCTGTAACTGTATACTTTATTGTATGTATGTTTATGACATCGAATTGCTGCTTATCTGTAAGGCTGCTCTGAGTCCTCTTCAGGGTGAGAAGGGCAGGATATAAATACAGTTAATAAATAAATAAATTTTGTGGTCAACTTATGGTGAAGGTGACCATAGAGCTGTTGGAGGGCCAGAGATTCCTAAAGAAGTTATTTCTAATCCATGGTTTTTCCACTTTTGTATTCCTGCACTGCATAAAAGTAAGTCAGTAGTATTTTTACACGTCTCATTTTAGAGCATGGCACAATGGTTTGTGTTCAAGCAATTCACAGAGTTCTTCCCAAATGTAAGCCACATGTTTTGTTTTGTTTTTTAATGTCACAGCATCTTTTTTAAAACCTTCACTGCAAAAGATCAGCAGAGACAGGGAAACTTTGAGATGTATTGATCGTATGTAGTGGGAGAAAACAATCTTTTGCAAGCCTCCAAAGCTTAATAGAACCATTTGTAACTGCCTACACTTCTCTGTCATCATTCTAGTACTGAAAAGCACAAGTAGGAAGGAGCTATACAGATATGTCAAAACAGGCTGATGATTGCTCACATAAAATTGCATCCACTTGCATAGATAATAAAGGGCTGGTCTATGAAGGCGTGATAAAAGTAACCTATTCAGCAACAGGGCCAGCCCTATCATCGCTCAGGGTGATACAACTGTTTCAGACAGAAAATACTGGAGGCAGCAGCAGCAGAACCAAACATCATTCTAGCCTTGTTCTTTTTGGAAGATGAAACTATGCACATAATGTGACCTGACCTGGGCCAATGGGACCTGTCATGTGTTGCTTCATATATAGTTAATTCAAATGCAATTTCAACCAGTTTTTGGAGGAGGACTTTTGCTTTTCACTTTTACAAAGCAAATAAAAATACAAAACCCAATTACTTAGAATTAGCAGCTGTAGTTTTATTTCAATGACACAAGTTCAAGAATCAGAGCTTAGAAATTAACTTTAAAAATAATAGTGAAAATTTCTTGGTTTGCTTTTGGTTAGAGCTTGCATGGCAAAGCTGCATTACATTGAATTCTGTGTGGAAAGTAGAAATATATACATACTAGCTTGGGGACCCAGCGGTGCCCGGGTCATTTGAGAAAGGCATTGTTTGCCTATGTTCCAAGTTTAATCTAGGTGCAGGGTCAGCGGGGTTCAGTGGGTGCAGGTGAACTCCAACTCCCATTTGCAAGCCCCATCATCCATGGTCCATCCCACTCCAAACAGCCAGTGTTGGATAAGTGAGACTCTACTATAAGTTGCAATAGATTGCTAAAAGGTCAAATTTTCCTAGCTAGACTTTTGTTGTCATAGAAAAGAAGCATAAACAGAACTTGCAAACAACCCTTCCCCATTCTGACTAAAAGATTCTGGGAACTGTCATCTGCAAATAAGTTTTCCTAATACAAGGCACTGGCTATTGAGTTATTCCTAACTTGCTCAGGAATGCACAACACTCCTGGTAACTTTCTCTTCCTTGCTTTATCCACAGCATCTTGTCTCCCTAAAATCTCTCTCCCTAAGTAATTTTCACCTCAGTGGAGTTTTGATACTAGACGTGATGATTTCAGACGAACAAAAGCCACTTAGGGAGAATAGCTGGACACTAACTGATCATTTCCTCTCAATTTTCACAAGTTTTCCTTCAGTGTCAAATGTTACTGTTACTGTGGAGAATCATCTTTTTTGTTGAGTTGAAAATGCCAGCTCAAAATCATATAGACTAGGGACCTCATTACAAAGGCCTGTGGATTCGCCATGCATCATGGCAAATACATGGGGTCTTGGCACAGGGAGTGGAGAACCCATCACACCATGCCCCGCATCACCCATCTTACCTTGACCCCCATCCAATGGGGGGGAAGTGTTGCTGCCTGGCTTCCCCCCATTGCTCCTAAGGCAGTGATGGCCAACCTATGACACCCGTGTCAGCACTGACATGCCTAGCCATTTTTGCTGACATGCTGCCGCATGCAGATTGATCGGATGACTAATGTCTTTTGTGGCCAAATTTGGTGTGATTTGGTCCAGTGGTTTTGTTGTTTATTCCATGGGAATTATGCATATTACATATTATATTATTATATTATACTATTATATTATTATTATATTATTCATTATTCATGACTACATTGAAACTAGAATAGAGAGAAATCAGCGTGGAAACTGCAAGAGGTACCATAGATTGTTGTACATGGGAATAATGGTAATAAATAGTTTTTGATTTATTAAATACAGTTATATATTACAATTATATATTTTTGTTATTTAAACTATCTATATTGTGAAATTATGGGTTTTTTTCTCGAAGTGACACACCACCCAAGTCATGCTAGGTTTTTTGGTGAATTTTGACACACCAAGTGCAAAAGGTTGCCCATCATTGTCCTAAGGCAACACAAGAAGCCTGCTGCTCTCCTCTTTCGGCATGAAACTTGGCTGGAAGTCCCTGTGTTGTATAATGGGCTCTGTGTCAAATGTGGAGAGCAAGCAGCGTACGATGAGCAAATCAGATGGTCTGATGAGAACCTAGATAAGGTCCTTTGTGTCATCATTTCTGAGTAGCCTTTTCAACAGCATAATTGGTGAGGAAAGGCAGCAGATGCCTTAGCATTTGTGTAAATTTATTTTCCTCTTTGCTAAGCCTATTAATGGTGCAGAAAGAAAGGGGTCTAGCAAGAGAATGATATCAAGGCAAGAGATGGTTGAACATAAATTTGCTTCATAGTCTTGCCAAGCTGCATAATCTATTAAGACTGTGTGTGTCTCTGTGCCTCAATATGAAGAGATACCAAGGCAGCCATAGTAACTCTCATCACACTGGGTTGTGAAAATGTTTAGCCAGGACAAACAAATGAGACACTGAGGATTTAATAACAGCAAAATAAGATGAGATTGAGAAAGAGATGCAGGCTGTGATTCAGCCACTCTTTTCATTTACTTTTCAAAGCATTCCACCTGGTGGCTAGTCAAGTCAGTGCCTCGCAAGGAAAATGAAAAAACAACATGGGTAAAGAGTTTGGAAAAATTAGACAAATGGACAAAGCAGCATATTTTTGTGGTAAATATTTGAATATATCTGCACAACTTTCAGATTCTCTGCTCTAGCTCAGAGGAGTGTCCTAGAGCTATTTAGGCCCCTTCCACACAGCTGTATAAAATCCACATTGAATTGGATTATATGGTAGTGTGGGATCAGATAAACCAATTTAAAGCAGATATTGTGGATTATCTGTCTTGATATTTTGGGTTATATGACTGTGTGGAAGGCCCCTGAATTAGTTAATTTCCTTCCTTTGATTTCCCCTATGTGGTACCCCAGAAGGTAGCAAAGAATTCTAGGTCCCTTACCAAGCTAGAAATTCCAGGATTACCTAGTACAAAACAATTAAACAAGATTGAACTCCTATAACTGTGCAGTTTAGATATACAGTAGTAACATGCTGACATAAGGTACAAAATTGTGCAACCTGTAGCTCCAGATCACTTCCTTGGGCCCTACTAGGAGTGTAGCCACACTGCAGAATTATATTGTCACTAGTTTAACTGCCATGACTTTAACTGGCAAAACGCAATGCCATACATTTCTGGGATTTGTAGTTTTTTGTGACACCGGTGCTCTCCGACAAAGACTAAACATTTCATAGGACTCCAAATCCCAGAATTCCACAGCATTGAGCCATGACAGTGAAAGTGGTGTCAGACTCCTATAATTCTACAGTGTGACTACATCCTAGACCTTATAATCTCCCAGCTTCTGTTTCCACTTTTAAAAATAGCTTTTTTAAAAGCCCTATCTTACAAAAGACCTCTGAGACCCCTTCTACACAGGCCTTAAAATGCAAAAGAAACTGGGATAAAAAAGATTGTTTAGATGAAGTGCATCAAAAATGCATACTGGATTGTGAGATTGGATTAAAAACGCGTATTTAAAAAGGTTCTTGCCTCTTTTCTCACTATTTTCCACTACTCACATTTTGTTCACCCACTTTCACTGTATCTTCACTTACAAAAAGTGAATAAAAATTATTATGAAAAAAAGGTTCTCACAGAAAATGTGCTGTTATAGAAGTCTGTATATCCCCACAGTCCAAAAAAAACAAAGGGGTTGGTTGTGATACACTGATTTGGACTGCTCCAGTGCATATCCACATGTTAAAACCCTGAAACAGCTGAGAAAAGAATACAAATAGAGTAGAGTCTCACTTATCCAACACTCACTTATCCAACATTCTGAATTATCCAACACATTTTTGTAGTCAATGTTTTCAAAACATCGTGATATTTTGGTGCTAAATTCGTAAATACAGTCATTGCTACATAGCATTACTGCATACTGAACTACTTTTTCTGTCAAATTTGTTGTATAACATGATGTTTTGGTGCTTAATTTGTAAAATCATAACCTAATTTGATGTTGAATAGGCTTTTCCTTAATCCCTCATTATCCAACATATACACTTATCCAACGTTCTGCCGGCCCGTTTATGTTGGATAAGTGAGACTCTACTGCATATGGAGCCACTCTTGTGGGGCTGTATCTTTTTTTCTGCTGCCAGCCAATGAGGCCACCTGTGGAAGGGAGCACTCTACCCTTCCCATTCCTCTTTACTGCACTCATACACATCAGCAAATCTTAAAAATAATTGAGAAAAATTTTAAACAGAGACTTCCAGCAGATGTCCCATGTCCATTCTACCGTTCTAAAACTGCTATAACCAAACCTTTCAGGATGCTGGGGGATCATTTACTGGAACTGAGAGCTCTGTGTTTAGACTTTCCATCAGGTACCGTGATTTTTAACACCATTCCCTTTTCCTAAATTAATATGCTGTCTGAGCCTTAAGGAACATTGTTTTGCTTTTAATGGCTGCTTTGGCCCCATCCTAAAATATCTGAAAACTCTCCCCAAAAGTGACTGGAGGTGACTGGAATATCACATTTGAAAAACAACATGGATGTAATCTACCTGGCATTGGCAGGACACCAAAATAGCTCCCTGATCTTTGGTGTATGCCCAATGTTGGCTAACCCTCCCTCCCTCCCTCCACATCATCCATATCCTCCCACCCAACTTACTGACCCATATAGTGATTATTTTGTGGCAAGAAAGCAAGATGTTTGTGGATCTCAGCACTGGTCATCATTATGTAGCTCAGAGCTGATGTCACTTACTTACTTAGGCGATCCATCGTAGGTTGAAGATGATTGTCTTCCATCTTGGGGGGGGGGTGTCCGTAGATGGCTGATCTGCATGTTCTCCCGCAGTGAGGACATCGGTTTCCAGGTGGAAGGCAGTCCCGGTCAGGGTTGGCTTGATGCTCCTTCCTCTTGGCACGTTTCTCCCTTAAGCCCACCATTCGTGCCTCTTCGAACTCCGCAGCACTGCTGGTCACAGCTGACCTCCAATTAGAGCGCTCAAGGGCCAGGGCTTCCCAGTTCTCAGTGTCTATGCCACAGTTTTTAAGGTTGGCTTTAAGCCCATCTTTAAATCTCTTTTCCTGCCCACCAACTTTACGTTTGCCATTCTTGAGTTCAAGAATGCAAACTGCTTTGGCAACTGCTTTGGGAGACAGTGATCGGGCATTCGGACAACGTGGCCAGTCCAGCGGAGTTGATGGCGTAGGAGCATTGCTTCCATGCTGGTGGTCTTTGCTTCCTCAAGCACGCTGACATTTGTCCACCTGTCTTCCCAAGAGATTTGCAGGATTTTTCTGAGGCAACGCTGATGGAAATGCTCCAGAGGTTTGGTGTGATGTCTGTAGACCGTCCACGTTTCACAGGCGTAGAGCAGGGTTGGGAGGACAATGGCTTTATAAACAAGCACCTTGGTATCTCTACGGATGTTCCGGTCATCAAACACTCTCTGCTTCATATGGAAAAATGCTGTGCTCACAGAGCTCAGGCGGTGTTGTATTTCAGTGTCAATGTTGACTTTGTGTGACAATGATGTCACAATACACAAAGATAACATCAGTGCTGGTTTCTTCAGGGTTTCCTCCAGAAGTCTCAGCACTTTACTAATCATTGTGCATCTAACTATGAGGAGGAAGCCAAAATTCAGAATGACTTAATAGAGTGGCTTCAGAAGCTTTACAGGTACATTGGACGGAAGGTCCATTGCTCAGGCTAATGTAGAGCCATATGCAGATATTTACCCTGTGCTTAGGAGAAATTGGAGGGAGGCCCCAGTATTTATTATCAACCAGGACTGACTACTTAACTGGAATCTGGTGCCTCTACACAGACGTAGTAGTAGTAGTAAACTTTTATTACGGTCAATGACCAGCTCGTAACAGGGGTACCCAGTTCTGTACATCCTGTACAGGGGGTTGGACTAGATGGCCCATGTGGTCTCTTCCAACTCTACTATTCTATCCATGTTAGACTTCATTAATAATAATAAAATTATAATAATTTTTTTTAAAAAAAACATTATAAAATTGAATTATTTACCAATCTAAAATCTAGGCTAAAGACCACATACAAGTAACTATTGAAGCTCAACTAATCCCATAGGATCCTCTGGGGCAGTCTCAAGGGAGGGAGTGGGGATGACACCGGGGGGAGGGGGGAAGTAACCATAACTGTAAATAACAGTCTAGAACTATAATTATCAGTCTATTTCTGATTCCCCATCTATACTCTGTAGGAGATGCTTAAGTCTTTTGGCTCTCAAACATCTTCTGCCGAATTTTAATTGCAGCCGTGCAGAACTTGGCAACGTTGTATGCCACAGCCGAGATGGTATCTGAGAGCAGTAAGTATATAAAATTGTCCAGAGCGTCCTGGGTATTTAGTTGTCCATGGCGTAATGAGACGCAAACGAATGTCTCTATAAAACAGGCACTGCAGAAGCACATGTTCTATCAATTCTATGGTTGACCAATTGCATAACATGGACTTTCACCCTCCAAAACTCGCAGGGAGACATATTTCCACCCTACTGTATGCAGACGATGCAGCACTGATTTCAAGAACTCCAATAGGCCTCAAAAGAGCTTTGAAAGCATTAGCACAATATTGTAGGGATGAACAGTTACAACTCAACTATCAGAAAACAAAAATCGTGGTGTTTGCTAAAAGACCTAAGCTCCATCACTGGACTATAGATGGAAACAAAATTGAGCAGGTCCCTTGTTTCAAATATTTGGGAGTAGTCCTCCACTCTTCCAGCAGCAGAAAAGCACATGGAGGCTATGTGGCAGAGAATGCACAAAGGAGTTCGTCTGCCATACTAAAATATCTGAGATCAAAAGGGGGGCACTTTATACCAGCGGCACTCAAACTTTTTGAAGCCAAGTCAATGGCCCAACTCCTTTATGGGGCCCAAATAGGACCATTTTCTGACTTTGCCCCACTGGAGACTGTCCAGTCCAAATTCTTAAGATACGCCCTACAGGTGCCAAGGTGTGTCTCCAACGCCATCCTTCGCCTGGAGACTGGCTTCCTGAGAGTTGAGGCCAGGGTGTGGATGGTAATATTGAATTACTGGCTCAGACTATCCCTCTCGCCCCTGGGCCTTGCACCACTCTCTATGAAGGACAACTTTCAATCTAGTTGGCAAAAGGAGATACTACACAAACTTGCATCTCTAGGTCTATCCCCACAAATACTAACCAGCATGGGATATGACCAGGCCAAAGCCCAGATCAAACAATGCATAACAGACATTGAACGCCAAATAGATCTGTCTAATGCCCCATCCTTTATCACCAGTGGAGACAGTAGGGGCTCTACCTCCCCTATGGAATATTTCACTATGTTAGAGGTAGCCAACCATCGAAGAGCCTTCACCTTAGCTCGATGCCATGTGCTTCCATCTGCAGTACTGGAAGGTCGTTACCAGAAGACCCCATACTCTGAGAGGCTATGTCCCTGTGACTCAGGTCACATAGAAACAACAGAACATGTGCTACACAGACCTAAAGTCTGTATTTGCTTCAGAATTAGCCTGGAGCATCCAAAAGATGCCTCAGGCTAATCCAGTTTAAACCAGAGTAAAACTGGATTTTCAGATTTATTCTGGATCAGAAATACATAGGAAGGTGTGTGGACCACTGTGCTCCACCCAAATCACGGGGGTTGGGCTTAATGTAAGGTCACAAACCGAGTAGAAATCAGCATTAAAATACTTGTTTCTATCCAGTTTTTAGCTCTTCCAGACATAAGTAAACCTAGAAGGAACTTAGATATTATATACCAGTTTCTCTCAGGATTTAATCCATTCACCCACCTTAAAACCCGAGATTTCCCAAGGAGGGGGTGTGGCTACATGCCTTTCAGTAAGGTCCAGATCTGCTGAGGTGTCGAATTAATCCAGAGTAAACTGGCAAATCCCAATTTGGTTGCCTCAGATAAACTCATGATCCATCACGTGTTTTAGGGCTTGTATAGAAGGGCCCTAAGTGTTTCCTATTGTCTGGTACCTGTCCCATTGTCCTTGCATGAAAGGGTTGTTCGTTAATATTTTCATTATGACTCGACAGAGCTTGTTCTTTGGGTTCATCTCTCTTTTCATGACATCTAGAAATTGAACATGGGAGTTTGGGGTGTGTTGCTTATAGTATAAGTAGTGGTGTGAGACCACTTTGAGTTCAAGTCCTTGCAAAAAGGCACAGTATGAATAAAGTGACTGAATGACTGACTAATTGTTTTTGACCACAGGGGCACCATGCAAAATATGTAATGAATGAAAGATTGAAATAGATGAGGCTCATTTATTTCATTTACTATTTGTTCATATATGTTGTGGATGAGTTTCAGGATACCTTCACACCAATCATTATAAATCATTTGCCCACTCAGGGTCAATGTTTTGTGAAGATTTTGGATAACACAGGGAAGGGTTAATGCCCCTGTAACATTTGTTTTGATGTCTGTGCCCCTATTAAGAAGATTTCACCTCACCTTCTGTCCCTGTGAAAATGTGGGTTGTTATTTGGTGATATAACTTCAATGGAGGCACCTTTTTCCCATGATAACTCTCCCAGGAGTAAATTTCCCCTCCTAGGGGAAGATTTACTCTCACTTCCTGTTGTTTCAAGAATGCATACAGCAGTAAAAATCTCACTGTGGCTTTAACTTCACACTTACTAATCTATAAAGGTAAGGTTTTCCCCTGACGTTAAGTCCAGTCGTGACCAACTCTGGGGGTTGGTGCTCATCTCCAATTCTAAGCCGAAGAGCCGGCATTGTCCATAGACACCTCCAAGGTCATGTGGCCAGCATGACTGCAAGGAGCGCCGTTACCTTCCCACCAGGGAGGTACCTATTGATCTACTCACATTTGCATGTTTTTGAACTGCTAGGTTGGCAGGAGCTGGGGCTAACAGCGGGCACTCTTTCCGCTCCCGGGATTTGAACCTGGGACCTTTCAGTCTGCAAGTTCAGCAGTTCAGTGCTTTAACACACTGCACCACCACCAGGGGCCATATATATATATATATATATATATATGGTGTACTACTTTAAATGCAACTTGGACAGATGTTTTTCTTAAAATATTATTTATTTTTACCTGTGCAAGTAAATGCTTAAGCATTTTCAAATACTGTAAACGGCCCAGTCTGTGCTGTTGGCTGGCATGCCCATTCCCAGGCCCACCTAGCGCTGCCATCCCACATTTTTGTAACTAGGAGTGGTATGTAAATCAGATTTTTGTAATTTGAGGAATACCTGTAAATCTATTCAAAAAATGTTCAGCTAAAACCATCTCCTGCAAAAGTTAAACAGCTATTAAGCAAAAATAAAACAAAACAAAATCCAAATTTAAATAAAAACACAGAACAATGTAGAACGGAGTTAAAACAAAAGATAAAAGACAATTTTGTCTTGGAAAAGTTAAATAGTAATTTTAAAAGTAAACAAATTCTATTAAAAGGCACATAAGTAAAACAATTTTGAACATATTTAAAGCACAGCAATGTTGTTGCATATCTTCAAGTTGTCTCTTAATGCATAGTGAACCTATAGTGAACCTTTGTGTTTTCTGGGATTGAAAGTGTGTGACTCATCCAAAGTCACCCAGTTTTCATGGCTGAACAAGGAATCAAACTTTGGTCTCTAGAGTCATAGCCCAATACTCAAACCACTATGCCGCTGTGATTCTGTAGCACATAACACAGCTCTAACATAATATTGCTTCTGGAAAACCTGTCAGATGATCTAACAAGAGTATCCTGATGTGCATCAGCACTTTCTGGTTGGTACATATTGGTTCTGCTGTGCATCAATCCCAATATGTCTCATACATGGTAGCAAAACAGGAACACTTTACTTGATACAGACATTACGGAACTGATCAATTATAATTCCCACAGATATAGGCACATTTACAAAGACATAAGTTCCCAACAGGATTCCATCTCTGACTTATATGCTTCCTTATTCCCAAGGACAGGACTCAGGGTGGTTTACAATGAAATGGGGGTCACAATAGAATAAAACAATAAAATTAAAAATAGCACTCCAAAACATTATGTCATCATTTACATACAGATCAATAATAAGCCTCTACAGTCACCTAGGGACCCACCACCAAGAACGTACACTTGGAAGACCGGGCTGTGCCGCAGGCTGGTGAGCAGCTACTGCAATAAATCACTCTGACCATGAAGCCATGAGTTTGAGGCCAGCCTGTGGTGGGATGAGCACCCGTCAATTAAAAATAAAAAATAGCCCCTGCTCGTTGCTGACCTAACAACCCGAAAGATAGTTGCATTTATCAAGTAAGAAATAAGGTACCACTTATAAAAAGTGGGGAGGCAAGTTTAACTAATTTACAACGTTGGAATGAGGAAGTGAGGAAGTGCCAGCAGCTGCTCCCCCCTGTGGCCAGAATCGAACATCCCCTCAGGAGAAAGTTAAATTGCCTCTGCGTCTGTCTGTCTGTCTGTCTGTCTGTCTCTGTCTCGGTTTGATGTGTTTATGGGCATTGAATGTTTGCCCTGTATGTGTATAATGTGATCCGCCCTGAGTCCCCTTCAGGGTGAGAAGGACGAAATATAAATACTGTAAATAAATAAATAAATAAATAAATAAATAAATAAATAAATAATAATTAAATAAATCATATTCAGCCACGAGTGATAGCCTATGATGATGAACATAATTCAGTTAAAAGCACCTTCCAAGACTGCCAAAGGGCGACCTATTCACATTTGCTTGACCATTGCAGCATGATTGATATCTGTGAAAGTCCACATGACTTTTTTGTCAGTCTGTATAGTCTCCAAAGAACCCTGAAAACTGGTCACTGGACTTGTCTTGGTCCTTCATCCCCCAAGATACTGTTATGTACATTACTTTTCTCTAGGTACAACATAATAGGCATACAACCCCTCTAGCCATATCTGAGCAGTTGAAACATTTGTGACTATTCTTCCCATTTCTTTCAGCCTTTTTCCTTTTGCCTGATGGAATCTGACTTGCTCAAAATTACAGTAGGACAGAAATAGCATAGAGTCAGTAAGAAAAGATGGGAAGGTCCAGTAAGGAGGGAAAGTATTAAAACGAATTGTAGACATGAATACAGTTTGGAAGCATACATCCTATAATGAGATTTGACATTCCAAATAAAGGTGTCTCCTTCTTGATTTATTTATGGAGAATGCAGTTATTTATACTAGTGGGCTCCAATGAAAGTACAAAACCATTAGGAAATGCAGGAGATAAGTCCAGTGTATAGCTATAGCCCAGATGTGTCAGGTGCAAATGAAAACCTGTTATGAAGTTAAGATTTCTCAGACAATCAAGTCGAGCCATGACTAAGATCATAAATGAAGATGACCCAGAGCAAAAAAGAGAAAAACCCCACGGCAGAGTGATTGATGGTTCAAGACATTTTGCTGCCTGAAGTAGAAACCATATGAGTTCTCTTTTTTACAGTCAGAGTCTTTCAGCACCTTCATCTATAAAACAGAGGTCTTCATGGTGTCACTGAGAATACCTTGGCCTTTGATAAACTTCACCGTCCTTATTTTGTTAATTTATCATTCTTTCAATTAGGCACTTTACTGGCTCTTCCTTTTGGGAGCTGCTTTGTAATAGTTTGAAAAGAAAAAGAGTACAAAATGTTTTGAAATAAAAAATACATGAAATAAGTATGGCTTCACCCACATGCATGTCATAGTTGACCCTATAGCTCTCTGTTGTCTCTTCACCCAGCCATAAACAAACATTTCCCTTGGAGCCCTTCAAGACAGGCCCAGAAATGTGGGACCTGGTGCACTTTTATCTGAGGAATCCAAACAACACCTCAGGTAAAAGTGAATTAATTCAGAATAACCACAGTTATTCAGAATTAATCAAATATCCCATTAGAGCTGGGCCTTTCTGAAAGGCCCAGTTTAATGGGGTATTGGGCCTGTGGAAACTCACCCTCGGGTAGTCCTGGGACTACCGGGGGTAAGTCCCCATAGCTGTCTCACACTTTCGGGCTCCTGGAGCCCAAAAATGCAAGATGGCACCCACTCCCTCCTCCCAAGTCACTCAAAACAAGCCTTAATTTTTTAAAAAACATTAATGTTTGTTTTGGGGAGTTTTGGGGGTGGAGTTTTGGGGCACCTACACACACACACGGAAAAGCCTGGGTTTTGGGGGGTGGGGACTCAAATCTGCGCCAGAAGTTTGATCAACTTGGTTGCACTCTTCCAGACATCTTTCAGTTTGTCAATATCCCTCATCAGATGGGTGGTCAGAATCACCACGCTTGTGGCAAATCTGATGGTGCTCAGGTGGGGGTGTGGAGAACCCGTTGTCCCACACCATGCATCACTTGACTCACCCAAGTCCCCATCCCATGGTGGGAAGCCTTCTGTCTGGTGTAATGAAGTATGAATTTTGATTTACAGATGTTATATTAAATTATAGGTATATGTTTGGAATGGGTAAGTATTAGAGTTACCAGTGCCTGGGGGATGGTAGTGTCACGACCCAGGCTACAGGGCACCAATAACCATACGCAGAGGCCAGATTCTATCTAATATCTTTATTAAGGAAATATATAAAGTTAGTAAAAGCAAATGTAAAAGATAGTCCAGAAGCAGACCTTTCAGGAAAGGTCAAAATTAGTCCAAAGAAATAATGTCCAATATGAAATATTAAGGTCCAAAGTTGTAATCCAATAACCGAAACACTCACTTTGCCAAGCAAAGTGAGGGGAGACGACAAGGTCCTTTAGTCTATAAACTTGAGCAAGGCTAGGAAATAACTTGATACTTGAAACAAGGCTTAAAACGTGGAACAAGGTAACTAGGAACAAGAACAAGGTCCGTGGAATAACTTGGTAAAATCCGTGGAACAAGGCAAGGATTGGTCCTGGGAAACAAGGCAAAGTCCGTAGATAAACAAAGGCTGGGAAGCAAGGCGAAGGCTGGATAGCAAGGCAAGGCTTGAGCAGGAGCGAGGCTTGAATCGGAGCGCGCTGTCCAGACACAACTCGCTCCGTAGGCTGACGAATTGACTCCGCGAAGTTACTACGCGGGTAAAACATCTATATAGAGTCTAACTTTCCCACCGAAGCAGTTCTCTGGGAATCAGAAACGAAAGCTAAACTCTGAGACCAGATGTTAAACTCCTTAAAGATTCTCACGAGAAGCAGTCTTAATTGGCTACATTCTTAGCTGCAATCCTCGCACTCCTGCGCGAAGCTGAATCCAAACTTCTCTGTTGTTTACAAAACTCCCGGCGCAAGAACACGGGAGAAGTAGGCTCTGGGCTTGTTTGACATACTTCTGGGAGACAACTTTCTTGCAGGTGCAAGGTTCCCAGATCTGCCTGGGAAAGATCTGGCTGAGAGGAATCCAGTTCAGACTGGGAAGGTAAAAAACCCAAGTTCTCATCTTCATCAGGAATTACAATGTCCTGAGCAGGACTACAAGGCCCATGGATCATCACACTATCCCCCTCCTCAAGGCCCCTCCCAAACTGGGGCCCTCTCCCCGAGGCGCGAGGTCGCGGCTTGGCGGGATAGGTCTGATGAAAGCGACGGGTTAGATCAGGAGCGTGAACTGTGGAGGCGTCTTCCCAAGAGCGCTCCTCAGGGCCAAAACCTACCCAGTCAATGAGATATTGCAGGCGGCGGCGGTGAAAGCGAGAATCCAAAATGTCCTCAACCTCGAACTCCTCCTCCCCATTCATCAAAACAGGAGGGGGGGCCGGTTGGTCTGTATCAGGACGCACACCTTCCGCCGGAAGGAGCAGGGAACGGTGAAACACTGGGTGGATGCGCATTGAACGCGGAAGTTGGAGTTTGAAAGTCACGGGGTTTAATTGCGCCACCACTGGATAGGGGCCAATGAAACGGGCATCTAACTTCCGGCAAGGGCGGTGGGAGGGCAGAAAGCGAGTGGACAGGAAAACCCGATCTCCTACCTTGATTTCGGGGCCCGGCTGGCGATGTTTGTCAGCGTGGCGTTTATAGTCCTCCTTGGCTTGGTCCAGTTGCTGGAGCAAAAGTTGTTGTACCGCTGTGAGTTCCTGCAGCCAATCCTCTGCTGCGGGAACTTCTGAAGTTTCAATGACAGGGGAAAAGAAACGTGGGTGGAAGCCGTAGTTTGCAAAGAACGGCGTTTCTTTTGTAGAAGCTTGAACTCCATTGTTATAAGCAAACTCTGACAGTGGTAACAGAGAAGCCCAATTGTCCTGTTGGTAGTTTACATAACAGCGAAGATACTGCTCCAAAGTGGCATTGGTGCGCTCCGTTTGCCCATCTGTTTGGGGATGATGAGCTGAAGATAAACGAGAGTCTATGCCCAATAGTTTTTGTAGTGCCTTCCAAAAACGAGAGGTGAATTGAGAACCACGGTCTGTGACTAAACTCTTGGGCAATCCATGTAGTCTGAAAACATGTTGGAGGAATAGATCTGCAGTCTCTTTGGCCGTGGGAAGACCTTCACAGGGTATGAAATGGGCTAACTTGGTGAAAAGGGCCACCACCACTAGGATCGTGGTGAATCCACAGGAAGGTGGTAGGTCAGTGATGAAATCCGCAGAAATTATTTCCCATGGGCGAGATGGGGTAGGAAGGGGATGTAGAAGCCCTGAGGGTTTCTCCCTTCTTATCTTGGAGCGCTGGCATACTGGGCAGGTGTTGACATATTTTTCCACATCTTTGCGGATCTTGGGCCACCAAAAGTCCCTTAGGATCAGATGCATGGTTTTAAATAGTCCGAAATGCCCTGCTGGTTTGCAGTCATGACACAGACGAAGCGCTTTTTCCCTGCCCGGTCCGGGTGGGATATAAACATGATTTCTATAGCAAAGCAGTCCGTCTTTAAGCGAAAAGGGAAAATGCAGACCTTGACGAAGTTGGTCCTGCGCCCAGGCATCTGCTTGCTGACTAGCCCTGATTTCTTGAGCACAGATGGGTCCTGGAGTAGAAGAAGTTGAACCAATGGGAGTGGATTTGGTGTTCCCCACTGTGAGCGTGGCAAAGTTCTCGGGTTGTAGTAGTTGGGATTCAAAGGTCTCCTTGCGTCCTGCAGCGTATTCCGGTTTACGTGACAGGGCGTCCGCTTGCTTGGTTTGGGCTGGGGTCACATAATGGATCTGGAAGTTGAAACGTTCAAAGAATAAAGCCCAACGTTGCTGCCTCTGATTTAGTTTGCGGGCAGTTCTTAGATGTTCTAGATTACGATGATCAGTGTGGACTTCAATGGGAAATTTGGCCCCTTCTAGCCAATGTCTCCAAGTTTCAAAGGCTGCCTTTATGGCCAGTAGTTCTTTTTCCCAAATGGTGTAATTCCTCTCCGGTGTGGTTAGTTGACGAGAGTAAAAGGCACAGGGATGGAGGTGGTCTCCCACCGGTTGTAAGAGTACAGCCCCAATTGCCACATCAGAGGCGTCCGCTTGCACCACAAAAGGGGTTCCAGGATTTGGGTGCTGTAGAATTGGCTGGGAGGTGAATAGTTTCTTTAGTTGCTGGAACCCTTTCTCTGCTTGATCAGTCCAGCGGAAAGGCTGCTTTCCACGGATGCAGCTAGTGATGGGGTCGGACCAGCGGGCAAAATCTGGAATGAACTTGCGGTAATAGTTCGCGAACCCCAAGAAACGCTGCACCTCTTTCTTGTTAGTTGGCGCCCGCCATTCCAATACTGCTGAAACCTTGGCTGGATCCATGGAAAGCCCTAGAGGCGAGATGCGGTAACCAAGGAAATCTACCTCTTGTAGATCAAAGGCGCATTTTTCCAGCTTGGCATAAAGTCCATGATCCCGCAATCGTTGTAACACCATTTTGACGTGGTTCTCATGTTCTGATTGTGATCTAGAAAACACCAAAAAATCGTCCAGGTAGATTATCAAGAACCTGTCTAGATAGTCCTGAAAAATGTCATTGACAAAATGCTGGAACGTTGCGGGAGCTCCGCATAAACCGAAATTCATAACTCGGGACTCGAATAATCCGAACTTGGTCTGGAAGGCGGTCTTCCACTCGTCCCCTTCCCTGATGCGAACTAAGTTGTAAGCCCCCCGAAGATCCAGCTTGGTGTAAACCTTGGCTCCTCGAAGCCGGTCCAGTAGATCTGAGATTAAGGGCAGGGGATAGCTGTTCCGCTTGGTGATATTGTTCAATGCTCTGTAGTCCACCACCAAGCGTAGTTCCCCTGACTTCTTCTTCACAAACATCACTGGGGAGGCGGCTGGGGATTGAGAGGGTCTGATGAATCCCTTGCGAAGGTTTGTCTCTAGGAATTCCCTGAGAGCTTCTTGCTCTGGTTCAGTCAGGGAGTAGAGATGCCCTCGCGGGATCGGGGCCCCCTCCACCAAGTCAATGGCACAGTCATAAGGTCTATGTGGGGGTAATTTTTCGGCTTCTTTCTCATTGAATACATCCCAATACTCGGAGTACTTCTTTGGCAAGGTGATGATGGGCTCGGTGTCTGTGGCATGGCAGACCTTGGCTACGAGGCAATGGTTTTGGCAGTACGGTGAAGCAAACTGCAGTTCTCTGTTGGACCAGGAAATGTTAGGGTCGTGGAGAGTCAGCCATGGAATTCCCAAAATCACAGGGAAATGGGGGACCTCGGTAACAAAGAAGGAAATCTCTTCCATATGTTCCCTTATCCACATCCTGGTGGGTTCCGACCACTGACTTACGGGCCCCGTCTTGAGGGGGCGGCCGTCTATGGCTTGCACCACACGGGCATTCTTGAAATCATGATATTGTAATCCCAGAGAGTCGGCATACTCTCTATCAATGAAATTGTTGGTAGCTCCAGAGTCTATCATGGCGTGGATCATGACGGGTCCCCTTTTTGCTGACCATAATGTGACCACGAGAAGGAACAGGACCCCGGTTGGCGGCTCTTGAATGGATTTTTTGACCGGGTTGGCGAGCCTCTCTACACCCGGTCGTTGGCTTCCCCCGCCGGCTGTGTGCCAGTCGGCTCAGACGCCTTCGTCTCCGTGGAGGACGCCGCCGCAAGACGGGCGGCAGGCTTCCCTTTGGCTGGGCACTCTCTGGCGAAGTGGCCCCCGTTCCCGCAGTACCAACAGAGGTTTAAGCGTTGACGACGGGCCTTCTCGGCGGCATCTAGTCTGGGACGCACATTGCCCAACTGCATCGGCACCTCCTCGCCTCCTCTGGGGTATGGGGTTGGCGGTGGGGGTCTCCACACAGGACGTGGCTGAACGCTGGCGGGAGCGGGGGGTTTTGCCCCGGCTCTACTGCCCTGGCCTCGAACCCACTGTTTCCTGTTGGCAATCATGACTTCAGCCCGTAAACATTGATCAATGAGTGCCTCGAGGGTCTGGGGAGGATCCACCTTGGAGATTTCTTCCAGCATTTCAATGTTGAGACCCTCCCGGAATTGGCCTCTGAGGGCTACATCGTTCCAGCCGGTGTTGTGGGCCAGCACTCGGAACTCGGCTATATACTGAGACATAGGTCTGTCTCCTTGGAAAAGGCGACGGAGTTTGTGACCGGCTGCCTCCAAATTGTCCTCGATTCCCCAAGTCTCCTTGAGGTGGTCCAAGAAGTGTTGCGCTGATCTTAGGTGTGGAGAGGCTTGGTCGAACAGTGCCGTCGCCCAGTTGGCCGCTGGCCCGTCTAGAAGACTGTAAACCCACGCCACTTTGATGTCTTCTTGGGGAAACTCGGCATCACGGGCCTCTAGATAAGCTTGACATTGGCGACGGAAAACATGAACCTTAGAAGCTTCTCCAGTAAACTTGGTAGGCAACGCCATGGCCGGGAGGCGGATTCCGCGCTCCCGCAAGCCCTTTATTTCTCCATCCTGGGCGTTGAGTCTGTCGCGGATGCGATCCACTTCGTCCTTGCTGATGGTGTAGCTCAGTGGCTGCCCACCGGGCACGGTTCCGGTAGACATTCTGGCCGAGGTTAATTGGTGCTTAGGGTGGCGGAGTCAAACTGTCACGACCCAGGCTACAGGGCACCAATAACCATACGCAGAGGCCAGATTCTATCTAATATCTTTATTAAGGAAATATATAAAGTTAGTAAAAGCAAATGTAAAAGATAGTCCAGAAGCAGACCTTTCAGGAAAGGTCAAAATTAGTCCAAAGAAATAATGTCCAATATGAAATATTAAGGTCCAAAGTTGTAATCCAATAACCGAAACACTCACTTTGCCAAGCAAAGTGAGGGGAGACGACAAGGTCCTTTAGTCTATAAACTTGAGCAAGGCTAGGAAATAACTTGATACTTGAAACAAGGCTTAAAACGTGGAACAAGGTAACTAGGAACAAGAACAAGGTCCGTGGAATAACTTGGTAAAATCCGTGGAACAAGGCAAGGATTGGTCCTGGGAAACAAGGCAAAGTCCGTAGATAAACAAAGGCTGGGAAGCAAGGCGAAGGCTGGATAGCAAGGCAAGGCTTGAGCAGGAGCGAGGCTTGAATCGGAGCGCGCTGTCCAGACACAACTCGCTCCGTAGGCTGACGAATTGACTCCGCGAAGTTACTACGCGGGTAAAACATCTATATAGAGTCTAACTTTCCCACCGAAGCAGTTCTCTGGGAATCAGAAACGAAAGCTAAACTCTGAGACCAGATGTTAAACTCCTTAAAGATTCTCACGAGAAGCAGTCTTAATTGGCTACATTCTTAGCTGCAATCCTCGCACTCCTGCGCGAAGCTGAATCCAAACTTCTCTGTTGTTTACAAAACTCCCGGCGCAAGAACACGGGAGAAGTAGGCTCTGGGCTTGTTTGACATACTTCTGGGAGACAACTTTCTTGCAGGTGCAAGGTTCCCAGATCTGCCTGGGAAAGATCTGGCTGAGAGGAATCCAGTTCAGACTGGGAAGGTAAAAAACCCAAGTTCTCATCTTCATCAGGAATTACAATGTCCTGAGCAGGACTACAAGGCCCATGGATCATCACAGGTAGCCAGCTCAGCATTCTGAGGCAGGTTGCCATATTAACGAGGGCAGAGCCAACCGCCCTTTGGAGAAAAAAGAGGGAATGTTTTAAAAAAGAGTTCAGTCTGTGCTCTGATGAGGCACAGGGAATAGACTGGTTCCAGGTTTAGGGAAACCAGGGAAGTTCAAATCTCAATCTGTGCTCTGATGAGGCACAGGGAAAGACTGGTTCTGAGGTGGTTGGAACCAGGGAAGTTCAAATGTCAGTCAGTGACTGGAAGAATCATAGGGAAAGACTGGTTCTGATGTGGTTAGAACCAGGGAAGTTCAAATGTCAGTCTGTGATAGGAAGAATCACAGGGAATAGACTGGTTCCAAGTTAGGGAAACCAGGGAAGCTCAGATCTCTAGTTGTGTCATATTAAGCAAGTTAAGTGACTTGTTTGGGTTTATTCGTAGAGTCTGAGTGGTAAGGAGAAGCAATCCCAGTTAGATCCAAAGTGATCAGTTGATAGCATCTGTTGTAATAGAAGAAAAAGGTTTAAACTGCTCAAGGGAAGGAGAAAGTCTTTTGAGAGTGAATTCACCATATGTTAATATTGCAACTGTTGAAGAAAGTTTAACTGTAAGAAACTACATTGTAACCACGAAGATTGTGCCTGAATAAACTTGTTATTGTTCTTCCAACATCTAAGCCTCTGTTGCCTATATTCTAAACTAAGTTACGCTACCATCTAAAGTGAAGAAGAAGAAAGGGAAAAAAAGTAAAAGGTCTCCTCCCTGAGTCTTTGGTGGTCGCGCATTGCTGAAATAGGAGGCACCTCCTTGCCAATTGGTGGTTGCATCTTTCTAAATTAGTGGCAGTCGTTATTTGTCCTTCACAAATTGGTGGCAGCGGTGGGATAAAAAGATTCCCCCCTGCCTGAAGGAGCCTTAGAAGTTCTTAGCTCCTTCGCATCTGGAAACCAATGTCTTTACTGCCGAAGAACATACAGGTCAAGAATAGGTCACCACAGCCACCTACGCATCCACCGCCAAGACACTACACTTAGAGGGCCATCATCCTCAGGCTACGAGGGATCACCTAAGTAAGTAAGTAAGTAAGTAAGGTGGAAAGCACTGACCACCTGGCTTCCCCCATTGTTGCTTGTGCAACACAGGAAGCATCCTGTATTGCTAACATGGCAGCCTATGCCAGTTCCACTACAGTTTACTCATGGAGCCCCACCAGAAGTTCCTCTATATCATGGGATGGGAGCTGGTGGGCTCCGTGGGTAAACTATTGCTGAACCAGCATATGCTGCCTATGTAAGCCCCATCATCAGATGAGGTCGTTCATCTGTGGTGTCCAGAACCAGATCTAATATTTTAGGCAAGGGTGACCAAAGCAGAATAGAGTAATATTAGTTTTTCCCTTCACTTGGACACTATGCTGGTATAAATGCAGCCTGGAAATGCAATGGCTTTCTTGCAGTCACAACGTTGATTCACAATTCACTAGTGGTCTACTAAGACCCTTAAATTCTGTTGGTTTTTTTTTTCGTGTCAGGAGCAACCGGAGTTGCTTCTGGAGTGAGAGAATTGGCCATCTGCAAGGACGTTGCCCAGGGGACGCCCGGATGTTTTGATGTTTTACCATCCTTGTGGGAGACTTCTCTCATGTCCCCGCATAGAGCTGGAGCTGATAGAGGGAGCTCATCCGCGCTCTCCCCGGGTGAGATTCAAACCTGGCAGCCTTCAGGTCAGCAACCCAACCTTCAAGTCACAAGGTTTTTGTCCCCTAGGCCACCGGAGGTTGGTAGATATGGTGGAAAACATCTGCTCCTTTCCCAACAGTAGAATTACAAAAGTAATATATCAAATAATTAATGATTTTCTGTCCCTCTCACAGCAGCTGAGATGAGTTGACTTGGAGTGTGTCTACACTGCAGAATTAATGCAATTCGACACAATCTTAACTACCCTAGCTCAATACTATAGGATCTGTGGAGTTTGGTGAGGCACTAGAAATGTTAGGGAGAGAAGGCTAACAATCTTATAAAACTCCCATGATTCCATAGCATTGAGCCAGGGCAATTAAAATGATGTCAAATGACATTAATTTTACAGTGTAGATGCAGCCTCCCTTTGTCTAATAGTGGAACTCGACCTGAGAATGAAAGTAGGAGGGAAACAAGATGCATTAATATTTATTGAATATTATATGACAGTGTTTATCGAGCCATCTTGGTGAAAACAAGACATACTCAGTTTGGGAGATCTGCCAATTTGGACAGTAAAATTTTGATGAGGCAGCAAGAATTATTTTTCTACTCGCGTGAGCCTCACTGAGTATAGGCACCAGCCACTGGATTGTCTTGTTAATGAAGTTGGACCAATTTGTAAATGAACTGCTGCAGTAGAATAAGTAACAGCTAGTGTAGAGAAAGTGTCACTGATAGTATAACTTCCCGTAAGATAAAAAGGGTTTAATTAACATGACCAGCACAATCCATGCAAAACATTCGTTTCAAATCACCTTCACACCTTTACTGGAATCTGTGAGTCAGTTATTGCCTACACAGGTCTTATCATGCATAAAAAGGGAAAGGCGGGTACAATTTAATCCCGCAATTATACCTAGAAATTTCAAAGGACAATATGGATATTAAGTACTCAGTTGTACTTGCCCTTTAAATACAGGTGTCTAGCTAACAATTCCAATGAAAATGTTACTGCTATTTTTTCTGTCACTGATCCATTACTGTTCAGGTTAGCACTCCCTAACCTGAAACATTGGCAGAAAGTATGTGAAGAGAACAAATTTATATAAAATCTTAATATATTTTTACACATGGCACTGGTACCAGTTTTGAGTTTATCCAATGCATACCAGTTAACAGTAAAGAGACACTCTGATTTCACTCCTGTGTGTACCCCTAAGTTACAAACATCCGACTTATAAATGATTCATAGTTAAGAACGGGGATGAAACAACAGGAAGTGAGAGAAATTTACTCCTCAGAAGGGAAATTCACTCCTGAAAGAGTTATTATGGGGAAAAGATGTCTCAATGGAAGCTCTATCACTAATCCTTGTTTCCACAACAAGCCACATTTTTCAAAATGGAATTATCACAGGGATAAAAAGTGAGGTGAAATCTTCTGAACAGGGGCACAGACAGCAAAAGAAACATCACAGGGGTGTTAACTCTTCCCTATACTATCCAAAACTATATGCCACAGTGGCGCAGTGGGTGAAACCACTGAGCTGCGGAACATGCTGATTGAAAGGTCGGCTGTTTGAATCCACAGGATGGGGTGAGCTCCCATTGATAGCCCCAGCTTCTGCCAACCTAGCAGTTTGAAAACATGTAAATGTGAGTAGACCAGTAGGTACCACTCCAATGGGAAAGTAATGGCGCTCCATGCAGTCATGCTGGTCACATGACCTTGGAGGTGTCTACAGACAACGCCGGCTCTTTGGATAGAAATGGAGATGAGCACCAACCCCCAGAGTTGGACACGACTAGACTTCATGTCAGGGGAAAACCTTTACCTTTATATGTTAATTTGACTTCCACTTGACTTTCCACAAACAGTTCCTCAACAATGATACAATGACAGCAACCTGTATATTCCCTGAAATTCTGTCTTACTTGTAGTCTCTCAGGGGTTGAATTATTCTTGCTGTCAGAAATATTTATATGTGTTGAGACATTAAACAGGCATGTTCATCCACAAACTGCTCAAGCTTTTTTTGTTGTGATTGCTAACATTTCCGAAAAGAGATCTTACAACATGGCATCCATGGTGTTTGAATTCACACACACACAAATGTGGAAATGGAAAGAATGATAGAGTACACTTTATTTGCTGATGAGGTTCTATTTAATAGGTTCATGGATTCTTTCAATTATGCACCAAGATGATTCATCCTCACAGATTCTAGACTGCACTGTATAAATATTAAATGCCTGAATGAGTTCATTTGTTTTTGCTAGGTGATGTCTGACCTAGTTACCTTAACAAATTAGTAACTTTGTTTTCTAAGTTTCGAAGATCGTAGCTTAACTTGTGCTAAGATCTACCAATGAATTCTGGTCCCCTCCAGCTTGAACACCTCAAATAAGACTTAGGGTCCTTTCATGCATTATGATCCTACTTTAACTGCCAGGGATGCATCCTATGTAATCTGAGATTTGTAGTTTGGCTAGAAGCACCGGTTAAATTTAAGTGCTCTCTCAACTACAAACGGAAGTGAAATTATAGCGCTGTAATTTTGTAATATGAAAGGGTCCTAACTAAAAATGTTTCTGAGCAAGAGCTAAGAGAATGGGTTTTTTTTCCCCAATAAGAATTACAGAGGAAGTATTCAAACAAGCTTCTTCACATATCCAACCAATATGTAGAATAAAGGAAAAAACTAAAGGACTCCAAAAGTGAAATACCTCACGGGCTCCATGCATTCAGAACAATGTTCAACAATGTCTAGCTCACATGTCAATGGAGGAAGGAATTAGGACTTCATCACATGGGCAAATTTACCCGTCGTATGACACTTTCACCATAGTTCGGGGATGGAGCCTACCAGATGCCATCAAATAATGCAGAGCTACTTCCGGTGAGGCTCTGCCCCTGAACTGTAGTGAAAGCATTGTACAAGGTAGCAATGAGAACATAGAAGGCTTCCTGTGTTCCCGTTGCCTGCAATGGGGTTAATGTGGGTAGAAGCTAGCCAGCAATGCTTTCCCACACGTGTTGGGGAAGATGTAGCTATGGACGATGCAGGGCGCGGGGTGACAGATTCCCCTGCTGCCAGCCAGATTTGCCACGCTGCCTAGCGAATCCCACTATGTTGCCTGCGTTGGCTAACTGAATGTGATGAGGTACCAAGTCTGAACATTAATGAAGCTACCAAAGATGCTGAAACATCTCCAAAATCAATCCTGAACCTTGGACAGCTTTCTTAATGTTCTGACCAAAACATATTGCAAGGTGATACACATAAGCTGGCAGCTTGTTAAGCACATATTTATTTATTTATTTATTTATTTATTTATTTATTTATTTACAGTATTTATATTCCGCCCTTCTCACCCCGAAGGGGACTCAGGGCGGATCACATTACACATATAAGGCAAACATTCAATGCCTTTAACATAGAACAAAGACAAGACAAACATAGGCTCTGAGCTGGCCTCGAACTCATGACCTCTTGGTCAGAGTAATTTGTTGCAGCTGGCTGGCTGCTCACCAGCCTGCGCCACAGCTCAGGCCCATATGCACATGAATGTTTCCCCTGTGCCTGGGTATGTCTTTTTGGGGCACTCAAAGCCTTCCTCTGACTTATTGAGCAGCCTCTGAAGCCCCACCTTTCTGTGACTACTCCATTTTATAATTGAGAGCAGATAGGGTGGCAGAAGCATTTGACTATGTCCCTGCAGCCAGGTGCAAAATTATATCAGCCCTGAGATTCTTTGGGATCCTCTTGAGATCTGGACACTGCTTATTCATATTGTATTTATCTGATTCTGCCTGCATCCTGTGATGCAAAGAATAGCCATGTGGAAGCCATCAGAGGCTGTTCATGGTATACAGCTCAGCCTAATACAACCTGACATGCAGAACTATTATACTATACTGAGCCATACTACATTGTAACTATATACTGTTCAATCATGTTGTTTCTAAATCCAGTACAACTTCTGTATATATGGAGAATACATTCCTAGACTTCACAGGGATACACGGAAGTGTGACTGATAGCTAACCCTATTGAAATGAAGGATCTCTGCCCCAAAAGTACCATAGTCACATTGGAGGACCTCGAAAATACCTTGAGATGTTCTAATTTTTATGTGAATAAATAGCATTGCTAATATTAGTCCAGCTTATACAGGGATTGCTCTGTAGAAGTGGGGTTAAGGAAAGTAGGACCATATTTATTCCTCTGGGAAAATAGCTTCCATCACACTTTCTACCATGCTTCAGAGACTCATAACCGGTGCTTAGATTTCCTTGTTTTCCTTTTTCCATCCTATCTTCGTTTTCTTTTTCTTTTTGTGTTGCATATTTTGAGATTGCATTTTTTGAGGCATGGACTGTCTTGTCTTTTAAAATATGTGTGTGTTGATACATAAGCCACTCCAAGTCTTTCCATCTGTAGATGAAAACAAACTGTATATTTGAACAGTATAGTCACTGAGCATGGGGCTAATGAGATGGCCTCCTCAACCACTAAGAGATGTTCCAATTTCATGTAAATTCCAGTGGAACAATTCTAATTCAAGGCTTAAATAGTTCAATTAGCAGGAAGCAGCTAAAGAGGCCATATGCAAAACAAATAAAATATCTCATAAATTAGATCCGACAGTGTTTTCTTGGTGAAACTGGTAGCCTTTTACTCCAGTTGCTGAAATCAAAAATGGATTTCATCAGACACTGAAGCTCATGACTAATTTTTTTGGCTTTATAATAATATAAATAGTCTTTAGTCAGATACTTGATGATGATTTCTCTCCGATTTTGTTTGCTTCCCTCACCCTAGATTCAATTTAGGCAGATAGTTGTAGGTCTCATACAATTCAATCAAATTGTTTACCAAGGTCAACAGCAGTTCCTGTTTCATTGTAAATTACTCTAAACATGTGAGCCCGATGTCTGTGTTGAAGTAACCATCCTCATTTGCTTCATGCTATTATTATTGATACATTACTAAAAATCACAGTGGGGAAGACTTCTGATTTGGAAGCTATGGATCATACCATTTGTATGAGAGATCAACAGGGAATATTAGAAGTTTCCAGGTTAAGCTGTGGAGGAAATCCTCCCTGAAACCTTGAAAAACTACTGCCAGTCAATGTTGCCAAAAGTATAGTTAAATGGATCAATAATCTGACTCTGTATAAATCACCTTCCTGTGATTCTGTATTCCTTGCTAATCTACATCAAATCCAACCAAGTTTACCAGAAGATCCAAACTATCTTCTGCCCAACACAGAAACCATTTTATCATATAGACTGTTGGAAACTTTCATCACCAGGGTCTCTCTGAAATGACCTTTCAAGTTAGAATCTCAGCCATTGCCTCAGACCTGTTTCATCCCAGGGTTTGAGGGTTCTTCTATTATTATACTATCAAGTACAGTCCTGGGGCAAACAAACATGGAGGCAAGACTATCTGGAAGGGGTGGCCATGCTCAGTCTTCTGTTTGCTAGTTGCTATGTATCATAAAACATTTCTTGAACATGGCTAGAGAATCCCCACCAATCAAGAATTATGGAGTAGTGGTTCCAGACCTAATTCAAGACCTAGTTCTTTTCCAAAACTTAAACATTGCTGGCTTTATTCTATAGCAGACATTTCCATCACATGAAGTTTCCCCAATCATTGCATCTGCATCATAGCTTGGATAATCTTTTTTAAAACAACAACAAAAATAGTAATTACTAGTAGGTACAGAGGAACATATATGTGCTAGTGGTCATGATGATTGAAAGATTCTGAGAGTTGTAGTCCCAAAGGTAACTTTTCAAGCTCAAATTGGCATGCTGGGAAACACTTAGTTGTTTTGTCGAAGGCTTTCATGGCCGGGATCACAGGGTTGTTGTATGTCTTTCGGGCTGTGTGGCCATGTTCCAGAAATATTCTCTCCTGACGTTTCGCCCACATCTATGGCAGGCATCCTCAGAGGTTGTGAGGTATGGATAAACTAAGTAAGGAAAGGAAAGAATATATATCTGTGTAGAGTCCGGGGTGTGCCAAGAGTCCTTTGTCACTGGGAAGCCAGCATTAATGTTTTAGTTAATCACCCTAATTAGCATTGGAAAGGTTTTGTCTCTTGCCTGGGGGCATCCTTTGTTCAGTCATTAGCTGCCCTCTGCCCTCAGAGTGTTGGTTCCCATCTACTGTTTTGATTTTAGAGTTTTTTTAATACTGGTAGCCAGATTTTGTTCATTTTCATGGTTTCTTCCTTTCTGTTGAAGTTGTCCACATGCTTGTGGATTTCAATGGCTTCTCTGTGCAGTCTGACATGATAGTTGTTGGAATGGTCCAGCATTTCTGTATTCTCAAATAATATCCTGTGTCCAGGCTAGTTCATCAAGTGCTCTGCTATGGCTGATTTATCTGGTTGAATTAGTCTGCAGTGCCTTTCATGTTCTTGGTTGTTGTTGTTGTTATCTTCAACTCCTTTCTGACCTATGGTAACCCAGATGACCCTATCATAGTGTTTCCCTAGCAAAATTTGATTGGGAGTAATTGCACTTTATCTGGCCATTATTGGATATTAAACATCTATTAAAAACACAAAGACCTGTGAGATGGGAAAGTTGGAAAGCATACCTTACTTGAAAATAATTGCTGGTATCCTGTTGGTTAGTCCCAAACAAAAGAGAACTGTTGAATCAATTGACCCACTGAGTCAATCAAGGAATGGTGATTCAACACAAAGATCAATCAAATTGATTCTGCCGTTCTATTTTAGTCATGACAAATAATGCAATTTAGGCCAGCATGTATTGGAATCAAAGGATATGTTTACATTTTTATTGTTTTCCTTCTGTTCTGCGCTGAAGTCCAGAGCTTTGCAGATCATGTTACATAGCTGTGGGCTTCCATGCATGTCTCAACAAGAGAAATTGCTTCAACCACCACAAAATACTGAGCACAAAGTTGCCAACTTCACAGAAATGAACAGAGAAGTCCTGATGGCAGGTTTGCTTCACTGATACATGGTATTCCTGTTCCTATGACAGAGGAATATATTGGATTGTTGTGTTAGTACTTTGATATAAGGCATGACACACACATTATGATTCATAGATTATGTATCTGTCAGGAAAGAAACTATCTAAAATTAAGGTGGCTGTATAAGTGCAGCTTCCTTTCAAAAATGTCTGGCTAATAGCTACTATGCAGGGAACAATGTGTACAAGGGAGTTTAATTTCTGGCTATAGATGGCAACAAATATATGCACAGGACATTTCATAAGACAAGAATGGACACTTTCCAGCTGCATGCACAATACTGCTTTGCTGGCTCATAGCCAGGGCATGAAAAACTAAGTGGGCTCAAAGAGAGAACAGAAGGAAAGGGTAGAGGCAGAAGTATTTAAAATGTATCATTGTTGAATGCTTCCCACATAGAACATTTCTACAAACAGAGAATTAGCACATCAGGGCAAAGTATTGGGACTAACCATTTGCCTGCTGTGATAGTTCTTTATGTGCAAAGAGAGTAGAGTCACACTGGCAAATAGTTTCTGTTTTAACTACTTCCTGAACTCTCATGCAGCACAGAGAATATAATAAAGGTTGAGCATCTCTTAACCATAATTCTAAAATTGAAATACTTCAAAATCCAAAAGTGTGTACATACAATGACCCCCTAGAATCATAGAATCATAGAATACTAGAGTTGGAAGAGACCTCACGAGCCATCCAGTCCAACCCCCTGCCAAGAAGCAGGAAAATCACATTCAAAGCACCCCAGACAGATGGCCATCCAGCCTCTGCTTAAAAGCCTCCAAAGGAGCTTCCACCACACTCCGCGGCAGAGAGTTCCACTGCCGAACAGCTCTCACATTGAAGAAGTTCTTCCTAACGTTCAGGTAGAATCTGCCTTTTGTTCCGCGTCCTAGTCTCCAGGGCAGCAGAAAACAAGCTTGCCTCATCTGCAACAATTCAGTAACCAGTTCAGGTATAGATATTTCATTGCACTTTCTTCTGTGAACAATTACCAGTCTTTTTCTCATTGGGATTGAATGTTTGCCATATATGTTGGAAACCGCCCTGAGACCCTTCAAGGAGACAGGGCAGTCTAGAAATAAAGTTGTTGTTGTTGTTGTTGTTGTTGTTGTTATTTTTATCATTATCAGGACCAGCCCGAGGAAATTTCCAGGGGTACGCAAAAAATTTTGCATGCCCCCCTGCTGCGCCGCTGGAGGCGGGCCCAGACCTCGCCCTGACCTCGCTTCCCACAGCGTGGGTGGTGCAGGAGGCGGGGCCAGGGTGCGGGAGGCGGGAGGCGGGGACAGCTCTGGCCCCGCCTCCCACCCCGCACGCCCTGTCCCAGCCAGGCTATGGCGGGAGTCCTTCCAGGCTGTGGCAGCGGGGTGGGGGGTGCCACGGGAGGCATGGCCGGCCCTGCCTCCGTGGCAGCCACCCTATCCCAGCCAGGCTGCGGTGGGAGGCAGGGCCAAATATGGCCCTGCCTCCCGTGTCTTGCGGCCACGCCTCCTGAGGTGCGGGAGGCGGGGCCAGGGCACCGGAGGTGGGGCCAGGTGTGGCCCCACCTCCCAGGGGCTCAAATGCGCCCCTGGGAACATGGCGCCAACGCGGGGGCATGGCTAGCGTCCCGTGTTGGGCCGGGCCTGAGTGGATGTAATGTAAGTATGGCTAGTAGTTTATTCCTCCTGCAAGGATTCCCAAGGAAATCTCTGGCAGTGGAGATTCAGGCCATTTCTGATGATTGGGCAGAGAAGATGACTTCCATAAAGATCTAAAAACATGGAATGTTCTGCTGTTAACTAGCTTTTAACTAGACGATTCCCCAAATACCTTGGCCCCTACTAGGACCCAAATCTCATCCTTGCACTTTACTACTGTTCTCTTCCTCAAGATATTATGCTCCAGTTGACATTGCCCTATATCCCTAATTTGGCCCACTGACATTTCATCCATTAGCCCTATCCTCAAAATTGATTTGCACCAGTCTGCCCACCATGCACAGAAACTGGTTATTAATTCAGATTCATTGGTTCTTGGTTTGATGGTTGCTCTTATATTCTCTTATAATGTTCTTGTTTTATTCTGTTTTATGTCGTTGTTTATATATTTTAGTGTGTTATATTTTAACTATGTTGATCAGGCTCGTCCCTATGTAAGCCGCCCCGAGTCCGCTCCACGGAGATGGAGGCGGGGTACAACAATAGTTATTATTACTATTATTATGACTAAAATATTCTAGTATGTTTAAGTCCCTTTTAAAATCTTCTGATATCTGAATTCTTTTTTTGTATTTTAGTAATATTATAGCATGTCCTACTTTCATGATGTCATAGCGCTATTAAAGCAATAATACAAATCAAGGTTTGAAATACAGGAGGTGGTCATGATGTTATTAATGTAGACAACAAAACCATACAAATGACAATCTTAAAATGTAAATGCAGCAAGGGTTTAATAGAGAATGTCAGGAATCAACAACGCTCTCATGAATTGCTGATGCAGATTTCAGATGGAATAATGCAGCATAAAGGAGTGGTGTGATAAGGTGCCCACAGGGGCGGTTCAACCATTAGGTGAAGTAAGCGATTTCTGAAGGTGTCATCCTCTAGGGGGCACCTAGGGGGTGCCATTGAGGCACCTCTGCCCAGGTGTAGCCTTCCTGCCCCAAGTCCTTACCTGACTCCTCAGTGCCGTAAGCCAGGACTCGGGGCGGGCGGGGGGTTTGGGAGGGGGTTGAAGGAGCTCTCTGAGCGCTTCTGGGAGGGCTGAGGTGCAGCCTCCTGATTGGTTGCTTCAGATACCTGGGCTTGAGGGAGGGAAGGAGGAAAGAAGTGGTCGGAACAGAGCTGGCCTCGCACTGCCCACTGCTGGACCCATGCCCGGTTGCCCTAGCATATCCCCACCTCTGCACCGCAGAATTATTGCAGTTTCACACATTAACTGCCACATCTCAATGCCATGGAATCCCAGGAAGTGTAGTTTGGTAAAGCACTAGCCCGAAGACTTTCTGAAACTCCCAGGATTGCATTGAGTCATGGCAGTTAAAAGTGCTGCCAAGTTGCATTTGTTTACTTTACAGCAGGCATAGGCAAACTTCTGCCCTCCGGTTGTTTGGACTTCAACTCCCACAATTCCTAATAGCGAGGGGCAACCATGAAAACTATATGCTCAACTATCTACGGCAGGCATGGGGCTAAGAGTTAGAGTCCAAAACACCCGGAAGGCCGAAGTTTGCCTCATGCCTGATCTAAGGCAAACAATTGGCCTAGTAAAGCATACTGGGGTCAAGTTAACTACAAAGAAAGTGGGATGATGTTGTTTTTGTTTTTGTTTTTCGTGTCAGGAGCAACCGGAGTTGCTTCTGGAGTGAGAGAATTGGCCATCTGCAAGGACGTTGCCCAGGGGACACCCGGATGTTTTGATCTTTTACCATCCTTGTGGGAGGCTTCTCTCATGTCCCCGCATGGAGTTGGAGCTGATAAAGGGAGCTCATCCACGCTCTCCCCGGGTGGTATTCGAACCTGGCAGCCTTCAGGTCAGCAACCCAACCTTCAAGTCACAAGGCTTTTATCCCCTAGGCCACCGGAGGCTCCTGGGATGATGGTCATATGGGGAGTCAAGGCTCTTCTGGACTCTTGGACCGGTTCTTATACATGCTTCGTGTATTCCAAGTAGACTGAAACATACTTGTGGATTATCTGGCTTGATATTCTGGGTTATATGGCTGTGTGGAAGGACCCTCTGGGCTCTTCCACACAGCCATATAACCAAGAATATCAAGGCAGAATTACCCACAATATCTGCTTTGAACTGAGTCCACACTGCCCTATATCCCAGTTCAATGTCTGGTGCTAAATTCGCAAATATAGTAATTCCTACATAACATTACCATGTATTGAACTGCTTTTTCTGTTGATTTGTTGTAAAACATGATGTTTTGGTGCTTAATATGTAAAATCATAATGTAATTTGATTTTTAATAGGCATTAATTCTACCGTGTAGGTGCATCCTTAATTATGCTTGTATATAACATAAGGAGAAGCAGACACATCAAGGGCCTCATCACACTTACCTTTTTTTAGCATCCCAGGACACTAAAGAGACAGACTAGTGACAGATGGGCACACTGCCCATCACACAATGCCACTGGACTTCCTGTTGAAGCTCTGCCCCCAGCTGAGTGGAAGTGTAGTAAGACACTTCCCTCCTAAAACGGGAAGGCTCCCATGCAAGGGACTGTCACCACTCAGATGTGGCACACAAGGTGATGGAGTCCACGGAGGCTAGTGAAACGGTGCGGGGGGGGGGGGGGGGGTTCATCCATGTGATGAGGTTGTAAGTACTACTAGTAGTGTGTCAGTATATGCAACCTCTACTAAATTACGTGATATAGTTTCATTTTCAGCATCTTCCTTGCTTAACATTAAACTCGGACTACATAGCATTACCAAGATATAAAATATAAGTGTTTTCCCTAATATATTGATAAGAATAAATAAGATTGATTCCTCTTGCTTAAAAATAACAAAATATTTTACAGGTCATATTCATACATTTTAGGGTTGTGGGAAGATCATTTTCCAGAAGACAAAGGATGTGATGTTTGGCACTTTTATGCTGCTTAAATCCCATTGAAGTCAAATGGATGTAAGCAGCTTCAAAGTGTGCAGGACCAGTTTTCTGCTGCTAACACTGTCATATGCAGTGCTTTAGGGTGATTGCATTACAGCTTCTAGCCGAGCATTTTCTAATGTTTTGTGACTTCATATAAGCCAATAATATTCTGACCTTTTGAAAACTGAAGCATGCTTCTAAGACATTTTAAAAGGTTATATATCTAAAATAATAATAGGTCAGACTGTCCAGCAATCATCTCCCATTTTTCTTCATAACAACAGAGGAGTTTTCTGGGTAAGGAAAGTCTGCTTGACTTTGTTAAATCGAAGACTAAACCTCCCCCATCCCCCATCCCCCGCCACTGCCCACAATTGCCATCGGTTGGATTCACCTGATGGCCTCCTAAGTATTTCTGTCTCACTAGTTATATCTTGATAACTAACCTCACATGCCTTTGTGACAGTCATTAATGCATTTGCTGACCAGGAAGGCATAGAAGGCGGGACTGAGCCAAATGTCATACTGTACTAGTAAGATGCTGACCTAGTTGTGGAAGAGTCCAGCAGTGGAAAAGTCCTTGCATAATTTACATGTGCTGTTGTTTATACTTATTTTATTGTATTTATACTTGTGTATTGTTGTTTATATGCAGCACTTAGGGAGATGGCCATCTCAATGGGTGTCACATGGGTGAGTCTGGCTGGGGGCATGGAAGAGGAATCATTCCCACAGATAGCCCAGATCACATCCCAGGACCCAGGAGCTCTGATGCAAACCCATTTTGTGTTTACCCAAGCCTTCCAGTTTATTTTTAAAGGATTTTGGTAATTTGCCGCCTAGTCTTATCGTCACCTTGAGTGTGTGTGTGTTTGGGGGTGGGGGGAACCCCTCAAATTGGCTGTTCTATGCAAATAGGCTTTTGACAATAATATTGCAAAATATATTCATTGAACTGTCTTAAAAAAGATTGGCTAGTATTCTAGTCCAAGGCTTCTTAAACCTTCCTACTTGCAACCCCTTTCAGCCCAATAAATGTTTATGTGACCCCAGGTATATAAAAAGGTAAAGGTTTCCCCTGACGTTAAGTCCAGTCATGTCTGACTCTGGGGGTTTGGTGCTCATCTCCATTTCTAAGCCAAAGAGCCGCCGTTGTCCGTAGACACTTCCAAGGTCATGTGGCCGGCAAGAAAGGAGATTCCACCTGAATATCAGGAAGAACTTTCTCACTGTGAGAGCTGTTCGGCAGTGGAACTCTCTGCCCTGGACTGTGGTGGAGGCTCCTTCTTTGGAAGCTTTTAAGCAGAGGCTGGATGGCCATCTGTCGGGGGTGCTTTGAATGAGATTTTCCTGCTTCTTGCAGGGGGGTTGGACTGGATGGCCCATGAGGTCTCTTCCAACTCTACAATTCTATGACTGCATGTAGCGCCATTACCTTCCTGTCGGAGCGGTACCTATTGATCTACTCACATTGGCATGTTTTCGAACTGCCAGGAGCTGGAGCTAACAGCGGCCACTCATGCCGCTCCCGGGGTTTGAACCTGGGACCTTTCAGGTATATAAAAAAGGTACAAAACAGGCGTGATTGGCAGGGACGAGAGAGAGGGCATTCTCAGTGATCACCCCTCGCCTATGAACTCCCTCGCTGGCAAGATTAAATCAGCCCCCTCCCTCCTAACCTTCAGAAAAATGGCAAAAACTTGGCTGTGGGACCAAGCTTTTGGGGCAATGCAATAAGGCAACAATAGGAAACTTTAACTTGCTGACCAGATCCGGTATGGCTGATCTGAGATGTTTTTTAAACAACTAATTTTAAAGTGGAGATCATTGTCTTTAGTGTTTATGTACATATATATAGTTTGTGTTTCAGCATTGAATGTTTGCCGTATATATGTTGTGCTCTCCCTGAGTCCCCTTCAGGGTGAGAAGGGCAGAATATAAATGTTTTAAATAAATAAACTTGCTAAGCAGGCTGGTTTTCTATTTTATGAAGTACAGCTGAAGCATCTTCTGGAAATTCCACTGTAAACACCGTGCAACACATTTGTGTAAATGTCTAAAATAACCACTAGGTGACATTTTAGAAGCCTTCTAATGTTGCCAAGTTTTTCAGGACTCCAACATTAAACTAAGGGGATTCCATTTGTGTTTGGGACCTACAATTTAAGAAGTTGTCTTCTAGACCAGCTTCTTAGCTATGTAACTAGTTATGCAATGTCTCCAGTGCACCACTCCCCAACATCTTAATTTACTGAACACAGCTGCTGCAAGCAATGGGGTCTGTTCTTCTGTCAATTAGGACACAACAGAGTGACATTATCAACCCTCCTTCTAGCAGTCTCTACAAAGCTAGTTCCTATTCCCAGAAAGAGGATCCCTTCTGCAATTTCTCCTTGCACCTGCTATCACTTGCAGGAATGGGTGGGAATGTTTGCCTATTGCACTCTGCTTGACAAAAGAACAGATCCCAGTTGCTTAAAATGGCTGCTACCCAGTAAATAAGAATTTGGGGACTTAAAAGGTTGAGATAAAAGGAAGACTAATGCATCACAATGACAGTATAGCAGCATGCCATGATAATGCCCTGTATATATTTTTTTTATGGAAGCATTTGTAAGATTCCTTAATGATAAAAGAAACAGCCTGGATTAAAGGAAGGAAGGCACCAGAAAGAAGTGAGGAAAGAAGACCTCTAAGGTGCACTAAATTTTGATTTATTCAACTGAATGTATTAAAGTTAAAAACCTTTGCCAAAGGCATTGTAAACCAAAACACCAATAGCATTAGCAGCTCTGTTACAGATAAATGATTTTAATCAAAACACTGCAAGCCTAATAAATTATGATTTTGCTAAGCATTCCTTGAAAAACAGCTTGTGTCTCTTTACCAATCATACTCATGGAAGGGTGGGCCACAGTGGAAGATGAGAGAGTTGCATTTAACCCCAAAGGAAAACATTTAGAGCTTCTCTACTATCATATCCACTCCTGAAAAAAAAGTCCCCCCAAAATGTCTTATGGGGGATAATGGGGGCTTTTCTTCAGATTTGGGGAGGTGGTCCTTATGCCAGTAAAAGCCCAGGAGATGCCCCTTTTAACAATGGTAAATGAGCATAAGTCACTTCCTAGATTTGCAGGGAGAATGTATAGTATAAATGTCCCCCATGTCTACTAAAAACATTTTAGGTAATTTTGTATGAAAATTTGGTTTTGAACATTTTTACAATTTTACATTTCCATTTTTGCCTTGAAGGAGTCCAGAGGGGCCTCAATTGTGGCATAAATGCCCTATACACCATCTAGAGAGCATGAGGGGATTTTTCTTTTAATCCTGGAGGCCCTTGCCATATATACAAATAGCCTGTGGATACACTTTGCCCACTCTTGCCCTGTGATCTCTCAAGGCCATGTGAGGTGTGCTGTAGGAGTAACACATACACAACATGTCTCAGTGAATCATGACAGGCTCAATTACCAACTTATGTAAACTTCTAGACCACTGCTCCTTAAATTGTGGGGCCCAAACCCAAGTGGAGTCCTCTTAGCTCAATATGCGGGGTTGCAAAAAATTAGCAACAGTAATAAGTTTCGGAATGCCACCTAGTGGCTGTTTTAGACATTTACACAAATTTGTAATGTGTGGTGTTTACAGTGGACTCTGCAGAAAATACTTCAGATGTAGTTCATAAAAAAAAAATCTGCCTGTGTAGCAAACTTGATTTATTATCAGTAAATATTTGATTTTTATACCCATGTTATATACTCAGGGTCACATTAAAATTTCTCATGTGAAAAGGGATTACAGAAGTTTAAGAAGCTATGTTCTAGAACATGGCTGGAGTCAACTGCAATCTAGAAAGAGTTCTGTAGCAGACAAATTAACTGGGAAGAACAGGAAAAAAAATCATAGGCTTTGCCTGTCCAAACATCATTTTCTACACTTTGGGTTTTGGCACCTTCTGAGGTTCATGATATGGGGGTTGTTTTCTTCTGCTAACATCAGGTATAATTGTGACATTATTTTTTAAAAAGTTCTTTAAAAATCAATAGAGCAGTGGAACTACTGGAGTGCAAGGTTACAAGACTAAGCAGAAGTATGGCCCCAGGATCATGGATTGAAAAAAATAAGTTGCATGAATGGTGACAGGTGACATCCCAGTATGTTGGCACTATTGGTGATTATATGACTGTTGCATGATAACAACTGTGTGCGATAGTCTGTAAAGTGTATTATCCCTCTATAGATGTTTAATGTTTGTATAACACAGATATGTAAGATGGTATAAATGCTTTAAATCACTCAAATCTCACCCTTTAAACAAAGCAAGCAAATGTTCCTTTTAAATCACAGTGATAGAGCCATGGGGAGATCCTGTGGAATATAATACTGAGACTAAGGGCCCTTCCAGACAGGCCCAAAAATATGGGACCTGTCGCACTTTTACCTGAGGTCAAATGATGCCTCAGGTAAAAGCGAATTAATTCAGAACAAAGCAGGGTTGTTCTGAACTAATTGGATGCCTAGTAAGATCCAGATTTTAGGTAAGATCCAGGTCTTACCAGGTGTGGGCTCTGTGAGGATTGGGCCCAGAGACATGTCACATGATTCCCGGACCCAATTGACACAGCCATCTCAGTTTTTCGGGCTTCATGAGCCCATAAAATCAAGAGGGCACCCACCCATTCATTTCTACATGCCAGGAGGACGGAAGGATCTGTGATATCTCAGGTACCTTTGGCCCCTGACCCCGCAGCCATTACTGATCAAGCGGCTGAGGAGTTTTTCCCAGCTCAGACTTGCTCCCTTTCCAGATGCCGTCTGTTGAAGTTGTGCCAAATCCAATTAAGACCGGCCTTGAGCCAGAGGCAACTCTCCCAGATTCTCCAGAGAACTCAGTGTTTGATAGGAGACTTGCTTTTCAAACAGATAGGTCTTGGAGGCAGAATCTCCACATGAGTTCTAGATTAGCAGAACAGAGTGGTTGTGTTTGAATCCACAAACTGAGCCTATTCTCTTGGGAAGATTAAGGGAGGCTTGAGTGATTGTGTTTGAATCCACAAACTGAGTGTATTCCCTTGGGAAGATTAAAGGAGGCTGATATCTGGCAGGTTGTTGCTACCAGTTCATTCTCTTGGGAAAATGGGGAGTCAAGCACCTGTTTCGGGGAGCTCTTGAACTTCCATAAAAGTTCTGTGCACAGGTTACCCGTCGTGGAGTCAACGTGACTGTTGGATAGCAAACTTCGACTCTTGTTCCTGAGCTTCCCAGCAGCCTGTCGGCGCGCTTACTCTTGAGAAGACCGGGAGTTGCGTCCCTTTCCTTGCCAAAGGTGGACTGCGTTTAGATCCACCATGAACAACCTTGCCTTGCCTTGAAACCTTGCTCTGGACATTTATTCCAAGAACTTCCCTGGAAGACTTTGCTCATTTCACCTGAGAGTTTGAGTGTGTTTCGGTTAATGGATTTAAAACTTTGAACTCTAATACTGGACATTGAATTTTATTTTATTGGAATATATTTCACCTTTCCTCAAAGGACATTTGCTGGACTATATACTCTGCTTATTTTTGTTCGTTTCTTTTATTTCTTTAATAAAGATAATAGATAGTTTATTGGCCTACGAGTTGATTTCCAGTGTTCACGCAGCCTAGAGGCATTACAGGACCACCGTAATGGCAGCCTGATAGGTTTTGTAATTTAAAGCTTATTTTGGGGGGCTTCTGGGTGGTTGGGTTACTGGGATGGCATCCAGACACCTTGCCCAGGAGAGCCCGGGTTTTAGGCAGCTTATGGGGACAAAAACCCATGCCAAAGGGTTTTTTTTTTAACTCACTTCAGTGCGGGTTTTACCCCTGTCTGGAAGCACCCTAATAGAACATATCAAATTCTACTGGATTGATATAGATTCCAAAAAGGAAAGGACAGTGGAAGCTCAACATACCCTGGGCACTTGCTTATTGATTAATACATTTTTACTTTTCTATATATCATTACTTCTTCTGAATTCTATTTTTTCCTTAGTGTTTTAAACTAACATTCATCTCCAGTTGTCCTCAATATTTATATTTATTCAGCTAATGCCTTTCCTTGAGCCTACTGCCTGCAGGACTCACAGCTCAGCAATTCATTTTTTTAATGGGGGTGTGCATAGTTTCAGTTAAACAGCCACAGGCATCTTCTCGTTTTATCAGGACCTGAAATTCAGAGCAAAGGATTTTAGTCCTATGCTATCTATTTTGAGAAGAGTCAGGAAGGGAGGGAGTCTAGCACAGTGACAGCAAATATCATACCTTCCAAAATGTCACAGATTAAAAACCGGGCTCATATCTTGCCAGGAGGTGATAATTCATACATTGCCTTGGGCTCAGCCACAGTTCTCAGCAACCATAATTATAGAACAATTAATGGCATCCACTGGATCTATAAGCAGAACCAGGAATATTTTAAATACCTTATTTTGCCCTTTTAGGTTATTGCCAACTCTGAATTGGTCTCTTTCATTTCTGTGCCCATTTTCCTACTCCTTCTGTGGGCGTTTGTCAGGTTTCTTTAATGAGATGCCAAACCCACCAAGAATGTTCCTCAGGTGGTGAGGTACAATATTGTGGTGTTAACAAAATATGCGATATATTGTGTTATGCTTGGACTCACCCAAAGCCAACTCATGGCACGATTTTTAAGAGAGTGGAGAATCAGCCCATTTGTTTTGGAAAGACATGTGGGCAGCCATTTCCTGCTGCTTTAGACTGCCTATAAATGAAGATTGATGTGTCTTTCATTGATGGAAGTCATACGCAAATACATCACAGAATGACCTTGGTGAATACGATTTGGCATAAATGCACACCGGTTGTGCAAAGCATCTCAATGCTGAGAGGGCTTTTTCCACTTCTAAATCTGGCTGGTCAGCATGTTTGCCAGAGTTTCATCATTACAGGGACATAATAAGGTACTGAGAACAGAGTTTTGAGAAAGACAAGTCCAAGAAAAATAAACCCATCTCTCATTGTATTGGAAGCTAAATTGACCTGGTGCCTCTGTGAAAAAGAGGGTCTACCTCAAATTATTAGTTGTTACAGGCTTCATAGAAAGCTGACCAAGAGCAAATTCTCATGGGGAGCTCAATAGATAGGTTTTAATTTATGCCTAGAGTATTTCTGACTGCCAAATTTGTGTGGCAAAGAGAATTTTTTTCCCATAGATTTAGCTCCCTTATCTGATTGCTTAAGTCCTCTTGGTGTTATTGTACTATTACTTGCCCAAAGACGTCTTGGTCAATCCTGTCTGCTTGTGTGCTCTTAGCATATTATTATCTTTATTTTGTGGATTATATAGCAAGGAAGTTGGGTAGAAGGTTTATGAGTCAAGGAGTAGGGGAGAGTATGTGGTTTAATACATTCATAGGTGCTTTCATATTTCGTATTCAACATTGGGCTAAAGGCATATCTACACTGACCCAAATCTTGACAGCTGCAGAGAATGCAGAAGAGTTTTTTTTTCAAACCGGGGACCAAAAGGTCACAGGTTTGAATTTGGGGAGCGGAGCGAGCACCCGCTGTTAGCCCCAGCTTCTGCCAACCTAGCAGTTTGAAAACATGCAAATGTGAGTAGATCAATAAGTACTCCTCTGGCGGGAAGGTAATGGTGCTCCATGCATTCATGCCAGCCACATGACCTTGGAGGTGTCTACGGACGCCGGCTCTTCAGCTTAGAAATGGAGATGAGCACCAACCCCAGTCAGACACAACTGGACGTAATGTTAGGGGAAAACCTTTACCTTTACCTTGTTTTACAAAAGTCTCAAAGTATGAAAATATGCAAAACCACCCATAACTTCACCCAGCTGGAAGGAAACATTTGAAATTATTCATTCCATCCTAAGGTAAAGGTAAAGGTTTAGGTTTCCCCTGACGTTAAGTCCAGTCGTGACTGACTCTGGGGGTTGGTGCTCATCTCCATTTCTAAGCCGAAGAGCCGGCTTTGCCCATAGACACCTCCAAGGTCATGTGGCTGGCATGACTGCGTGGAGCGCCGTTACCTTCCTGCCAGAGCAGTACCTATTGATCTACCCACATTGGCATGTTTTCGAACTGCTAGGTTGGCAGGAGCTGGGGTAACAGTGGGCGCTCATTCCGCTCCCGGGATTTGAACTTGGGACCTTTTGGTCTGCAAGTTCAGCAGCTCAGCGCTTTAACACACTGTGCCACCAGGGGCCCCCTCATTCCATCCTAGTGGGAAGAATAAGAAATAAGGTTCCCTTGCGCCCAGGACCTCCTTTTGGTATTCACATAGGCATCTCTTTTGCCAATGTGAAAGATGTTTGCATAAGCAGAAGACCACGTCTAAACTTTATATGGCTCTTCACAGTCATGTATGCAACCCCAATGAGACAGCCCTGTTATTTTTGGCTGTTCTCAAGCTGACCTGCTGCATAAACAGCTTATGTCAAGGAACATTACAATTTTGCCCTTATGCAGTAATTCTAAAGAGGGAAATAGCCTTGTTCCCACAGTTCTCCATCAAAGGCACATAACTGAAAGAAAGATTTTGGTTATCTAAGGGGATGTTATAGAGCCGGCATGGTGTAGTGATTTCAGCATTGGGTTACAACTCTAGAGACCAGTTCCTTTTTATAGCACACACACATACACACCCGCCCCATGTGTTATTCTTTTATTGCAAGTCTGTCATAGGATTTTCTTGGCAAAGTTTGTTATGAGTGAGTTTGCTTTTGCCTTCTTCTAAGGCTGAGAAAACGAGACTTTCTCAATGGGTTTCAATGGCTGGGAGAGAGGTTAAAGCCCTTGTCTCCAACAGTCAAACTACTACACCATACTGGCTGTATTTGCATACCATATATACTTGAGTATAAGCGGTGTTTTTCAGCCCTTTATAACTCAAGTGAGGATCCTGGTCGGCTTATATTCAGGTCGGCTTATACTCGAGTATATAAGTAATCAGAGTTGGACAGTCTTATCTTATTATCTTAAATTACAGTTTTATGTAAATATTCAAAATCATTTAACCTACTGATAATAATAATAATAAACTTTATTTTTATATCCCGCCCCATCTCCCCGAAGGGACTCGGGGCGGCTCACAACAGGGACAAGCCCAAAAACAACAACACAAGATATTGACCAAAAACATTCCAATGATTCACAAAATAAATAATAGACAATACATTAAAATCCAAGCAATAAAATCAGAGAATTTAAAAACAAACCAGCGGGGACAGGTTTCATAAAGTGCTGTGTCATGGAAATGAGTGATAAATTACAGTTTTATGTAAATATTCAAAATCATTTAACCTACTGATAATAATAATAATAAACTTTATTTTTATATCTGATGCTTCAATTAATATAATTTTATTGGTAAAGTAAAGGTAAAGGTTTCCCCTGACGTTAAGTCCAGTCATGTCTGACTCTGGGGGTTGGTGCTCATCTCCATTTTTAAGCCGAAGAGCCAGCGTTGTCCGTAGACACCTCCAAGGTCATGTGGCCGGCATGACTGCATGGAGTGCCGTTACCTTCTCGCCGGAGCGGTGCCTATTGATCTACTCACATTGGCATGTATAATAAAGTACGAATTTTTGGTTTACAGATGTTATGTTTAATTGTGTGTTTGTGTTTTAAAAGGGTAAGTATTACGGTTATTGCATCTCAGCACTCAGAGGCTGGTTGCCATGGAGAAGTAGGTAGAGCCAACTGCAGTTTTGTTGAAGAAGTGCAGAATTTAAAAAAGAGGCACAGGGAAGATTGATCCTAGGTTGAGGGGATCAAGGGGACTCAATTGTTCATTTTGAGTCAGTTTAAAATAAGTTTGGTGACTTATTTAATGTAGTCTGTGTCCTGGTAAGGAACAGAGAATCTGTGATCGTATATCACAGGGGTGACTGTGGTTTAAAAGTAGCAGAGAAAGAAGTTCTAACTACTTTAAGTAAAAGAAGTGACACTTTAGAAAGTTTGACTCATCTCATTCTAGTATTGTAACTGTTAATAAAAATACCTCCAAGTGAGAAACAACATTGTAACCACTAAGATCTGTGCCTGAATAAACCTGTTATTGTTCTTCCAACATCTAAGCCTCTGTTGCATATATTATAAACCAAGTTATGCTACCATCTAAAGTGAATAAGAAGAAGAAAGTAAAAGGTCTTCTCTCCGAGTCTTTGGTGGTTGTATCCTTACAAAGTGGTGGCAGTCATTATTAGCTCCTCACAGCATGTTTTTGAACTGCTAGGTTGGCAGAAGCTGGAGCAACAACAGGCACTCACTCCGCTCCCGAGATTTGAACCTGGGACCTTTCGGTCTGCAAGTTCAGCAGCTCAGTGCTTTAACACACTTCGCCACCAGGGCTCCTAATTTTATTAGTAACCTTATGTTTCTTTTTGAAATTAGCTGCTGCATTTCCCACCTTTGTCTTACACTCGAGTCAATAAGTTTTCCCAGTTTTTTGTGGTAAAATTAAGTGCCTCGGCATATATTCGGGTCAGCTTATACTCGAGTATATACGGTATTTACTTTCCATTATTAGCAGGAGTAAATTAATTATGCAGAATAAGAGCATTTAGTATCACTAATCTACATCTTGCGTAATGTTGTCAAAAATCTATTTTTAAAAAAAACCTTGGCAAAACTAATTTTTTTACAGAAAAGAACAAACAGCCCTCTTAATATTCCAGGTATGAATTAAATGAAATATTATGTCAACAAATTCAGCCTCCTCATTGCTGTGCCCTTGGTGAAAGGTCAGAGTGGAAAAACTGTTATATCTAAATGGGCTGAACACATCCAAATAATTCTAATCAACCCCAAGGAATTACTGAAATGTGCGAAAGACTTCAAATGATTGAATGGCATCACTCCAGAGTCTCTCAAGGATTTGATGAGCTGCACTTTGTGACCTTTGCTCTTCAAAACTGCTCAGAATAAAGCAAAATTACTACAGGCTCTCCTCTACAATATCTTAAATAATGTATCAGGTTTCTGGTTGTGAAATTTATATGCTTGAAGAATGGCCAAGCACCACATACAGATAATGAGCATAACTGAACTGGCATGTAAGAATTCCAGTGTGCTTAGCTTTGAACAGATACATACACAGAAGAGACATTACAGGCAATCCAAAAAGCACAGAAAAACTTTGCACGAAGCACATTTATTCAATCATTCTTTTACAGCATTTATATTCTGCCCTTCTCACACCGAAGAGGACTCAGGGCGGATCACAGAACACATATACAACAAACATTCAATGCTGATTATAAAATGGCAAGACAGACAACAGATAGAGGTATTTATAGGCTTTCCCATCTTTCCACAACCTCTGAGGATGCCTGCCATAGATGTGGGTGAAACGTCAGGAGAGAATACTTCTGGAACATGGACATACAGCCCGGAAAACCCACAACAACCCAGTGATTTCAGTCATGAAAGCCTTTGACAACACTTGTGCTGTTTTCCACCTTTCTCTGTTATTCTTCATATATTCCTAAATCTTATAATTTTTCACTTTTCTATTTCGACCCCTACAGTGCTTGCCTAGACACTGATAATTCTTCATCTTTGTTACTGTGATATTTTATTCTCTAAGCTCCCCATCACAAGCTTTTAATCTCTATTCAGAGTTCTGCTGCATGAACAATTTGACCATTTTTCATTTTTTCTTATCCTTTTTATATAGAAATTAATCTTTGTTTCTTATCTTTTAATAGTCACACTGGCCTGGTTCTTAATCATGGTTGTTTATTTTCCAGTGTATTCCATCTTTATGCACTTTGCTTTTCAGACTCTCTTATTTTTTCTTTTTTCCAATAAACTCAAGGAGAAAAATCAGGTTATCATTCACTTTATGTTGACAAAAACACTATCAGGGAGGCCACGGCTCGGTGAGGACTAGTATCTGGATTTCCCAAATCCCAGATCAACACTCTAATGACAGCATCATGCTGGCTCTGCTTAGGCCAAACATTCCCAATTCCTTCTTCATTGTTAAGATAGAGTATTGTATACATATATAAATATCCTCGGAGCCCCGTTGGCAAAGTGTGTTAAAGCACTGAGCTGCTGAACTTGCAGACCGAAAGGCTGCAGGTTCAAATCCCGGGAGCAGAATGAGTGCCTGCTGTTAGCTCCAGCTTCTGCCAACCTAGCAGTTCGAAAACATGCCAATGTGAGTAGATCAATAGGTACCACTCCGGCGGGAAGGTAACAGCACTCCATGCAGTCATGCCGGCCACATGACCTTGGAGGTGTCTATGGACAACACCGGCTCTTCGGCTTAGAAATGGAGATGAGCACCAACCCCCAGAGTCAGACGTGACTGGACTTAACGTCAGGGGAAACCTTTACTTTATACATACCCTCTGAACTGTCTAAAAAAAAAAAACCCTACCATAAGATACATTTTCCATGAATATTTGTCAGGTAGAATTTAGACATATCTTAGAATGCTTGAGAAAAGTAGGTCCAGTGAAAACACAGTTTAATGTGGGGAGGGCAGTGATACAAGTAAAAATTCAAGATAAACCCAAACTGGAATTAAGCAAAGAAAAAGGGAGCTGTGGTTCCAGTGATACATACTCTGAAAGTAATTTCAAACAGAGGAAGTCACTATAGACAAGATCATAATAACACAGCTCTGAAAACTGATACAACTTGGCAAATGCCACTTTACACGGATTACTGATTCTCACTATCTTGAATAGAATCTTAATAATTAATGATCCAGTCAGTAACAACGGATAGGCCGTGAGAACAAAAAACAACAACAGATATTGTTTGCTGGTAAAACAAGTACAGGAAAGAAAGCTAGAGTGAACACAGCTACTTTCCCCTTATATGTTCTTCTGCTAGATTCTATAATCCCTCACTCAACCCCTTGCCAGATATATCGTATGACTCCCTTATACACAGATTTGATACCAATGGTTTCCCTTCCCCACACCCCTAAAATATTGCCCCCAAAGTGTTTGTGAGTGTCTCTTGGTCCTCCAGTGTGAATCTATGATTCACTTCCAGCACAAGTATATTCAAAATATAGAGCTTGCTATTATTCAGTTTCAGGTATCCATTGCAGGTCTTGGAAAATATCCTCCAAGAATACATGGGTTGTAATGTATTTATGATTATGGCAGGACCGAGGATGGAATTACACTGATTCATTAAACTGGGGCTGATCTGATGTATATACACTGGATCATCCCAGGATGGGTCAGACAGGCATTCCCTCAGCCACTGTGGAGGTGGAAGGGAGTTCCAACCACTCAGTGGAACCAAAAAGCATTTCAGCACCACTGGACAACCACCCTTACCATCCCCTACTCTCCTCAGTGTCATGTCAAACTCTGGCTACTACACAGCTTCTTATCTCTTGGCCCTCATCTGCAATGACATCATAGAATCATAGAGTTGGAAGAAACCACATGAGCCATCTAGTCCAACCTCCGAAGTAACCCTGACAATTTGTTAGTCTTGGCCCGGCTCTCTAATCTGTTGAGGTCATTTTGAATTCTGATCCTGTCTTCTGGAGTATTAATTTGGTTTCATCTGCAGACTTGATAAGCATGCCCTCTAAAGCTTCATCCAAGTCATTAATAAAGAGGTTGACGAGAGTTGGGCCCAGGATTGAACCCCACTACTCACTTCTTTCCAGAATGAAGATGAACCATTGGGTTTGGTCAATTAACCAATTACAAATCCATCTAACAGTAGTATTGTCTAGCCCACATTTTACTAGTTTGTTTGAAGGAAGATCATGAGGAACCTTGACAAAGGCCTTACCAAAATCAAGGTATGCTGAATCCATAGCATCCCTTAGTCCACTAAGCTTGTAACTATCAAAAAAGAGGTAAGAGTAGTCTGGCATGACTTGTTTTTAAGAAATCGATTGCGGAGAAGAGATGTTCGATGTTTATTTTATTATATTATTATATTATAACCGCTGCCACCAGTGTAAAGATATTTATAATGCGGCCACCAGATGTAATCCACGCTTGCCACCACTATGGGAAGATATAGCCACTAGCTACTTAGAGAGGAGACCTTTTAAATTTTGTTTTTCTTCTTTCTTCTTGTTTGTTTTTGATGGTAATATATATGACAGAAGCTGAGATGTTTAAAAGAACAATAACACGTTTATTCTGGCACAAAGCTTAAGGGTTACAGTAACTTTCTCTTTAGAGGCACTTTGGTTAACAGTTGCAAGGCTAGAATGAGGTGTTTCAAACTTCTTAAAATGTCACTTCTTTCTTTACTGCTCTAAACTGCAGTCACCCTGTGAATTACAATCACAGATTATCTGTTCCTCATCAGGAGACAGACTACCTTAAAATAAGTCACCAAACTTATTTTAAATTGACTCAAAAATAAGCATTTGAGTCTCCCTGATCCCTTCAACTGAGGATCAGTCTTCACTGTACCTCATCAGGGCACAGACTAACTGCTTCTTTTTCAAACCTGCACCTCTCCACCAAAAAGGCAGTTGGCTCTGCCCACTTCTCCATGGCAACCAACTCATGAGTTCAGAGTAATTGAAATATTGACCCTTTTAAAACGCAATTAAACATGACATCTGTAAACTAAAAAATTCACACTTCGTTACATCGATGTTGACTTTTAGTGACCACAGCATTCTTTTCTAAGTGATTACAGACTGCTTCCTTAATGATCTGCTCCAGCATCTTTCCCAGTAATGATATCAGGCTAACTGGATGGTAATTATTTGGATCCACTTTTTTCCTTTCTTGAAGATAGGGACAATATTAGCCCTCCTCCAGACTGTTGGGGCTTCTCCTATTTTCCAACATTGGTTCTGAAATCAGTTCTGCTAGTTCAGTGGTTCTCAACCTGTGGGTCACCAGATGTTTTGGCCTTCAACTCCCAGAAATCCTAACAGCTGGTAAACTGACTGGGATTTCTGGGAGTTGTAGGCCAAAACACTTGGGGACCCACAGGTTGAGAACCACTGAGATAATCTCAAATGATGGGAAAGAGATATTTGAGGAGAAAACATGAAGTTGTGGGGAAATAACATCTATCAGATTAGATTATGAATTCAGCTCACTATCCGACAACAAATGCGTATCTGGCAGGCGAAGGTTAATAGAAAGTTTATGAAACTTGGAATGCAATTAAGTCTCTGAGGATGGCACTGTTGGAGGCAGTGGCAGTTGCTATGGCAATGAAAGGGCTCAGGACTAGTAACAGCAGATTAACTGGAAGAGAGATAAGTACATTAAAAATAGCTCTCATGCACCATTTCTTCACATCTTATTATGGAATTAATCCATAAGGTTGAAAACAGAGGCTGCACCCCAACCCATGGGGGTAAAATAATATGGCCTCTATGCTCACCAGTAAACATGCTGGATTACAGTGTAATGGGCCATTGTGATAAAATACCTATTAAGGCAATTTCAAAGAATGACCATTTATTGACACAGCATAAACCCAGTATAATGTTCATTGCTCTGCACATCTGTCAACAGTTCTGCTAATACCATTGCCATCACACCTTCACATCAGAGTCAAGTCTACCATAAGGCAAAATGAGGCAGCCAACTCAAATAGTCGATTTGGAGTTGGAAGATGTTAGTTTTATGGAAAGATATTGATCTCCCAGCAAAAGAAAAGTGGATTGTAAAAACTTTTGAAATTGCAGGGATGCGCAAATAGTCTGTTTTAATCAAAGAGAAATCTCTCTCTCCCTTTTTGATCCTTTTTAAATCTCAGTTTTCCTACTTTCTATACAATCAAATGTTCTCACTCTTTCGATGTTAATTTACTCTATCTTATAAGGTAAAACTTCAATAAAAATATATTTTAAAAAAGAGAAATCTGTGTTTCGTTTTCTAAAAGATTGAGACCCGTTTTTATTGTATACAAAGGTAGAAGTTATAGCAACAATTATGGAATTTGAAGGCTGAGTTTTAGTGTTAAATTTTTAGCAGAAATGTCAATTCAGTTTAGTAGTAATTAGGTGTTTATGGTAGGTTTTTATTGACATTTCTGACCAGTGGGGTGGGAAGTCAACTTTTAAACACAACTAAAGTAGTGAGCCCCGGTGGCGAAATGTGTTAAAGCACTGAGCTGCTGAATTTGCAGACCAAAAGGTCACAGGTTCAAATTCCGGGAGCAGACTGAGTGCCCGCTGTTAGCTCCAGCTTCTGCCAACCTAGCAGTTCGAAAACATGCCAATGTGAGTAGATCAATAGGTACCGCTCTGGTGGGAAAGTAACGGAGCTCCATGCAGTCATGCCGGCCACATGACCTTGGAGGTTTCTACGGACAACGCCGGCTCTTCGGCTTAGAAATGGAGATGAGCACCAACCCCCAGAGTCAGACATGACTGGACTTAACATCAGGGGAAACCTTTACCTTTTAAAGTCGTGATTATCTTGTTTGGGGGTGGGTGAGTTTGTTTTGTTTTTCTGTATGATTTTCTTTTTTTCCTTCCCCCCCCCCCCCCCCTATTATTGTAGTGTTTATTTTGCAGTTATGGTTAAAGTACTCTATATTTTCAAATAAAATATTAGCTACACTGTTATTATTGTTTTTTACCAATGAGAACAGGGAGAGGTTATTGTGGGATTTTCTGTTTTGAGTGTCAGAATAATTGAAGATTATGCATCTGGGCTTTGATGAAGCCTCAGGCAGCCAAATTCTTGGGCTAGTCCTGCTTCACACACATGACATGTTTACATGAAGCTCACGCAGTTTGTGCTCTCCACATTTCCCTTGACAGGAAAGAAAACAATCAAAGTTTTCTATCAAAGACCAACACTGTTCACTGAGGACTCATCCAGACAGACCCCAAAATCAGGACATATCTCGGTTTTACCAGAGGCGTCCAAATGAAGCCTCCAGTAAAATTGAATTAATTAATTTCCCTGGTTTGTTCCAAATTAATTAAATACCCCATTAGATCCGAGCCTTCTTTAAAGGCCTAGGTCTAATGGAGTATTGGACCTGTGGGGATGCACTAGCAAGTAATCCTGGGACTACACAGGTATGAGTCCCCATTGCCATCTCACACCTTTTAGGCTCCTGGAGACCAAAGGTTTGGGATGGCACCCACCCTGCCTCCCCCCAAGCCTCAACATTACCCCTAAAAATAAACTAAAAATTACCTGGCCACCATAACTTTCCTCCTTGCACCCTCCAGGTGTGTGGAAATGAAGCACCAGGAGACCAGGGGGGAGGGGAGGAAAGTTATGGTGAGCAGATAAATAGGAGTATTTTAATCAGGATGGAATATAGCTGCCACCAGCGCTGGCCCAAGGTAATTTTCAAGTGTAGACAAACAGAATTTTGGCATGCGCTCCCCCAAACCAATCACTGAAAAATAAAAGCGTTGGATAAGTAAAAATGTTGAATAATAAGGAGGGATTAAGGAAAGGCCTAAATAAAGAACAACACTCTGAAAACAGAGGAAATCCAGACAGGAAACAATCAGGGCCAGCTAACACCTCCCAACCAAGGATGCCCCCTCGGAGAAAGCAGCCAGGCTTTGAATCTGCAAGGCCATTAAATGCTAATCATGCTGGCCAATTGCAACATTCACACTAGCCTCAAACAGACATGAGCTCTTTTTCCCATCCTGGACAGATATATAAACTCCACTTTACCTAGCTTCCAACAGACCTTAGAACCTCTGAGGATACCTGCCATAGATGTGGGTGAAACATCAGGAGAGAATGCTTCTGGAATGTGGCCAGGAAGCCTTTATTTATTTATATCCCACTTTCTCCCACGGGTGGGACTCAAAGCATCTTAGATATATCAAGAGTCATTCCATGGAATTAAGCATTAAGGTACAACGCTAAATGTCTATGACATGGGAAGGGAAGGGTGAGTTGATTAGACAACACAAAGTTTATGATATTTTACTCTATTATGATAATGTGGAAATTTAATACAAATTAAATATTAAAATTAGTCCTTGACTAATACTAATATATGAAACTGACTTATACATGAGTTTGTTTGAGAATTGACTCTGTGCTAGCTTCCATTTGAATAGTTATTGAAGGTCTGATTTTCTACTCAAAGGTTTGGATAGTTCTCTTTGGATCGTAATTTTCTGAGTGTGGAATGACGTCTGTCTTCTACATTCAAGCCACTACATTTGAGTGAAATCTCAGGAGCTACTAGATAAATTTATATAGTTTATATTAAAAAGGAAATTGGACCATGATCATCATAATCACCCTTTTTAAATTACATTTTTAAATGTCAGAGCAAACTCAGTGTGACATAGTAAAGGTGAATATTTTGAAATGGGAACAGAATGCATGTAAAAAACACTCTTGGAGGTTTCTGCCTGGTTTGCTTCTACCTTCTCTCGTTAAATACCACATCGCCCTTCCTCCCACAAAATGCTAGTTTGCTTTACCAATCTGGTCTCCTTGCCCATGCTTCCTGTTGGCTTTCTGCCTTTTTAAGTATGTTTGGAATCTGCAAATGATTTGTGTACAATTCCAGTACTAAAATTTCAATTGATTTTTTATTTATTATTATTATTTATCTTACAGTATCTATATTCCACCCTTCTCACCCCAAAGGGGACTCAGGGCGAATCACATTGTATACATATAAGGCAAACATTCAATGCCATATACACATAGAACAGAGACAGACACAGAGGCAATTTAACCTTCTCCTGAGGGGATGTTCAATTCCAGCCACAGGGGGAGCAGCTGCTTCATCATCCACTGCGACAGCACTTTCTAATTCCAACGGCGGCTGGATGATTTTAATGGAGTCATAAATTAGTTAAATTAGCCTCCACACTTTATAAGTGGTACCTTAATTTCCTACTTGATAGATGCAACTATCTTTCGGGTTGCTAGGTCAGCAACGAGCAGGAGCTATTTTTTATTTTTAATTGTCGGGTGCTCATCCCACCGCGGGCTGGCCTTGAACTCATGACCTCATGGTCTGAGTGATTTATTGCAGCTGGCTGCTCACCAGCCTGCACCACAGCCCGGCTTTGTGACATCACAAGTGCTTAGCCAGTCAGGACCCTGGACCACTCCTACCAGAATAGTAATCAGTTTCTTCTGAATTTAATCCCGGAAAGAAAAGCCCTGGCTGAAAACATAAAGAATACTACGTCCTGTTTGCTTTGTACCATGCAGTTGGCTTCATTATATAGAATGGAAAGAGGTGTGATCTTGTAAAATGTCTTACGATGGCTTCAATGAGGAGAGTGAGTCATTATGTGATGACAAATCAATTCATCCTCCTGAGAGCAAAAGCTCTTGAAAAATAAGATGGATGTATGAGTAAGACTCTGGTCACAACAGGAGACATGCTGTTCCGTTTTCTAATAGCTCTAACAGATTAAACTCATAGAAAGTTAGCCTTCCTGAACTTGGTGACTCCCCTTGTTAGCTGGGGACATTTGGTATTGTATTCCAACATATCTGAAGGGTTCTAGGTTGGTCTAGAAATTATCTTTTCTGAGCTTGGTTAAAGGCCCTTTTTGGTTATTAGTACCCAAATCCTCCTGCCACTTTAGTCATTTCCATCTCTTGAATATTTCCTTTTTAAAATCCATTACATGCTGCATTCCACTATGAATATTAATTGCCCATTTTGACCCATCCTCCTGAATTTTCCTCGAACTGTAATGATTTGGGATTTTCACATTAAAGGAATGTTTTCTTGGATAATTCAAATAAGACATCCCCTGAAAATAAGACCTAGTAGAGGTTTTGCTGAATTGCTAAATATAAGGCCTCCCTTGAAAGTAAGACCTAGCAAAGTTTTTGTTTGGAAGCATGCCCAACGAACAGAACACCCGAACACGCAGGTTCGGTAAATGTACGTACCATAGATTGCTGTACATGGAAATAATGGTAGTAACAAGAAACTCTTGATGGGATTCATAGTTTGTCTGGTTATGGTGGTTTGTGATGACAACTACTGTACAGTATATAATAAATGTTAATTTTTTGTTCTAATATAAATATGAATTCTTCTTCATAGAAAAATAAGCTGTCCCCTGAAAATAAGACCTAGCACATCTTTGGGAGCAAAAATTAATATAAGACACTGTGTATTATTCATATCATTCATATTGGTTTTGTTTTGATTTTGTGCTGTTGTGTCCGGGCATGGCCCCATGTAAGCCGCCTCAAGTCCCTTTGGGGAGATGGGGCGGGGTATAAGAATAAAATTATTAATTATTATTATTATTATTATTATTATTATTATTATTATTATTACTACTACTACTACTACTGTGTAGTAATCATATCATCAGCAATCATATATACACCTTTTATATGCCCAAATGTTTGATTTTTCTGTTGAAAAACCTCACTTGAGGATTTAAGCCCAACTGGTAAACGATTAAAACAATACTTTCCCCACGGTATATTGAATGTACATAATCTGGATGATGCTTTATCTAGTTTTACCTGCCAATAGCCATCTTTCTCATCTATTATTGTGAAGATTTTCTTTTCAGCTAGGTGACTTAGAACTTCCTCAACTGTTGGGATGGTATAATGTTGTCTCCGCACTGCCTTATTTAGATCTCGCAGATCAAGACATATACGCAGAGACCCATTCTTTTTTTTTTCAGTGATAACAAGACTGCTCACCCAATCTGTGGGTCCTACAACTTTTGTTATAACACCCATATTTTTCATCTAATTAAGGGTATCCTTTAGCCTATCATGTATGGCAAAGGGTACTCTCCTACATCCTTGGATCATGGGAACCACTGTTGGATCAGTGTGAATGTGGTGATGTCCTTGAAACTCACCGAGACCCTGGAAAACTTCTGGATATAAGTTGAGCAATTTTTCTTGTGTTAATAACCCCTCTGTCTGTATCAGATCTAGCCAACGACAGATCTGGACCACACTTGGTACACAGACCCAAAATAGCCAACTTTGAATACTGGCAGGGTTTGGGGAGGATTGGCCCACGATTCTGGGAATTGTAGTTCACCCACTCCAAACTGAGAATACATAACATTCAAAGACAAATAATGCCTTTTTCTAATAACCCGGGCATCGCCGGGTCCCCAAGCTAGTATACAATAAAAAACAGCAGCATCATGAATTAAATGAATTAAACCCAAATTCTCACAAGCTGGTCTGCCTAATAATGGGGTTGTCGAGCAATCTGTCACATAAAACAATAGATTATACACTCCTTTTGCTGTTATACAATCAAACTCAACTGCTCCCATTGGTTGTACAGTAGAGTCTCGCTTATCCAACGTAAACGGGCCGGCAGAACGTTGGATAAGCGAATATGTTGGATAATAAGGAGATATTAAGGAAAAGCCTATTAAACATCAAATTAGGATAGGATTTTACAAATTAAGCACCAAAACATGTTATACAACAAATTTGACAGAAAAAGTAGTTCAATACACAGTAATGCTATGTAGTAATTACTGTATTTATGAATTTAGCACGAAAATATCACAATTTATTGAAAACATTGACTACAAAAATTCGTTGGATAATCCAGAACGTTGGATAAGCGAGTGTTGGATAAGTGAGACTCTACTGTATTTTTGTTCCCCCATATGATACCAGCACTACTTTACTCTTAGACATTTGTTTTGCACCGGGTATTCTATAAAATATACTAAATGGTAACACATTTGCTTCAGCTCCAGTATCTAATTTAAACTTAATTATACAGTCTCTTATGGAAATATCAGCATACCATCCTGCCTTGTTTGTTATCTGTGTATCCTTCATTTCCTCATCTAGCTTTCCTATCATTAAATTACTTACCTTCAGCTCATGAATGTGTTGTCTGGCTTGTATATTCTCAAGATTGGTCACCCTTGACCTGCATAACCTGGCATTTTTCTTGCCACACTTGTTGCATGACTTTCCAAATGCTGGACATCTCCGAGGTTCGTGAGCTGTACCACAATAACCACACTTATTCTGATTTTTTTCATTTGTCTCTTGTCTTGACTCTCTGGCTCCCAGAGCTTGAGTTATAATCTCTTTGTTTTCTCCATGGGCGTCTTGTAATTCACACACTCCTTGTTCCGATGTTATTGCCATGGTTCTCAGCTGAACTGGCATATCTCCACGGCCTTCTCAAGTGTAAGATAGGCTTCTTGTAACAACTTTTGTTTCAGTTTCTCTTGCTGTAAACTAAAAACAACTTTATCTCTTATCATCTCATTAACTGCCATTCCAAATTCACAGCTGGCTGCTTTCAGTTTTAGCTCAGCAATAAATTGCACATTTGTAACTCCAGGACTCTGCATATAGAATCATAGAATAGTAGAGTTGGAAGAGACCTCATGGGCCATCCAGTCCAACCCCCCGCTAAGAAGCAGGAAATCGCATGCAAAGCACCCCCGACAGATGGCCATCCAGCCTCTGCTTAAAAGCCTCCAAAGAAGGAGGTTCCAGAAACAAAATCTTTCAAACACAATGTTCTTCCGAGGTAAAATAATAAGTCCTAAACTGTTCCAGAACCTCTGAAACATCTTTCGGGTTCTCCTCGGCAGAAACAAATGTATTATATAAAGAAACTCCTTCCTCTCCCACACAATGTAGCAGGATAGCTATCTGCCGCTTCTTTGATATATTCTCAAGTCCCGCTGCAGCAAGATACAACTTAAAAGCCTGCTCCCACCGTCTCCAGTTCTCAATCATATTACCTTGCATAGCAAGGGGAGGAGGAGGATGAAATGACTCCATGTCTAAACACTCCTTTTCTGGGGATGCTAGCTTCCAGGTTGTAGCAAAGGAGAGGTTTGTATCCCACTTCTGACACCATGTAGTATTCTTCATATGAAACAAGCTCACCAGCCAGCAGAATCTTGTAGCAAAGGTGTTTATTCAAAAACTAGGAAGGCTACTGAGGCTTTGGGTGGACAAAACTATATATGCCAACCATTAGTAGTTAAATACATTACAGCTGTAACAACCAGAGAGTGTGGCTTAAAGGCACAGTATACCACACACTGTCTTATTTTTAAGGAAACATGGTAGTTCGTTCCTTCATTAAACTGCATTTTCTCTACGCACTCTCTAAATACTCTGCTATATCTGAATGCCTACCAAACAAGCTTTCAGAGTCAAAAAGAAGCACCAGTCATCATTTATGGGAGTAGTCCATGTACTATACAACATTACACAAGATATTAAAAGTTACAGGTGTGTTTTATTTGGATGATAAATAATCTTAGTACTACCTAATTTATTATTGCCCTTGTAGGCAATTTCAAAGGAACTAAGGTCAGGCTACTTCCATGCCATTGCTCAGATGCTAATGGATTGATCCCATTCAACACATAAAAATCTAACTAGCTACTTGCATGGTTTACAGTTGTTTAACGGACAATGGTTCCTTCCTCCCACACTGAATGTTCCATAGGTATATACTTGGGCTGAATGAAAAGTAATGCCTCCAGCTTCGTAACTCCTCAACAGATGGCAGTACTGGTATGCGGCAGGTACTGGCTTGTTCAGTAGACTCTCTTCTACAGTTCCATTTGGTGGGAAGCCTTAGCATTGAACAGTTGTGTTGTTAAAGTGCGAAGTATGGAACCCTGCGCAGACGGTCGGTCAATGCGACTTAAGCAACATGCAGTCTTGACAGCAGAAGGTGTCACCCCAAAGGAGATTCAAGCTGTTTATGGTGATTGTGTTGATGTGAGTACTGTGCATCATTGGGCGAGTAAGTTTAAAGATGTTGAGGTGGGAACATCTGACTTGCATGACAAACAAAAAGTTGGGACATCCTGTGACAGCAACCACCGAAGTTCACAAGCAAAAGGTTGACAGATTGATTCAGGACGATTGTCGTATCACTCAGAGAGAAATTTCAAACATAATCAGCATTTCATGAGAATGTTTGGGTCACATTATTGCTTTGCTTGGCTTTTGGAAGATCTGTGCACAATGGGTACCCAAGATGTTGACACCTGAAAGTTCACAGACTTGAAATTTGCCAGGAACTCCTCTTGTGTTACGAGAATGAAGGTGATGCATTTCTCCTTTGGGGTGACACCTTCTGCTGTCAAGAATTCAATGACTGCATGTTGCTTAAGTTGCATTGACTGACTGTCTGCACAGGGTTCCATACTTCACACTTTAACAACACAACCATTCAATGCTAAGGCTTCCTGCCAAATGGAACTGTAGAGGAGAGTCTACTGAACAAGCCAGAACCTGCTGCATACCAATACTGCCATCTGTTGAGGAGTTACGAAGGTGGAGGCATTACTTTTCATTCAACCCTCGTAAAACCTGGCTTACTCATGAATTTTAACTGATTAACAAAATCCCCATGAGTGTCCATTGAAGTTTATCTGTCTTGAGTGTCCACTGAAGTCTATCGATGGATCCTGTTTTCTAAATTATTTTGCATTATGGAACTACTCTTCATGATTTGCTAAAAAAAAAAAAAGTTTCACCCCCCACTCAAATTTATATAATAATAATAATAATAATAATAATAATAATAATAATAATAATAATAATAAGTAGATAAAGGTGTGTAGTAGAGAGAGATATAGTATAAGTTGTAATGGAAAAGTTAAAAACTGATAAGAAATGTGTTTAAAGATGTGTTTGATTTTTATTTTATTTATTTTATTTACAAATTCAACTTAAGAATGAACCTACACAACAAATCCTGTTTGTAACTTGGGGACTGTCTGATTAATCAAAATCAACTTCACATGAAACTGATTCTTTGCCATTGGCAAACAGTACAGGTAATAGCTTCATCTTGCTTCAGTTTATGTTATTCACTTATATAATGCAAGGGTCAACAAATGGGTTAATTCATGGCTGCAATTTGCTATCATGTTCGATTTATGGCAACCTGATGAATCAGACACTTACAAAAGCCCCTGTGACTAACAGCCCTACTTAGGTCTTGCAAACTTAGAACTGTGACGTTCTTGACCGCAGCAATCTACATCTCATGCAGTCTCTGTTTCCAACTGCCTTCCTCTTTGCCAAGCATTATCACCTTTCCCCCCTACAATGATTCATATCAGTTCGTGATGCACTCATTGTGATTCATATCATATATTCATATCTCTAAAAAAAGGAGCCCTGGATAATTTGGCACTCCTGCCCTTTCTCTCCACATTTCAGAAAGAGGAGAAACAGAAGCATCCAGTTAAAATTTCAAATTACCCCAGACTTTCCATGCTTTCTGTATGTACAAACTATAGATTATTTTTTAATATATTTTTATTTATTTTAAAATCATTCAATGCATTTGTTATACAGCAGACACATAATATTCAATACAATATACAATACATCACATAGTTGTTTTTTTTTTGTATCCATAGTTGCTTTCACACTTATACATACTCTTCTATCCCTCACCCCCATGCTCCCCTCCCCGGGAACCACTTCTTTTATATAATAAAGGTAAAGTTTTCCCCTGACGTTAAGTCTAGTCGTGTCCGACTCTAGGGGTTGGTGCTCATTTCATTTCCCACCGGAGTGGTACCTATTAATCTACTCATCTTTGCATGTTTTCGAGCTGCTAGGTTGGCAGAAGCTGTGTCTAACAGTGGCCGCTTCCTGAATTTGAACCGCCAACCTTTCAGTCAGCAAGTTCAGCAGCTCAGAGGTTTAACCTGCTACACCAATATTTCATTTCCTCTTGTGGAGGTAACTTTCCATCCTTCGTTTTGAATCCCCTTTCAATAAATTTCCCCCAGACATCATCCAAATCACTTTGTTTCCATATCCCTCTTTTAACTTACATGTTAGCTTATCATTTATTGCCAATTTCCATACTTCCTTATACCACGCTTCAATTTGTATATATATTTCCGTTTTCTATAAGTTGTTTTCTATAAGTTGGTTTGGTGGGCATTGACCTTGAGTTTTGGAGTTATAGTTCACCTACATCCAGAGAGCACTGTGGACTCAAACAATGAAGGATCTGGACCAAACTTGGCACAAATAATCAATATACCCAAATGTGAACACTGATGGAGTTTGGGGGGAAATGGGCCTTGATATTTGGGAGCTGTAGTTGCTGGAATTTATAGTTAGTCTACAATCAAAGAGCACTCTGAACCTAGCCCACAATGGATCTGCACCAAACTTGGCACACTACCTACATGGACAACATTGAATACAGGCGGGATTTAGGGGTGACTGACCTTGGCATATGGGAGTTGTGTTCACCCACATCCAAAGTGCACTGAACCCTTTTGGTGGGAGGATTCGCCGTCTGTTTCCAAGAAGGAAGAGAAGGACAGACAGTAAGATCTTCAGCCTTCTCTGCCAAAGGAGTTTGTACGACCATCAGAAATATGTGTTTTCTGATGGTCTTTCTGACACCCCCCCAAGGGTTTCTTCCCAGGTTCAGAAATACTGCTTTAAATAAAGCACATTTTTCAGACATCAAAGAGAACAATGGGGTTACATAGACTGACCAAGATAACTATTTTGCCCCGCATTTTCCCAGTCCGAGTGATCCTATTAACATACATCATGAAGAAATTGCCATGCCCATCCCCACTCTTCTTGGTCCCCATCTCCAATCTTTATGCATTATTATTATTATTATTATTATTATTATTATTATTATTATTACTATTATTATTATTATATGGCTGCTCATTCCCTATCATGCATATGAATATACATAAGGTAAAGGTAAAGGTTTTCCCCTGACGTTAAGTCCAGTTGTGACCGACTCTGGGGGTTGGTGCTCATCTCCATTTCTAAGCCGAAGAGCCGGTATTGTCTGTAGACACCTCCAAGGTCATGTGGTCGGCATGACTGCATGGAGCACTGTTACCTTCCCGCCGTAGCGGTACCTATTGATCTACTCACATTTGCATGTTTACGAACTGCTAGGTTGGCAGGAGCTGGAGCTAACAGCGGGCGCTCAAGCCACTCCCGGGATTTGAACCTGGGACCTTTCGGTCTGCAAGTTCAGCAGCTCAGCGCTTTAACACACTTCGCCACCGGGGCTCCTTATTATATGAATATACATATTTTCTGTTACATGGGATATGCTAGCACTGATATACTGATAAGCAAAAATCCACATAAAGGGGCCTTCTTAAATAAACAAATAAAAAGATCAACCATAGAATCATAGAGTTGGAAGAGACCTCATGGGCCATCCAGTCCAACCTCCTGCCGAGAAGCAGGAAATTGCATTCAAAGCACCCCGGACTGATGGTTATCCAACTTCTGCTTAAAAACCTCCAAAGAAGGAGCCTCCACCACACTCCACGGCAGAGAGTTCGCTTGCTGAACAGTTCTCACAGTGAGGAAGTTCTTCCTAATGTTCAGGTGGAATCTCCTTTCCTGAAGTTTGAAGCCATTGTTCCGTGTCCTAGTCTCCAGGACAGCAGAAAACAAGCTTGCTACCTCCTCCCTATGACTTCCCCTCACATATTTATACATAGCTATCATGTCTCCTCTCAGCCTTCTCTTCTGCAGGCTAAACATACCCAGCTCTTTCAGTCACTCCTTGTAGGGCTTGTTCTCCAGATCCTTGATCATTTCAGCAAATGTAACATTTAACATTCACACCATGAAAGGCCCAGGACATTTCCTACCTTGTTCCACTCACTGCTAACTTTTCCCCCCATCTCCATAATAATACAATGCCAGTTTGGAGGGAGGTTCATTGGCCACACACCAAAAAAAAATCCAGTTTTTCTGGAAAATTGCATTGTGTGTCCAGATCTCAGTAGCTATGAAGTGAGTTAAATGTTTTTTAAACAGTGTAGACAACTCCTGGTGCATGAAAGGGAACAGAATGATGGAGTAGCATGCAAATACAAAGTTTACACATTATTCTCACAGCAGGAAAGCATTGCTTTCTATATCTGCATTGAGCCAGCATATGCCTTGGATAGTTGTATTTTAAACCTCCATATTCCCCTGTGTAAAATGGGATAAAGGAGTCCTAGAACATCTTTCTAACTGTCACTCTGTATTGTTTAGATATGTAGTATGCAGTTGATTTAAACTAGATACAGATTATCAGCTTTCTGTTCTGGATGTGCTTTTAGTTCTTGTGTAAACAGTGGGGGAGGTAGTTATAACACTGTTTCAAATTGGATTGTAGTAGCCAGATATGATGCATGTGGGTGGTCTTATTTGGCAAGACACTAATAAATCCATGTCATAGTGGTGGATTTTCCTGTGAACACAATATTGCCTGGGGGATTGCTCCAGACTTTTTTTCTTCAATCTGCCCCCGATGCCAGAATTTTTCCTCCAGTCCTAACATTCAAAACAAACCTTTCATGGCAAAGATTCAGAGATTAGAAGAAGTTCATGTGAAAGGAGAGATTCCCACAGATATGCAAAGCCACAGCCAAGGAAATTTAAATTATTCTGAGAGTCACCAAAAATACGGAATAAATGGGCTTGACTAATATGCTGAACATTCCATCTAACCCTGGATCGAACAGATAAGTTGTATCCATTTAATAAATGGTGTGTGTGTGTGTGTAAGTGTCAGGAGCGACTTGAGAAACTGCAAGTCGCTTCTGGTATGAGAGAATTGGCCATTTGCAAGGACATTTCCCAGAGGATGCCTGGATATTTTTGATGTTTTTACCATCCTTGTGATCCCGGCATGGAACTGGAGTTGATAGAGGGAGCTCATCCGCACTCTCTTTGGGTTGGATTTTAACCGGCAACCTTCAGGTCAGCAATCCGCCTTCAAGTCATCAGTCCAGTGCCAGCACAATGGTTTAATCCACTGCACCACCGAGGGCTCCTAATAAATGTTAATAAACACAGAATGGGTCTTCTAGAAAAGAAAAGCTACATTTCGGTGTTAAGGTCTGAGGATTTTGAGAATTATCTTGAGAGTCCTTGGGGAATGGGACAAGTCCCAGCAGACTGGAGAAGGGCAAGTGTGGCTGAGCCAGCCAGGAGCCAGAATTCCAATTGGCTGCTGTCTCTAGTTTGCTGCTGAGACAAACGGTTTTAACTGCCACTTTCCCCTCAGAGAGTGAAGAGAGTGCTGACTGGAAATAGTCAGGAAAGGAAATGGCTGCCAACTCTTTGAAGTCTGATTATTTATAAGGCAAACTAGCTGTGCCCAGCCACGCGTTGCTGTGGCAAAGTATGGTGGGATGGGAAATAAAGTATTGAGGAATTGGTGGTTAAGGTAAAGGGTAAAGGTTTTCCCCTGACATTAAGTCCAGTTGTGTCTGACTGCACACTGAAGTGGATTATATGGCAGTGTGGAGTCAAGATAATCCAGTTCAAATCAGATAATATAAGATTATAAATGAGTTATATAGCTGTGTGGAAGGGCCTTGAGTCTACACTGCCATATAACCCAGTTCAAATCAGATAATCTGTATTTTATAGGCAGTGTGGAAGAGGCCTAAGTGAGGCCTAACTCTGCCTGTCCCCTGGGCTGCGTGGGTTGCTAGGAGACCAAGTGGGCGGAGCTTAGCCTTTTAACTGGCAGCAATTGGATAAAAACAATTATTCCTCTCCCTCTAATTAGGATTTTCTTTTTCTTTTCTTTTTTTTTTTTTGTTGTATGAATGTAGAGGCATGGATGAGGGGTTGTGCTGCCAAGTTTAGTGTTTCTGGGATGTGTAGTTTTGTTGTTTTGTCCTAGGCCGAAATTTCATTACCCTTTTATATATATAGATGAGGCATATTTAAACTGTTTAAAGGGACAATTTATTCTCTCTGTTCTCTGTGTGAATTCAAAGAGACTGCTGTATATATTGTTACCCTGTTTGATTTTATGAACTGAAGTAAAGATACTGTTACTTGTTACACAAGCCTGAGTGACACTTTATTATACTGTGGGGTATATCTTGATTCAGAAACTGTGGTAAAGCTTCTATTTATTTATATCTACAACCTATAATGGGGGGGGGGGGGAATTGGGGCGCTGGGTGAGCAGGCAGTGACTGCCATTTCACCTCCCTAGGTGTCACGACCCAGGCAGCAGAGCACCAATAACCATACACAGAAGCCAGAATCTATCTAATATCTTTATTAAGGAAATATATAAAGTTAATAAAAGCAAGCGTATGAATTAGTCCAGGAGTAGACCTTTCAGGAAAGGTCAAAATTAGTCCAAGGAAACAATGTCCAATATGAAATATTAAGGTCCAAAGTTGTAATCCAATAACCGAAACACTCACTTGCCAAGCAAGTGAGGGGAGATGACAAGGTCCTTTAGTCCATGAACTTGAGCAAGGCTAGGAAATAACTTGATTCTTGGAACACAAGGCTTGATTCAAGGCAACAAGGAAACGAGGAGCAAGAATAGGATCCATGGAATTACTTGGCGAGGTCCGGAAAACAAGGCAAGATCCGGAGAGTAAAACAAGGCTGGAAATGAAGGCTTGAAATCGGGAACAAGGCTTGAAACAGGAACGAGGCTTGGAAACGGAGTAGCTGTCCACACACGCTACTCCGGTAGCTGACGAATTGACTCCGCAAGATCCCTTTGTGGGTAAAACACCTAAATAGGGTCCCGTTTTCCCGCCAAAGAGCAGTTCTCTGGAGAACCAGAAACGAAAGCTATTCTCTGAGTCCAGATGTGTGACTCCTTAAAGTTTCCCATGGAAAACAGACTTAATCAGCTGAATGCTTAGCAGCTATCCTCGCACTCCTGCGAGAGGCCGCTTGAACTCCCCTCTGTTGTTTACAAAACTCATGGCGAGAAAACGTAGGAGATTTAGGTTCAGGGCTTGTTTGACAGACTTCTGGAAGACAAATCTCTTGCAGGTGCAAGGTTTCCAAATCTGGCTGGGAAAGTTCCAATTCTGACTGAAACGGTGAAAAACCCAAGTTTTCCTCTTCATCTAGCACCACAGTGCCAGGAACGGGACTACATGGCCCATGACTCATCACACTATCCCCCTCCTCAAGCCCCCTCTCAAACTGGGACTCTCTCCCCGAGGCGCGAGGCCGCGGCTTGGCGGGATAGGTCTGATGGAAGCGGCGGGTTAAATCGGGAGCGTGGACTGTGGAAGCGTCTTCCCAAGAGCGTTCCTCGGGGCCAAAACCCACCCAGTCAATGAGATATTGTAGGCGGCGGCGGTGAAAGCGAGAATCCAAAATGTCCTGAACCTCGAACTCCTCCTCCCCATCTATCAAAACAGGAGTGGGAGCCGGCCGGTCTGCATCAGGGCGCACACCATCCGCCGGAAGGAGCAGGGAGCGATGAAACACTGGATGAATGCGCATAGAGCGCGGAAGTTGGAGTTTGAAAGTCACGGGGTTAAGTTGCGCCACCACTGGATAGGGGCCAATGAAACGGGCATCTAACTTCCGGCAAGGGCGATGGGAGGGCAAAAAACGAGTGGACAGAAGAACCCGGTCTCCTACCTTGATTTCGGGGCCCGGCTGGCGATGTTTGTCAGCGTGGCGTTTATAGTTCTCCTTGGCTTGGTCCAGTTGCTGGAGCAAAAGTTGTTGCACCGCTGTGAGTTCCTGCAGCCAGTCCTCTGCTGCGGGAACTTCTGAGGTTTCAATGACTGGGGGGAAGAAACGTGGATGGAAGCCGTAGTTTGCAAAGAACGGGGTTTCTTTAGTTGAAGCCTGGACCCCATTGTTGTAGGCAAACTCTGACAGCGGTAACAGGGAAGCCCAATTGTCCTGTTGGTAGTTCACATAACAGCGAAGGTATTGTTCCAAAGTGGCATTGGTGCGCTCAGTTTGCCCATCTGTTTGGGGATGATGAGCCGAAGATAAACGAGAGTCTATACCCAATAGTTTTTGTAGTGCTCTCCAGAAACGAGAGGTGAATTGGGACCCACGGTCTGTGACCAAACTCTTGGGCAATCCATGCAATCTGAAAACATGTTGGAGGAATAGATCTGCAGTCTCTTTGGCCGTGGGAAGGCCATCACAGGGAATGAAATGGGCTAACTTGGTAAAAAGGTCCACCACCACTAGGATCGTGGTGAATCCACAGGAAGGTGGTAGATCGGTGATAAAATCCGCAGAAATTATTTCCCATGGGCGAGATGGGGTAGGGAGGGGATGTAGAAGCCCTGAGGGCTTTTCCCTTCTTGTCTTGGAGCGCTGGCATACTGGGCAGGTGTTGACATATTTTTCCACATCCTTGCGGATCTTGGGCCACCAGAAATCTCTTAGGATCAAATGCATGGTTTTGAATAGTCCGAAATGCCCTGCTGGCTTGCAGTCATGACACAGACGAAGTGCTTTTTCCCTGCCCGGCCCTGGGGGAATGTAAACATGATTTCTATAGCAAAGTAGCCCATCCTTAAGCGAAAAGGGAAAATGTAGCCCTTGGCGAAGTTGATCCTGTGCCCAGGCATCTGCTTGCTGACTAGCCCTGATTTCCTGAGCACAAAGGGGCCCTGGGGTAGAGGGAGTTGATTCAATGGGAGTGGATTTGGTGTTTCCCACCGTGAGCGTGGCAAAGTTCTCGGGTTGTAGCAGCTGGGACTCAAAGGTCTCCTTGCGCCCTGCAGCGTATTCCGGTTTCCGCGACAGAGCATCTGCTTGCTTGGTCTGGGCTGGGGTTACATAATGAATTTGGAAGTTAAAACGTTCAAAGAATAAAGCCCAGCGTTGTTGCCTCTGATTAAGCTTGCGGGCAGTTCTTAGATGCTCCAGATTCCGATGATCAGTATGGACTTCAATGGGAAATTTGGCCCCTTCTAACCAATGCCTCCAGGTTTCAAAGGCTGCCTTTATGGCCAATAGTTCCTTTTCCCAAATGGTGTAATTTCTCTCTGGTGTGGTCAATTGACGGGAATAAAAGGCACAAGGATGAAGATGATCTCCCCCTGGTTGTAGGAGTACAGCCCCAATTGCCACATCGGAGGCGTCCGCCTGCACGACAAATGGGGTTTCAGGATCTGGGTGCTGAAGGATTGGCTGAGACGTGAATAATTTCTTTAGTTGCTGGAACCCTTTCTCTGCTTGATCTGTCCAGCGGAAGGGCTGTTTCCCACGGATGCAGCTGGTGATTGGGTCAGACCAGCGGGCAAAATCTGGAATGAACTTGCGGTAATAGTTCGCGAACCCCAAGAATCGTTGCACCTCTTTTTTGTTGGTTGGCGCCCGCCATTCCAATACTGCTGAAACCTTTGCCGGGTCCATGGAGAGCCCTAGTGGCGAGACGCGGTACCCCAGGAAATCTACCTCTTGTAGATCAAAAGCGCATTTTTCCAGCTTGGCATAAAGTCCATGATCCCGCAATCGTTGTAATACCATTCTGACGTGGTTCTCATGTTCTGATTGTGATCTAGAAAACACCAAAAAATCGTCCAGGTAGATGATCAAGAACCGATCTAGATAATCCTGAAAGATGTCATTGACAAAATGCTGGAACGTTGCGGGAGCTCCACATAATCCATAATTCATAACTCGGGACTCGAATAATCCGAATTTAGTCTGGAAGGCGGTCTTCCACTCGTCCCCTTCTCTGATGCGAACTAGATTATAAGCCCCCCGCAGATCCAGCTTGGTGTAGACCTTGGCTCCTCGAAGTCGGTCTAGTAGGTCCGAGATTAAGGGCAGGGGATAGCTGTTCCGCTTAGTGATATTGTTCAATGCTCTATAGTCCACCACCAAGCGTAAGTCCCCTGACTTCTTTTTCACAAACATCACTGGGGAGGCGGCTGGGGATTGAGAGGGTCTGATGAATCCCTTGCGAAGGTTTGTCTCTATAAACTCCCTGAGAGCTTCTTGCTCCGGTTCAGTCAGGGAGTAGAGATGTCCTCGCGGGATCGGGGCCCCCTCCACCAAGTCAATGGCACAGTCATAAGGTCTATGTGGGGGTAATCTCTCAGCTTCCTTTTCATTGAATACATCCCAATACTCTGAGTACTTCTTGGGCAAGGTGATAATGGGTTCAGTGTCTGTGGCATGGCAGACCTTGGCTACAAGGCAATGGTTTTGGCAATATTTTGAAGCAAACTGCAGTTCTCTGTTGGACCAGGAGATGCTTGGGTCGTGAAGTGTCAGCCATGGAATTCCCAAAATCACAGGGAAATGGGGAACCTCGGTAACAAAGAAGGAAATCTCTTCCATATGTTCCCTTATCCACATTCTGGTGGGTTCCGACCACTGGCTTACGGGACCCGTCTTGAGGGGGCGGCCATCGATGGCTTGCACCACACGGGCGTTCTTGAAGTCATGATATTGTAATCCCAGAGAGTCGGCATACTCTCTATCAATGAAATTGTTGGTGGCTCCGGAGTCTATCATGGCATGGACCATGACGGGTCCTTTTTTTGCTGACCACAAGGTGACCACTAGAAGAAACAGGACCCCGGTTGGCGGCTCTTGAGTGGGTTTTTTGACCGGGTTGGCGAGCCTCTCTACGCCCGGTCGCTGGCTTCCCCCGCCGGCTGTGCGCCAGCCGCCTCAGACGTCTTCGTCTCCGTGGAGGACGCCGCCGCCAGACGGGCGGCGGGCTTCCCTTTGGCTGGGCACTCTCTGGCGAAGTGGCCCCCGTTTCCGCAGTACCAACAGAGATTTAGGCGTTGGCGGCGGGCCTTCTCGGCGGCATCTAATCTGGGACGCACATTGCCCAACTGCATCGGCACCTCCTCGCTCCCTCTGGGGTATGGGGCTGGTGGCGGGGGTCTCCATACTGGACGCGGCTGAACGCCGGTGGGAGCGGGAGGTTTCACCCCAGCTCTACCGCTCTGGCCTCGGACCCATTGTTTTCTGTTGGCAAGCATGACTTCAGCTCGTAAACATTGATCAATGAGTGCTTCAAGTGAGTGGGGAGGATCCACCTTGGAGATTTCTTCCAGCATCTCAATGTTGAGACCCTCCCGAAATTGTCCTCTGAGGGCTACATCGTTCCAGCCGGTGTTGTGGGCCAGCACTCGGAACTCGGCTATGTACTGGGACAAGGGTCTGTCCCCTTGGGAGAGGCGCCGGAGTTTGTGGCCGGCTGCCTCCAAATTGTCCTCGATTCCCCAGGTCGCCTTAAGGTGGTCCAAGAAATGTTGCGCTGACCTTAGATGTGGGGAGACTTGGTCGAACAGTGCCGTCGCCCAGTTGGCCGCTGGCCCGTCCAAGAGACTGTATATCCACGCCACCTTGATGTCTTCTTGGGGAAACTCGGCAGCACGGGCCTCTAGATAAGCCTGGCATTGGCGACGGAAAACATGAACCTTAGAAGCTTCTCCAGAAAACTTGGTTGGCAACGCCATGGCCGGGAGACGGATTCCGCGCTCCTTCAAACCCCTTATTTCCCCATCCTGCGCATTGAGCTTGTCACGGATCCGGTCCACCTCATCCTTGTCGATGGTGTAGCTGATCGGTTGGCCCCCCGGCACGGTTCCGGTGGACATTCTGGCCTAGGTTAATTGGTGCTTAGGGTGGCGGAGTCAAACTGTCACGACCCAGGCAGCAGAGCACCAATAACCATACACAGAAGCCAGAATCTATCTAATATCTTTATTAAGGAAATATATAAAGTTAATAAAAGCAAGCGTATGAATTAGTCCAGGAGTAGACCTTTCAGGAAAGGTCAAAATTAGTCCAAGGAAACAATGTCCAATATGAAATATTAAGGTCCAAAGTTGTAATCCAATAACCGAAACACTCACTTGCCAAGCAAGTGAGGGGAGATGACAAGGTCCTTTAGTCCATGAACTTGAGCAAGGCTAGGAAATAACTTGATTCTTGGAACACAAGGCTTGATTCAAGGCAACAAGGAAACAAGGAGCAAGAATAGGATCCGTGGAATTACTTGGCAAGGTCCGGAAAACAAGGCAAGATCCGGAGAGTAAAACAAGGCTGGAAACGAAGGCTTGAAATCGGGAACAAGGCTTGAAACAGGAACGAGGCTTGGAAACGGAGTAGCTGTCCACACACGCTACTCCGGTAGCTGACGAATTGACTCCGCAAGATCCCTTTGTGGGTAAAACACCTAAATAGGGTCCCGTTTTCCCGCCAAAGAGCAGTTCTCTGGAGAACCAGAAACGAAAGCTATTCTCTGAGTCCAGATGTGTGACTCCTTAAAGTTTCCCATGGAAAGCAGACTTAATCAGCTGAATGCTTAGCAGCTATCCTCGCACTCCTGCGAGAGGCCGCTTGAACTCCCCTCTGTTGTTTACAAAACTCATGGCGAGAAAACGTAGGAGATTTAGGTTCAGGGCTTGTTTGACAGACTTCTGGAAGACAAATCTCTTGCAGGTGCAAGGTTTCCAAATCTGGCTGGGAAAGTTCCAATTCTGACTGAAACGGTGAAAAACCCAAGTTTTCCTCTTCATCTAGCACCACAGTGCCAGGAACGGGACTACATGGCCCATGACTCATCACACTAGGCTATTTGAGCCCAGGGAGCGCACAATGGTTCTGGGAACATGAACCTGGATCATATATTGAGATCCAGGATGGCTGTCCCCACCACCCAAATATGAGGATAAATCTGATTTAGATTTTACCCTGCTGCATTAAGCAGCTCAGACCAGGTTAAATCATATTAGCCTGTGTGTGCTGTGTGGATGCACACAGGTTAATGCGACTCTACGCTGCATTATTTGGCAGTGTAGATGCATCCACAACTAAAGATCTCAGAAAACTATAACTCCAATTATTCTATTGTGTCATGTCAGTTAAAGTGTGGTCAAATTATATTTCTTCTACAATATAGATGCATCGTCGGTGCCACAAAATTGCATGGGGTTGTCCTACTTTTGGCTGCCATGGAGCACAATCTGCAAGGTGGGCCATGCTATCAGTTTTGATTCTTTGGAATCACTCTTCCTATGTTTTCATTTAACTTTACTTTCAGCTCTACTCGTTTAGTTTATTTATGCTCAGCTAGCAAAAGCTTTCAAAGGAGGTATTGAATCAGTTAAAAAAAATGCCCCACCAGTAAAATAACAACCCAAACCATAAGACAACAAAGTATTTATCATAAAATAGTAAAATAAATAATGCCTACTGCAGCCACGATGGCACATGGGAGCAACTCCTTTCCATTTCTGTATATTTATATGTATGTAAATGTTTGTAAAGCACAGGCTTCTGCTCTAAACAGCAACCCTGTGCCAATTCGCCCTTCTTCTTCTCTCTCTAACATCTGGTTCAACTTATCATAGATCCTCCTGATGCCCACAGTTCTCGAGCAACAAGAATAAGTCCAAAGATTACAAAATAGAAAGGATAAATCCGCATGAGTCTGGGGTAGGATTTTTTAGTTGTTTGTGATGTCCGACATTGTCCTGTTTAAGGGCAATCCATTACAAACTGTAAACACAAGGTTAAATAATAAGTGCTTTTCTGGCATAGATTTCATACTGAATGATTAATTGTTAACCATATTGCTAAATTATCCATCAACACTGAATTTTCAGGGGACATCATGGTTCATGTAAATTACACTTCTAAATCTATCTAAATGCCTTTATATTGAATCCTCAGAAAATCTGCGCTGTGACACTATGGTGATTAGGACAAATAATTATATTCAGGTTAACAAAAACAGTGTTTGGCACAGACAAAAAAACCCGAGTTCACCCCAATATGGGGTAAGCAGTCGAAACAATAATAATCTGGAAATGTAGAACCTATTCAATCCATTTTCCAGGACATTGAACATTGAGATAAAAAACAAAATACTGACACCAAGTGGAAGGAACAATCCATGCAGTCTTGGATTCCTTGCCAGTGCCAAATCCTTTAGGAATGGTTTGTTTCCTCTGCCTCTTCTGTGAGTCCCTGATGCAGCAAGGTGGGGCAAATATTCTGTAGAGAGAAAATAGAAAATGAATGAAATAGAGTGGTACAGTAGATTTTTCATGCATATTCAACATACAAAGTTCCATCATTAAACCAAATTCAATATCATTTTTAGTAAAGGTAAAGGTATTTTCCCTGACATTAAAGATAGTTGTTTCTGACTCTGGGGGTTGGTGCTCATCATTTCTAAGCCAAAGGTCCGTTGTCACCTCCAAGGTCATTTGGCCAGTATGACTGCTTGACACCGGAGCGGTACCTAATGATCTACTCACATTTGCATGTTTTCAAGCTGCTAGGTTGGGGCTAACAGTGGGAGCTCACCCCGCTCCCTGTATTCGAACTACCGACCTTTTGGTCAGCAAGTTCAACAGCTCAACGGTTTAACCTGCTGCGCCATCGAGGGCTCCTTAATATCATGATTATGTGTGTATAATTTGCTAGAATTACACTGATCCACATAGAAATAAACAAATAATTAAAAATCAGTTATCCAGAACAAATTTATTAGTGCCTCCAGATTAAAAATATTCCTTAAAAGTCTGGATTAAAATATATGGCGTGGGTTTGGGAAGTTGTTTTGTTTTTGAAACCAAAATTTGTCTTTCTGTCTGATGACACCTAAAAGATGAAAGAAGGTCACAAACGTGGAAAGGAATATATTTTATAGGTAAAGATAAAGGTTTTCCCCTGACATTAAGTCCAGTCGTGACCGACTCTGGGGGTTGGTGCTCATCTCCATTTCTAAGCCGAAGAACCGGCGTTGTCCATAGACACCTCCAAGGTCATGTGGCTGGCATGACTGCATGGAGCGCCATTACCTTCCCGCCGGAGCGGTACCTATTGATCTACTCACATTTGCATGTTTTCGAACTGCTAGGTTGGCAGGAGCTGGGGCTAACAGCGGGCGCTCATTCCGCTCCCGGGATTTGAACCTGGGACCTTTCGGTCTGCAAGTTCAGCAGCTCAGTGCTTTGACACACTGTGCCACCACCAGGGGCCCCAGTGAAGAATAAGAAGTTGTAAAGTTTGTATATTTTGGATATACTTTGTACACTGCTGCAACAAAGGAGAAAGAAAAACCGTCCTGCTTATTTGCAAAAGAACAAAAGTCTCTGTGTGTTTTGTTGTTTGAGTAGAAGACCACTACAACTGTGCTTATGGATATCTGGTTTCTCAACCAGAACTAATAAAATCTATTTCACAAGAACAGGAGTTTTATCACTGCATAGACCTCCTGACAATTATGACTATACAATATTGTGAGGAGAAGCACACGGAATAGGGTTCAATGGTCAACTTCCCCTGTATGACTTCAGAATCAACACTCTAGAGCTGCTGCTGCTGCTCAGTCATTTAGTCGTCTCCTACTCTTCGTAACCTCATGGACCAGTCCACGCCAGAGCTCCCTGTCAGCCGTTGCCGCCCCCAGTTCCTTCAAGGTCAAGCCAGTCACTTCAAGGATACCGTCCATCCATCTCGCCCTTGGTCGGCCTCTCTTCCTTTTTCCTTCCATTTTGCCCATCATCGTGATCTTTTCCAAGCTTTCCTGTCTCCTCATGATGTGGCCAAAATACTTCAGCTTTACCTCTAGTATCCTTCCCTCCAGTGAGCAGCCGGGCATTATTTCCTGGAGGATGGACTGGTTGGATCTTCAAGGCACTCTCAGGATTTTCCTCCAGCACCAGAGTTCAAAAGTGTCTATCTTCCTTCACTCAGCCTTCCTTATGGTCCAGCTCTTGCATCCATAGGTTACTATGGGGAATACCATTGCTTTGACTATGTGGACCGTCGTTGCCAGTGTGATGTCTCTGCTCTTCACTATTTTGTCAAGGTTGGCCATTGCTCTCCTCCCAAGAAGGAAACGTCTTCTGATTTCCTGGTGGCAGTCTGCATCTGCAGTGATCTTCGTGCCTAGAAATATAAAGTCTGTCACTACCTCCACGTTTTCTCCCTCTATTTGCCAGTTATCAATAGGTGTAGTTGCCATGATCTCGGTTTTCTTGACGTTTAACTGCAACCCAGCTTTTGCACTTTCTTCTTTCACCCTGGTGATAAGGCTCCTCAGCTCTTCCTCACTTTCGGCCATCAGTGTGGTATCATCTGCATACCTAAGGTTGTTAATGTTTCTTCCAGCAATTTTAACTCCGGCCTTGGATTCCTCAAGCCCCGCATGTTGCATGATGTGTTCTGCGTACAAGTTGAATAGGTAGGGCGATAGTATACAGCCCTGCTGCACTCCTTTCCCAATCTTGAACCAGTCTGTTGTTCCGTGATCTGTTCTTACTGTGGCTACTTGGTCTTTATACAGATTCCTCAGGAGACAGACAAGGTGACTTGGTATCCCCATACCACCAAGAACATGCCATAGTTTATTATGATCCACACAGTCGAAGGCTTTAGAATACTCAATAAAGCAGAAGTAGATGTTTTTCTGAAACTCCCTGGCTTCCTCCATTATCCAGCGGATATTGGCAATTTGGTCTCTCGTTCCTCTGCCTTTTCTGAACCCAACTTGGACATCTGGCAACTCTTGCTCCATGTATTGCTGGAGTCTGCCTTGAAGGATCTTGAGCATTACCTTACTGGCATGGGAAATAAGGGCCACTGTACGGAAGTTTGAGCATTCTTTAGCGTTTCCCTTTTTTAGTATGGGGATATAAATGGATTTTTTCCAATCTTGTGTTTTCCAGCAGGGGTCCCCAAACTAAAGCCTGCGGCCCCTGCCTCAGAGTCACATTAAGTCTGAAACAACTTGAAGGCACACAGCAACAATAATTCAGATTAATATGGCTATTTAATCAGCCAAAAGCATGACCACACATCTCATTGAAATACTCATCAGTTTATGTTGGTTGAAATTGTTCTTTGTTTTAAATGTTGTATTGTTCTTTCATGTCTTTTTTGTGCACTACAAATAAGATATATGCTGTGTGCATAGAAATTCATTCATTTCTTTTCCCCCCAACAGTCTGAGAGACCTGAACCGGCCCTCAGCTTAAAAGGTTTGAGGACTATTTTGCTGGCACTGAATAGAGAAGGACATACAGTAATTGGATCTAGAATTGCTTCATTGGATGATGATGATTACTAGGAAATAACAAGGAGTCCTCTGTTTGCTATTGAATCTGCTCTCCTCATTAGCCCCTTACCTGGGGGCCATCATTTCCTTCTATCAGTGAGCATTTGCCGCTGGAGCCATCCGCAAATATCTCCTTATGGCGCTGAAGAAAATGCAAAAGGATGGCATTGCAAATTGTTTGTTTTTCACAAGCCGAAGGGCTGCAGGGAATTCTGAAAAAGCAAAGAAAAAGAGAGATGTGGAATGCTATCAATTTAATTGTCCTTGGCCTCTAGTGACTAGAATCTCAGGACTCATCGTTCTTTGTCTCCCGACCCCTCAAACCCTGAGGAATTGCTCTCTGGTGGTCATTAGTACTTGCTGCACATAATTTTTGTAAATGCTGGCTCTTCTGTTTGGGTTTTATTTTTTAAAAGAAATGATACATGTACAACATGTAGCAAAACTAATAAGGCTGGGCCATTTGGTGGGGCTGAATTTTCAGTAATTCTTTACTTATTTTATTATTGCTTTCAAGAACAAATAATTTCAGAAGTTTTCACCCTGCTGGGCAAGATGATGAGTGTGTTTTGTACATTTCTGTACACATGCAATTTTCATGCAAATCTCCACAAACCCAGTAGGAGGTAAGGAAAAACAACTCACTTCCCTCAACCCGAAAAATTGGAAGACCATATTCATGGAAACACAACAGCAACCATCCATCTGAAATATTGTACACTTCTTCCCTAGGGGCATAACTATATATAATTTTCCCAACAATTGCTCATAGTCATATAGCATAATAAGTGCATCTCCATTCCCACTCCACAAAACACAGCTAAAGCGCAGATGGGAGATCGTTGAAGATCAGAGGGCCAGATTTTTTTCTCCCCAGTGAATCTTCTAAAAACTGAAGACATGGATTAGGAGCAGGACTGTGTCCCCAACATCAATATGTCTCCATTCATGGGTTGGAGCTTCACCAGCTGGTTCCTTAATAGGGTCCTCTGCTTCATGTCACCACTTTATTTATTTATTTATTTATTTATTTATTTACAGTATTTATATTCCGCCCTTCTCACCCAGAAGGCCATTACAATGAACACATATATGGCAAACATTCAATGCCAACAGACAAACAACATACATTAGACAAACTCAGAGGCATTTTAAACAATTTTCCAGCTTTACGATTCCGGCCACAGGGGGAGCTGTTGCTTCACCGTCCAGTAGTGGCTGTACTTCCTCATTCCTTTCCTCGTGTTTTGCTGGCATTTTTATGGTGTTGTAAATTAGCCTCCCGCATAAAGCGTCCCGAAATTTCCCTAATTGACAGGTGCAACTGTCTTTCGGGGCTGCATAGGTCAACAGCAAGCCGGGGCTATTAATGGTCAGAGGCTTAACCCAACCCGGGCTTCGAACTCATGACCTCTTGGTCAGTAGTGATTTATAGCAGCTGGTTACTAGCCAGCTGCGCCACAGCCCGGCATATAGACTAGTTTTAAAAAATCATTTATCTTTCATTTTCATCTGATAATGTGAGCTTCTGAATGTACTTTGTAGCAGTATTTCTCATTTAGGGCTAAATAATTTCAAGGCACCAGATCCTGTTTGATCATGGAATCTAAGGATCGGCCCTGGTTAGTACTTGAATGTGAGTTCACCAACAAATACTAGGTGAGGAAGGCTTTATGTAATGGAAGGAACTGTCCAAACTACTGTAGAGTCTCACTTATCCAAGCTAAACGGGCCAGCAAAAGCTTGGATAAGCGAATATCTTGGATAGTAAGGAGGAATTAAGGAAAAGCCTATTAAACATCAAATTAGGTTATGATTTTACAAATTAAGCACCAAAACATCATGTTATAGAACAAATTTGACAGAAAAAGTTCAATATGCAGTAATGTTATGTTGTAATTACTGTATTTACGAATTTAGCACCAAAGTATCATGATATATTGAAAACATTGACTACAAAAATAGCTTGGATAATCCAGAAGCTTGGATAAGCGAGGCTTGGATAAGTGAGACTACTGTATTTCGGAGTACAGTAATAATAATAATAATAATAATAATAATAATAATAATAATAATAATAATAATTTTATTCTTGTACCCCACCTCTATCTCCCCGCAGGGACTCAGGGCGGTTTACAAATGCAAAACAAATATACATACATAAAATATCAAATACCGAAAACGCACGAATGAAAAATTAAAACATACAATTAAAACCAAACCATTAAAAAGACAAAGTTAAAAAGCAGCAATCAAACATAAGGATGGGCTGATCAAAGTGCACTAAGTGAGACTTGTAAACACGTAGGAAGTTAAAAGTGCTATAAGAACATGGGGGAGAACCCAAAAGTGAGTTGAACCCTGAGGCTATATAGAGAAATTACCCATGCGGATGAAAGCGATCAAGGATAACCATTTGTACAAGAATTTAACATTCAAGAGGGTGGTACTTATTCAAAAGCCTGTGTAAACAGCCAAGTTTTCAGGCTTTTCCTAAACCTAGAGTCTCACTTATTCAAGCTTCACTTATCCAATGTTTTGTATTATCCAACACAGTCTGCCTTTTAGAAGTCAATGTTTTTGTAGTAAATGTTGCAATGTTTTGGTGCTAAATTCGTAAATACAGTAATTACTACATAACATTACTGTGTATTTAACTGCTTTTTCTGTCAATTTGTTGTAAAATATGATGTTTTGGTGCTTAATTTGTAAAATCATAATGAATTTTATGTTTAATAGGCTTTTTTGTTAATCCCTCCTTATTATCCAACATTTTTGCTTATCCAATGTTCTGCCGGCCCATTTATGTTGGATAAGTGAGACTCTACTGTATTCCTTGGCTAAAAAAAAAAAAAACCTAAGAAAATTCATGGAATCCCCCATAAGTTGGCAGATGGTTTGAAGGCCCAAACATTTTCATTCAACTTCATGCTTTTCATCAACTCATAATTATTCTACCAACCAACCCTCTCTTGTTGTTACCTAATCCCCCCCATACACACATGCCACAGTATAAGCAGGCCATTATCAGGTGAGTCTAGAGAAAAGTGGAGCCCCCAGTGGCACAGCATGTTAAAGCGCTGAGCTGCTGAACTTGCGGACAAAAAGGTCACAGGTTCAAATCCGGGGAGCAGAGTGAGCGCCTGCTGTTAGCCCCAGCTTCTACCAACTTAGCAGTTCGAAAACATGAAAATGTGAGTAGATCAACAGGTACCGCTCCAGCGGGAAGGTAATGGCGCTCCATGTAGTCATGCCGGCCACATGACCTTGGAGGTGTCTATGGACAACGCTGGCTCTTCGGCTTAGAAATGGAGATGAGCACCAACGCCCAGAGTCAGACATGACTGGACTTAACGTCAGGGGAAAGCCTTTACCTACCTTATATAGAAAGATAATGCTAAATCCGTGAATATTACATACATACATTAAATTCACAAGGCATCATAGCATTGAAACTAAAGCACTTTGAGAGATCTCAGCATGCACAATATATTTATCAAACAAAACATGAGCAACGAAGCTGATTTTTCTCTAAAGGCATAAATGCAAATACTGTGGGGAGAGTGAGATTTATCCATTTTTAATGATTCTGCAAACACTCACTTTCCATTAAATCCTGACAGTGAAAGAGTTCTGTATGTGTCAGTGTGTATGTGCACGGCTGTGTGTTTGGCCCTCCTTTTATGTTAAGGAAGCCATTACTGGTGTTATTATAAAGGATATATCAGTTATGTTACATGAAATGTGGATCGTAAAATGATGATGTAAAAATTGGGTATCCCTCCCAGGCTGTTATAAATTCTACAAGTTGAAGATTAAATTGTCACTCACTGTAATTAAGTGTTTCTTTAATATTCCCTACAGACAGGCCTGGAAGAGTAGATAGTCAAAGAACAGAAAATATATCAAAGCTGCATTGATGCCAGATGTGATTTGTTAATGTTTAATTTAGTGTGGCCAAGGCAATAGAAATGATGAGCTAATTGTCCCTAATGGTCTATCTAGATTTTAAGCAGGATGGGTATTTTTCTGCAAATAACATGTTTTTGCTCCACCGACTGGAGAAAACATACTAGAGCAATCAGACTTGCATAACAAGCCCCCTTTTACTTTCTAGTGATCAGTCACAAAACAATCCATGCTAAATGCAAGTGAGGGAAAGCACTGTGCTTTGATAAACATATGTCTTTCGTTGCTTGAGGGAGCTCTCCTTCTAAATGTGTTCTTAATGTATCATATAGGTTTACCCTAGAACAACAGTTCCACCATCATTTATACTCTTATAAATATTTATTTATTTATTTATTTATTTGCCATATTTATATCCCGCCCTTCTCACCCCAAAGGGGACTCACAGCAGCATACCAGTAGGAAACTGCTAAAACAGAGACAGGCAAAACTTAAGCCCCTTCCAGGCCTCTTCTACAGTGCCATATACACTGCCATAATACAAAAGCCGAGGTCTAAAGAAGGACCAGAGAACTCAAGAAGGCTGAAGAAATTCAACATTTGGCAGATACCCATGATGGTCAGGACTACCTTCCATCTGGAAACCTATGCCCTCACTGCGGAAAAACACGCGGGTCAAGGATAGGTCTCCACAGCCATCTACACATCCACCACCAAGACACTACACTTGGGGGGCTCATGCTACACAGGATCGCCTAAGTTAGTAAAGTACACTGCCATATAATCCAAATTATCAAATCAGGTAATCCACATTATCTGCTTTGAACTGGATTATCGGAGTCTACACTACCATATAATCCAGTTCAAATCAGATAATCTGATTTATATGGCAGTTGTTATATCCCAGACACCTTTGGGTTCTGAACCTGGTTCAGAAATGAACTTTGACCAGGATGAAGCTTATTCTGACTTTTTACCCAGTTCTCCGAGCTCCTTCCAATTACAGACCCCAGCTGTGGATAGCTCCGAGGCTTCCTTAATTGGGAGAGATACTGAAAACATTACTCCCGTAGTAGAACCAGATGTCCTGAGTTCCTCAGGGAAGATATCCTTTAATAGAAGGGAGTTTTTGTATCAATAGAGATCACAGAAACAGGAACTTCGAAGGAGTAAACGTTTGGCATCTAGAGGGGATAGTGGATAGCAGATTGCCTTGGGAATCTTTGGGGAGTTGCTTTCCCTTTGCTGTGATTAGATCTTGTTGTTTTCCCCACTCAAGAACGTCACAACAGTTTTGAGCGTGTTTCGGTTTCTGGACTTTGGACAATAATATTGGACATATCTATTCAACTCTTTGGACTAATTCATACCATTTCTTAAAGGACTATTGCTCACTCATCCTTTAATAATAATAATAATAATAATAATAATAATAATAATAATAATAATAAACTTTATTTATATCCCGCCACCATCTCCCCACGGGGACTCGGGGCGGCTTACATGGGGCAGTGGCCCAAACAACATAAGAACAAAATAGAAGCAACACAATACAATCACAATATAAAAAGATAAAACAATAATACACTATATCAATATAAACAACAATACAAGATAAAAATTTCATTTAAAACACATAAATGGTAAGACCGTAATAAAAACAGGATAAATTATTAAAAACCCACTGGGGCTGATTAATTAATGACTATCTCCGAAGGCCTGCCGAAACATCCAAGTCTTCAGTTGCTTCCTGAAGGAAGGTAGAGAGGGAGCCAACCTAATCTCCCTGGGGAGGGAGTTCCAGAGTCGGGGAGCCACGGCCGAGAAGGCCCTCTCTCTCGTCCCTACCAAACGCAGTTGTGAGGAGGGTGGAAGTGAGAGGAGGGCCTCCCCGGAGGATCTCAGCGATCAGGTGGGTTTATAGGGGACGACGTGAATTTATTATTGTTTTAATAAAGATATTAGATGATTATTGGTCTCTGTGTGGTTTCCAGTGTTTACGCTGCCTTGGGGTGCAACAGCAGTGTAGATACAATCTCAGAACATACACAAGCAGTATTTTTTGTGGAGTAGCACTTTACCACTGAAACAATAAAATTATGCGTGATATTGTATAAGGCTTTCAATTTAATGGCATCTAGTTTCAATCTCCCAGCCTCACTGAGTGAACCCCCTCCAAACAAGAAAATCCTATAATAGGTTCACCTTAGGGCTGCCATAAATCAGAAACAACTTGAAGGCATACAACAACCTATAGGCCCGGGCTGTGGCGCAGGCTGGAGAGCAAGCCAGCTGCAACCAGCTGCAATGAATCACTCTGACCAGGAGGTCATGAGTTCGAGGCCCGCTCTGAGCCTATGTTTATCTTGTCTTTGTTCTATGTTAAAAGGCATTGAATGTTTGCCTATATGTCTAATGTGATCCACCCTGAGTCCCCTTTGGGGTGAGAAGGGCGGAATATAAATGCTGTAAATAAATAAATAAAAATAATCATTTTGAAAACTCTTACCGGAAAAGAGCAGGACCGAAAACGATGGCTAGGTTCTCCAATGTCATGTGATTCTCATCACTGTATGATGCCACCTTGACCAGAAATCTGACAAGGAAATGGAAAAGGCTATAGTGGGCTTTCGGCAGGCTGCTCAATAGTCTTTGTAGACATCCCATGCACTCTGCCATGTGGTTTGTATTATCTGCAAAAGAGTAAATACTAATCATTGAGATGCATTTAGGCTGGCATCAACTGGCTTTGCTGCTAATGTATAGCCTTGAGCTCCCAACACAAATGTTCCTAGAGTGAAGTCTGATTGCTCAGCATTTTTGCTGTGATTCTAGCTGACCTTCTCCTTTCTTCTTTTGTCCTTTGCCACTCTAAAAATGAGAAGTGTAAAGAAAAGCACCACCCACATCTCCTTATGTAATTGCTTTACCTTCAAAAGTAGTCACAATTTCAGTGCACAGAGCATCAGGAAAAACAGCAATTGGGAGTTCATTCAGGAAGAGTTTAAGGAGGCTGGCAACAGAATCAACATCTCCCTCTTTAACAAGATCCACCTCTGATCCTTCATCATACTTCTTCTTCAGTGCCTTGATTTTTGTTGCTGAACCACTGATCCGAAATAAGCCTTTATGATTCAGTCCTATTGAAATATTCAGCAAAAGGGTTAGGAGTAAAGGGAATCTGAATTTTTTTTAAAAAAAACTTTTTTTTTACCTGAGAGAACATTTCTCTAGGATCAACCTCTGTGGAGGTTAACTATAGACTGATCATTAATCCCAGTGCTCTTCCACACAGCCATATAACCAGAATATCAAGGCAGAAAATCCCACAATATCTGCTTTGAACTGGGTTATATGAATCCACAATGCCATATATTCCAGTTCAAAGCAGATAATGTGGGATTTTATTCATCTGTGTGGAAGGGGCCTCAATTATTCCTGATCACTGAGCCCCTGGTGGTGCAGTGGGTTAGACTGCTGAGTTGATGAACGTGCTGACTAAAAGGTCAGTGGTTCGAGTCCAAGGAGCTTCTGAAGTGGTGAGCTTCTGCTGTTAGCCCCAGCATCTTCCAACCTAGCAGTTTGAGAACATGCAATTGTGAGTAGATCAATAGCTACCGCTCCAGGGGGAAGGTAATGGCACTTCATGCAGTCATGCCGGCCACATGACCTTAGAGATGTCTACAGACAATGCTGGCTCTTTGGCCTAGAATGGAGATGAACATCGACCCCCAGAGCTGGACACGACTAGACTTAATGTCAGACAACAACCTTTACCTTTATCTAAAGTACTAGCTGTGCCCGGCCACGCGTTGCTGTGGCATTGTCTGGTGGTGTTGGTGAGAAATTGTTGAGGTAGTGGTGGTATTGAATGTCTGTTGTATAGTAGTCTTTATGTTTAGTATGCATTTGGTTGTTTGTGTGTTGTGAAAGTGGTGAGGATAGAGGGGGTCTATGTCCCTGTGTAGTATTGTATAGTATTTATACGTTGTCCATGTGTTGTGAATGCTTGGATTGTGTCCTGCTGCATAGTAAAAAGGGTTGGGCTGGATGGCCCTTAGGAGTCTTTCCAAACTCTTGGATTCTATGCTTCTATTATTATTATTATTATTAGTATTCGTATTAGTATTGGGTTGGACTGGATTACCACAGTAATTATTTCATATTACAGTAGAATCTCACTTATCCAACATTCGCTTATACAGTGTTCTGGATTATCCAACGCAGTCTGCCTTTTAGTAGTCAATGTTTTTGTAGTCAATGTTTTAAATTAATTGTGATATTTTGGTGCTAAATTTGTAAATACAGTAATTACAACGTAGCATTACTGAGTACTGAACTACTTTTTCTGTAAAATTTGTTGTATAACATGATGTTTGGTGCCTAATTTGTATAATCATTACGTAATTTGATGTTTAATAGGCTTTTTCTGAATCCCTTCTTATTATCCAACATATTCGCTTATCCAATGTTCTGCCGGCCCGTTTATGTTGGATAAGTGAGACTCTACTGTACTTTGAATCTCATATTATAAATCAAATGTTTTTTGTTCCTACCTATCATTCATAATTCCGCATGTATCATGCTCCCTATTCTTATTATGAACCATTTTTAAAACATTTAAATAGACCCTCAACTTTTCATTGGTAGTGGCTATATTTTTATCTTTACTGTGTTTCGTATGTGTTTTTAATTTTTTTCCATTGAGTTTGTTTCTGTTGTGTTATATACATCATTCAGTTATCTCTTGTATATATTGTAAGCTGCTCTGGGTCGCATATTGGCAGAAACGGTACAAAAATAAAATGAAATATTTGAGGGCAAACACTGTCAAACTGCTTATTTTTGTACACTGCTCTGGGAGCACTTTTTGCTAAAGCATGGGGAATAAAGACTTTATATCAATACTTAAATATCAGGGGGTGCAATCAAAATGGCATTTTCCCATACTGTCAACAGGGGAGAAGTTTTGACAGGTTTGCAAAATAGGAAAAATCAGAAGTCAAAATTCATGATAAACAGGGTGACAGTCAGAAAGTAATACAGGCATATTTTGCCTTAAGCACTTTGCTTTCGAATGCTTTGCTAATACAGTGCTTTTCCATATGCGGTGAAGTGGCATTTTGTTGCCCATATTCAGTCTGTACACTGCATTTGTGCACCCTGCTCCACAGTGACATATTCTGTCATTTTTATTTATTATGTTTACTTTTTAGGCTTAGTGCTATTTCATGCTTCATAAATGGCAGTATGAATATGTTTTTAGGTTTTTATATGCACTGGCAAGTGATCCACTTCAAGGCAATATTTCTTTTACATCAGTGGTCTGGAACTTGACTCACGATATTAGCAATATATGCCTGCATTACCAAGTTTGTGTTTTGTTTATATACCAAATTAAAATATTGACTTCAGTTAACCTAACCATGTATTTTTCTGTAAAATCGATCTATTGTCGATATTCATAAATTACACGATACACATGTTTCTATCTTTATGAAGGGCCTACAACCACAAATACAAGACTTTTTCATCTCTTTCCATCTATGTAATTGAAAACGCTATCCAACCTTCAAAAGTGAGGATCCCTTATAGTAAAGGACACATGCCAGTCCTAGAAAGGACAAGGTTTTTCACCCTCGGATAAGGGGCAAATCTATATAAATAAACCTCATATCTCCTAAACTGCTTCCCCAATTGTTATGAAATTTTTAAAGTATTTATATACCTACTATCACAAACCCATCACACCTGAGACAGGTAAAACTATGTCCCTTAGCAACTGCCAAGCAGTCCCCTCTCCTTTAGCAACTGCCATAACAGATGGTTCTTCCCTTTAGCAATGGCGCAAGCAATAACCAAGCAGTCTCCTCCCTTTAGTAACTGATGTGGGTGGGGACGCAAGGGACGACTAGGCCCATCTCCTCACCACACAGTTTGGCTTGGCAAGTTATGTGAAGCCGAGGCTCTGTGGCCTAGCCACTGAAAGAAGGGATACTGAGAGTGAAAGACCTTTTCATGGGCCCCAGCGAGGTGAGTGAGAGATACCCCTACTTATATTATTATAATTGCATTACATTATTATATTTTATTATTATACTTATATTATTATATTATTATATTATTATATTATTATATTATTATATCATATTATAACTGTATTATAATATAATATAACAAAGAAGAAAAATAAGACAAGTGCAAAGAAGCCAGAATGGATGTCCAAAGAACTTCTAACTGAGCTAAAGCTCAAAAGTGACATGCACAAGAAGTGGAAAAGGGGAGAAATCACCAAAGAAGAATTCAAACGTATAGCCAACACCTGTAGGGAAAAGGTTCGCAAGGCTAAAGCGCAAAATGAGCTCAGGCTTGCCAGGGACATAAAAAACAACAAAAAAGGCTTTTTTGCTTACGTTGGTAGAAAAAGGAAGAAAAAGGAGGCGATAGGGCCATTGCAAGGAGAAGATGGGGTGATGGCGACAGGGGACAGGGAAAAGGCAGAACTACTTAATGCCTTCTTTGCCTCGGTCTTCTCAGAAAAAGAAAGCCATCTTCAACCTCAGCAACACGGAATGGACGAAGGATTGGGGGAAATCCAACCCCAAATAGGGAAACAAGTTGTCCAGGAACACTTGGGCTCTCTAAACGAATTCACGTCCCCAGGGCCAGATCAGCTACACCCAAGAGTACTGAAGGAACTAGCGGAAGTTATTTCAGAACCACTGGCAATTATCTTCGAGAGTTCTTGGAGAACGGGAGAAGTCCCAGCAGATTGGAGGAGGGCGAATGTGGTCCCTATCTTCAAGAAGGGAAAAAAGAACAACCCAAACAATTAACGTCCGGTCAGCCTCACATCAATACCAGGCAAAATTCTGGAAAAGATTATTAAGGAAGTGGTCTGCGAACACTTAGAAACAAATGCGGTCATTGCTAATAGTCAACACGGATTTACCAAAAACAAGTCATGCCAGACTAATCTGATCTCTTTTTTCGATAGAGTTACGAGTTGGGTCGATACAGGGAATGCCGTGGATGTTGCGTACCTGGATTTCAGTAAGGCCTTTGACAAAGTCCCCCACGACCTTCTGACAAACAAACTAGTAAAATGTGGGCTAGACAAAACTACGGTTAGGTGGATCTGTAATTGGCTAAGCGAACGAACCCAAAGGGTGCTCACCAATGCGTCGTCTTCATCATGGAAAGAAGTGACAAGTGGAGTGCCGCAGGGCTCCGTCCTGGGCCCGGTTCTGTTCAACATCTTTATTAACGACTTAGACGAAGGGTTAGAAGGCACGATCATCAAGTTTGCAGACGACACAAAACTGGGAGGGATAGCTAACACTCCAGAAGACAGGAGCAGAATTCAAAACGATCTTGACAGACTAGAGAGATGGGCCAAAACTAACAAAATGAAGTTCAACAGGGACAAATGCAAGATACTTCACTTCGGCAGAAAAAATGGAAATCAAAGATACAGAATGGGGGACGCCTGGCTTGACAGCAGTGTGTGCGAAAAAGACCTTGGAGTCCTCGTGGACAACAAGTTAAACATGAGCCAACAATGTGATGCGGCTGCTAAAAAAGCCAATGGGATTCTGGCCTGCATCAATAGGGGAATAGCGTCTAGATCCAGGGAAGTTATGCTCCCCCTCTATTCTGCCTTGGTCAGACCACACCTGGAATACTGTGTCCAATTTTGGGCACCACAGTTGAAGGGAGATGTTGACAAGCTGGAAAGCGTCCAGAGGAGGGCGACTAAAATGATTAAGGGTCTGGAGAACAAGCCCTATGAGGAGCGGCTTAAAGAGCTGGGCATGTTTAGCCTGCAGAAGAGAAGGCTGAGAGGAGACATGATAGCCATGTACAAATATGTGAAGGGAAGTCATAGGGAAGAGGGAGCAAGCTTGTTTTCTGCTGCCCTGCAGACTAGGACACGGAACAATGGCTTCAAACTACAGGAAAGGAGATTCCACCTGAACATCAGGAAGAACTTCCTCACTGTGAGAGCTGTTCGACAGTGGAACTCTCTCCCCGGGGCCGTGGTGGAGGCTCCTTCCTTGGAGGCTTTTAAGCAGAGTCTGGATGGCCATCTTTGAATGCGATTTCCTGCTTCTTAGCAGGGGGTTGGACTAGATGGCCCATGTGGTCTCTTCCAACTCTACTATTCTATGATTCTATGATTCTATGATTCTATAATTAAATAAAATAATTATATCAATATATTTGTGGAAGGCCCAGGGTGGGAGAAAGAACTCTTTGCTACTTGAGACAAGTATGAATATTGCAATTGGCTAGCTTGATTAGCACTGAATAGCCTTGCAGCTTCAAAGCCTGGCTTCTTCCTGCATAAGGGAATTCTTTGTTGGGAGGTGTTAGCTGGCCCTGATTGTTTCATATTTATAATTCCTCTGTTTTCTGAGTGGCGTTCTTCATTTACAGTTTTGATTTTAGAGTTTTTAAAACTGGTGGCCAGATTTACAATAATAGGGAGGAGGAGGCTGATGGGGTCTTCTTCTCCCCCTAGCTTCTAGGCAAGTGAAAGAAGAGAAAAGGAGGCAAGATGGCAAGGGATGAAGAGAAAGAGGGAAAAGAAGTGAAGGAGGGGACAAAGAGGAGAGGGAGAAGAAGATAGGAGAAGAAGAGAAGAGGGTAAAAGAAGAGAAGAGGGTAAAAGAGGAGGAGGATTAAAAGGAGAAGAGGTAGAAGAAGAGATGGAGGAAGAAGAAGAGGAAAAAGAAGAGAAAGAGAAGGAGATGTTCACCATGTTCCCATAAGCCAGTGGTTCTAAACCTGGGGTCCCCAGATGTTTTTGGCCTACAACTCCCAGAAATCCCAGCTAGTTTGCCAGCTGTTAAGATTTCTGGGAGTTGAAAGCCAAAAACATCTAGGGACCCCAAGTTGAGAATCACTGCCATAAGCTTTTCATTCATAACTAACGTTATACATGAAATTAACCTGGTCAGGTAAGCCATTATTTCCCAATTCAAGTTTAGCTGTAATGTGTATTGCAGATAATGCTGCTGCAACCCAACATAGAATGCCTGTGTTTCTCCAGCCCTACTTTGCAATCCTTCCCATGTTATTGCTACTAAAAAGCATTGAGCTACAACAGAGGACAAAGAGGAAAAATGAACAGGGCTGCTGGACAGCCTTTGGTTTTAAAAAGTGTTTCACTGTCAGATAATAAAGAATACAGTAGAGTCTCACTTATCCAACACTCGCTTATCCAACGTTCTGGATTATCCAACGCATTTTTGTAGTCAATGTTTTCAATATATCGTGATATTTTGGTGCTAAATTCGTAAATACCGTAATTACTACATAGCATTACTGCATATTGAACTACTTTTTCTGCCAAATTTGTTGTCTAACATGATGTTTTGGTGCTTAATTTGTAAAATCATAACCTAATTTGATGTTTAATAGGCTTTTCCTTAATGCCTCCTTATTATCCAACATATTCGCTTATCCAACATTCTGCCGGCCCGTTTATGTTGGATAAGTGAGACTCTACTGTAAATTGTTTCACTTAATTGTATCCATTCTATTACCATTTGCTGGAGTGATACCATGTGGCTAAAAAGGCACAAAATTTGTCACAACAAAATCTCCCTTTAATTAATGGCCGAAGTTGGTCACTGTACAAAGTGCACCATTTGACTGGAAATGATAAGAAATGTTTTAGCTAAGTGTGTGAGCTTACCAAACTCTTCTAAATATCCCACTGTATGCCTGACAACCAATGGAACATGATGGCCTTGTTCCTCTTCGGTAGAAGAATCAAGGGGAACACCAAAGCTTCTTCGAAGTTCTGGTCTCACTTTATTACTGCAGTGCTTAATTTTTATGGAAGACAATGACTGCTGCAAAGAAACAGAAAAGAGTTTGGTGTAATACATTTTTGGAGCATTCTTGAATTATTGATTCAAAAGAAAGCCTCTTTTGGTGAAGTAAAGACAAATCGTTGTGGTATAAATCCCAAGAGATATGAAAAACCAGAGGCAAGGTGTGAAGACTAGAGATGTAAATATATTACATACAATATTAATACAAAATATTAGGATGGAAATAAAAGGAATCTCAAATTGGTAATGAACATTTGGTTCCATTAGTTAAGACTCCAAATACAGTAGAATCTCACCTATCCAACACTCGCTTATCCAACATTCTGGATTATCCAATGCATTTTTGTAGTCAATGTTTTCAATATATCGTGATATTTTGGTGCTAAATTCGTAAATACAGTAATTACAACATAACATTACTGCGTATTGAACTCCTTTTTATGTAAAATTTGTTGTATAATATGATGTTTTTGGTGCTTAATTTGTAAAATCATAACCTAATTTGATGTTTAATAGGCTTTTCCTTAATCCCTCCTTATTATCCAACATATTCGCTTATCCAACATTCTGTCGGCCCGTTTATGTTGGATAAGTGAGACTCTACTGTATTGCTTTTTAAAAGTGCCAGCCAGACAACAATTTCCATGTACAGTAAAGTCTCACTTATCCAAGCCTTGCTTATCCAACATTCTGGATTATCCAATGCATTTTTGTAGTCAATGTTTTCAATATATCGTGATATTTTGGTGCTAAATTCGTAAATACAGTAATTACAACATAACATTACTGCGTATTGAACTCCTTTTTATGTAAAATTTGTTGTATAATATGATGTTTTTGGTGCTTAATTTGTAAAATCATAACCTAATTTGATGTTTAATAGGATTTTCCTTAATCCCTCCTTATTATCCAACATATTCGCTTATCCAACATTCTGTCGGCCCGTTTATGTTGGATAAGTGAGACTCTACTGTATTGCTTTTTAAAAGTGCCAGCCAGACAACAATTTCCATGTACAGTAAAGTCTCACTTATCCAAGCCTTGCTTATCCAAATTTCTGGATTATCCAAGCCATTTTTGTAGTCAGTGTTTTCAATATATTGTGATATGTTGGTGCTAAATTCGTAAATACAGTAATTACAACATAACATTACTGCATATTGAACTACTTTTTCTGTCAAATTTGTTGTATAACATGATGTTTTGGTGCTTAATTTGTAAAATCATAACCTAATTTGATGTTTAATAGGCTTTTCCTTAATCCCTCCTTATTATCCAAGATATTCTCTTATCCAAGCTTCTGCCGGCCCGTTTAGCTTGGATAAGTGAGACTCTACTGTATGTACAGTACTGTGTCAAAAGAGTCCCAGTCTTTTAAAAACTATTAGTATTTACTGGCTATTATTTGTTTCAGCATGTTAAGTTATTGTATATGTATGTATATGTATGTGTGATATATATATATATATATATACTAGCTGTGCCCGGCCACGCGTTGCTGTGGCGAAGTATGGTGGTATGGGAAATAAAGTATTGAGGAATTGGTGGTAGTTAAGGTCAAGGGTAAAGGTTTTCCCCAGACATTAAGTCCAGTCGTGTCTTACTCTGGAGGTTGGTGCTCATCTCCATTTCTAAGCCGAAGAGCCAGCGTTGTCCGTAGACTCCTCCAAGGTCATGTGGGATGACTACATGGAGCGGCGTTACCTTCCCGCCGGAGCAGTACCTATTGATGCACTCACATTTGCATGTTTTCGAACTTCTGGGTTGGCAGAAACTGGGGCTAACAGTGGGGGCTCTCTCCGCTCCCCCAATTCAAACCTGTGGCCTTTCGGTCCAGAAGTTCAGCAGCTCCGCGCTTTAACACGCTGCGCCATCAGGGGATATTATTTCCTAAAGGTTGTGAATATACAATATTTCTGATTGGTTTTTTTTGTTTGTTGGAGGCAAGTATGAATGCTGCAATTAGGAAAAATGATTAGGATGTAATGGCCTTGCAGCTTTAAAGCCTGGCTGTTTCCTCCCTGAGTGAATTTTTTTTGGGGAGGTGTTAGCTGGCCCTGATTGTTTCCTGTCTGGAATTCCCTTGTTTTCAGAGTGGTGTTGTTTGCGATGTTTTATGTGCTTCTACTGTCTGTGGCCCTGAGAAAACAGGATTTGCCAGACTTTGATGATGGGAATACTTTGTTGGGAGGTGTTAGCTGGCCCCGATTGTTTCCTGTGTGGAATTCCCCTGTTTATTTACTGTCCTGGTTTTAGAGTTTATATTGTTCTGCATTATTCTATCCCAGTAATTATTTCATATTAAAGAAGAATCTCACTTATCCAACATTCGCTTATACAATGTTCTGGATTATCCAACGCAGTCTGCCTTTTCATAATCAATGCTTTTGTAGTCAGTGTTTTAAATTCATTGTGATATTTTAGTGGTAAATTTGTAAATACAGTACAGTAGAGTCTCACTTATCCAACATAAACGGGCCGGCAGAACGTTGGATAAGCGAATATGTTGGATAATGAGGAATTAAGGATAACCCTATTAAACATCAAATTAAGTTATGATTTTACAAATTAAGCACCAAAACATCATGTTAGACAACAAATTTGTCAGAAAAAGTAGTTCAGTACACAGTAATGCTATATAGTAATTACTGTATTTATGAATTTAGCACCAAAATATCACGATATATTGAAAGCATTGACTACAAAAATGCGTTGGATAATCCAGAATGTTGGATAAGCGAGTGTTGGATAAGTGAGACTCTACTGTAAATACTACATAGCATTACTGTGCATGGAACTACTTTTTCTGTCAAATTTGTTGTATAATATGATGTTTTAGTGCTTAATTTGTATAACGATTACCTAATTTGATGTTTAATTGGCTTTTCCTGAATCCCTTCTTATTATTCAACATATTCACTTATCCTGCTGGCCTGTTTACGTTGGATAAGTGAGACTCTACTGTATATTGATAATCTTAAATTATCTGCTTAGAACTGGATTACATGAGGCCCCTTCTTCACAGCTGTATAAAATGCACACTGAAGTGGATTATATGGCAGTGTGGAGTCAAGATAATCCAGTGCAAAGCAGATAATATAAGATTATAAATGGGTTATATAGCTGTGTTGAAGGGCCTTGAGTCTACACTGCCATATAATCCAGTGCAAATTAGATAATCTGTGCAAGAAGCCTAAGTGAGGCCTAAATCTGCCTGTCTCCTAACTGAAACCTGGCTGTCCCTTGGCTGGTTGCTAAGCAACCAAGTGGGCAGAGATTAGCCCTCTAAACTGGCAGCAATTGGATTAAAAAAAACATTGCTCTCCCTCTAATTAGGACTTTATTTTTCTTTTCTTTTTGTTGTATCAACCTTGAGGCGTGGATGATGGGTTGTGTTGTCAAATTTTGAGGTTGGGGGGCCTGTACTTTTGTTGTTTTGTGAATTGCCGTGATGCCATCACTCTTTTATATATATAGATATATATATATAGGTGTGATGGTGCAACGGGTTAAACCGCTGAGATGCAAAACTTGCTGACTGAAAGGTCGATGTTCGAATCTGCAGAGCGAGGTGAGCTCCCGTTGTTAGCCCCAGCTTCTGCCAAACTAGCAGTTCGAAAACATGCAAATGTGAGTAGATCAATAGGCAGGAAGGTAACAGCACTCCATGCAGTCATGCAGCCACATGACCTTGGAAAATGCCAGCTTTCTGGCTTAGAAATTGAGATGAGCACTAACCCCCAGAATCAGACTTGACTAGGCTTAATATCAAGGGGAAACCTTTACCTGTGTGTGTGTGTGTACGTATTTCTTGGAGGGTCATAGGAAATTTTTGCTTCAAAAAGAGCTCTGTGGATGAAAAAGTTTGAAAACCCCTACTTTAACAGAACTGCTCAGTTGCGTGTACTGAAACACAAAGCATTAATGTATAACAGAATGTTACATATTAAAGTGGCAGGTAAAGCCCCACACTTCATTTTAAGTGGGATAAAGATTTTTTAAAAAATTAAACAAATCTAAAATGAATCACAATAATTATCCAGTCTCAGTTATTTGAAAACAAATCACATACACATTAATGGTACAGTAGAGTCTCACTTATCCAACATTCGCTTATCCAACGTTCTGGATTATCCAACGCGTTTTTGTAGTGAATGTTTTCAATATATCATGATATTTTGGTGCTAAATTCGTAAATACAGTAATTACTACATAGCATTACTGTGTATTGAACTACTTTTTCTGTCAAATTTGTTGTATAACATGATGTTTTGGTGCTTAATTTGTAAAATCATAACCTAATTTAATGTTTAATAGGTTTTTTCTTACTCTCTCCTTATTATCCAACATATTCACTTATCCAATGTTCTGCCGGCCCATTTACGTTGGATAAGCGAGACTCTACTGTATTTAAGTTCTGAGCAAGCAATCTAGATTCTTGAGATAGAAAAAACACTAATCGGAAAAAGGTGAAACAACCACACTGGTTATGTATAATTTGTAAAAACAAAAAAAAAAAACAAACCAGCCTTTATGTGTTCTTAAAACATTCACGAAGCTGTTTCCTACTGTAGTAACATTTCCCCTTTTTTAAATCTTTAAAGACAACTGAATGGCAACTTTAATTTTCGAAGCCATGGGAAATCACAAATGAGAAACAATAAGATTGAAACATTTCACTTACACAAACAGTAATGGAGGCACCTATTCCCATGTTCGGTCCAAACAATCAGGCACTGCTATGTCAGATGCCAGAAGATGAATGTGCCATGTTCTTCTTTCAATCTATGTCTTCATCTCAACCAGGCTACATAAACCCATTCAGAGTAACATTTAATATATATACTGTATATAGTCCCATGCAAATCTTTACTCCAGACCTGACTGGTGCTGAATTGCTTTTGAAGGTCCTGCAAACAGTAAGTGTTTGGATGAATAGGTTCTACCTCTGCATAATCCTAGGACAAAAACTTCCTGGTGTGTCGCAAAGGTGTTACCATAGCATCTAACATACACAAAAAGAATAGTGTTGCTTCCTGTTGTGCCAGCTACGGTCTGCTCAGCGGACACTGAGCTCTCACATTTCATGGGGAAGAAAACTGCAGAACTCTTCAGTTAATTTTCCAACCACAATTGATCCACAAGAGATTCCAACTGTATTCATCAAATGCATCCAGGAACCCTTCTGTAGCTTTACAGACTTTAAAAGGTTACATTTTTAAAGTAATTCATTGTGCAAGTCATTATACTGCCACTCTTGTACAGTCGGGGTCCAGTCTGGCAGATTCTCAGGGTTTTCTATACTAGGAGTAATATATTTCTTTGGAAGGGGCGAAGGGGCCATCATGTCATCATGGAGGATGTTCACAAATTTGTCAGGGCACCTGATTTTTTGGAGGATGGTCCAGAGAGCGCTGCAGTGAGCAGAAGTAAGTCTTCAGTTGTCTTTTGAAGGAGAGGAGGGAGGGCGGCAGCCTTATTTCTTCAGGAGGGAATTCCAGAGGTGGGAGGTGACCATGGAGAAGGCCCTCTCTCTTGTTCCCACCAGCCATACTTGGGATGGGGGTGGGACCGAGAGCAGTGCCTCCTCCGCTGACCGCAGTGCCCAGGTTGGTTTGTAAAAGGAGATGTGATCAGTCAAGTAGCCTGGACCCAAGCCATTTAGGGCTTTAAAGGTAATGATCAGCACTTTGAATTCAGCCCAGAAGCAGATTGGAAGCCAGTGGAGCTGCCGTAACATGGGAGTGAATCTCTACCTGTACAGAGCTCCTGTTAGCAGTCTGGCCACCAATCTCTAAACCAATTGAAGCTTCCAAACTATCTTCAAAGGCAGTCCCACATAGAGAGTGTTGAAGTGGGAATGATTGTATATAGAGTTGTTTAAATGTAATTGAGTTATAGTGTTGCAATGTGAGCTGAAGATTGCATCATGCTGTCTGCTGTCCACTATGCGAGTTAACTGTGTATTGCATCAGACAGCAGAGGTGGTTATAAATAGCTTGCTGTGTTATCTGTTCTTCCCTCTGCTCTCTGCCTATTTGCACTCTGTATGTATATGTCGTCTTGAGAGTTTTCCGTTTGTCAGTAAATCTTTTGTAGAAAGCCAAACAGGCTTCAGCCTATTTATTGGTGCTAGTGATTCTTCGTTGATCTTCCGCTGCATGTGTATTTATCCAAACCGCGCGCTCTGACAGGGAGCATTGCAATAGTCCAAACAGGATATGACTAAGGTGTGGACTACCATGGCCAGATCTGATGTGTTAAGGTATGGGCACAGCTGTAACACATCTGGTTGTTTTTAAAACTTCTACTTTTTTGTGGGTAATGGAAGACATTTTTTAATTATATTTTAGGGCACGTGTTGACATTTTGGGTGATATTTTTCAAGTTTTATGCCATTGTTTTAACAATCCACATCTTTTAAGAGTAACAAAAAAGCAACAAGCAACAGAACAAATAACAAATCAGTCTGTCTCTCAATAATGTTAACAAGAACAAAGATCCGATTTACAAATGAATCATAGTTAAGAATGGAGCTGAGGGAACAGGAAGTGAGGAAATCTAGCCTTATGAAGGGAAATTCACTCCTGGAAGAGTCATCATGAGGAAAAGATGGCTGCACTGAAGTTTTATCTTTACTTCTTGTTTCCATGACAATTGCATTTTCCAAAATCCAACTATCACAGTGACAGAAAGCGAACTGAAATCTAAACGGGTACAGACAGAAAATGACCTTGGAGGTGTCTACGGACAACGCTGGCTCCTTGGCTTAGAAATGGAGATGAGCACCAACCCCCAGAGTAGGACATGACTAGACTTAATGTCAGAGGATATATATATATATATATATATAGAGAGAGAGAGAGAGAGAGAGAGAGTTACACTTAATAAATGTACTTGTTCCTACGTACATATGAACTCAACTTAAGAACAAATCTATAGAACCTATTTTTTTCATAACTTGGGGACTGACTGTACAACAACAATTTATTGATTAACCTTATCAAGCACAGACAATACAAACACAAAATACAACATACATCTGGTTCACTTAAAATAAAATACAAATATACAGGTATTTGCCAATGTAGCTTAGCCATAGATGTATGCATCAACTATCCTCATCTCCCCTACACTGCACCCCACTGCAGTGCTCTCTGGACCATCCTCCAAAAAATCGGGTGCCCTGACAAATTTGTGAACATCCTGCGGCTCCTCCATGATGACATGATGGCAACAGTCTTGGACAGCCATGGCTCCCAAAGTGACCCATTTAAGGTGGAATCAGGTGTCAAGCAGGGATGTGTTATTGCCCCTACCTTATTTTCCATCTTCATCGCTATGATACTTCACCTTGTTGATGGGAAGCTTCCCACTAGAGTGGAAATCATCTATCGGACAGATGGCAAGTTATTTAACCTTAGCAGACTGAAAGCCAAAACCAAGGTCACCACAACATCTATTATAGAACTCCAATATGCTAATGACAACGTAGTCTGTGCGCATTCAGAAGAAGACCTACAAGCCACTCTAAACACCTTTGCAGAAGCATACAAGAAGCTCAGCCTCTCACTGAACATCGAGAACAACAAAGTGCTCTTCCAACAGGCACCAGCTAACCCCTCTGCAATGCCAGGAATACAGCTTAATAGTGTAACACTAGAAAATGTAGACAATTTCCACTACCTTGGCAGCCACCTCTCCACAAAAGTCAACATTGACACTGAAATACAACACCGCCTGAGATCTGTGAGTGCAGCATTCTTCCGAATGAAGCAGAGAGTGTTTGATGATCGGGACATCCGTAGAGATACCAAAATGTTCGTTTACAAAGCCATTGTCCTCCCAACCCTGCTCTACGCCTGCAAAACGTGGACGGTCTACAGACATCACACTCAACTCCTGGAATGTTTCCATCAACACTGCCTCAGAAAAATCCTGCAAATCTCTTGGGAAGACAGGCGGACAAATGTCAGCGTGCTGGAAGAAGCAAAGACCACCAGCATTGAAGCGATGCTCCTACACCATCAACTCTGCTGGGTTGGCCATGTTGTCCGAATGCCTGATCACCGTCTCCCAAAGCAGCTACTCTACTCCCAACTCAAGAATGGGAAACATAATGTTTGTGGGCAATAAGAGATTTAAAGATGGGCTTAAAGCCAACCTAAAAACTGTGGCATAGACACTGAGAACTGGGAAGCCCTGGCCCTTGAGCACTCTAACTGGAGGTCAGCTGTGACCAGCAGTGCTGCGGAGTTCGAAGAGGCACGAATGGAGGGCTTAAGGGAGAAACGTGCCAAGAGGAAGGCCCATCAAGCCAACCCTGACCAGGACCGCCTTCCACCTGGAAACCGATGTCCTCACTGTGGGAGAACATGCGGATCAAGAATAGGTCTCTTCAGTCATCTACGGATCCATCCCCAAGACAACAGAGACGGAGGACCATCATCCTTGAACTACGAGGGATCACCTAAGTAAGTAAGTCTGCTCACTAGCATATAGAGAGGAGGAGGATTATTCAATGAGTGACTACTACAGGGCCCTGGTTCAGAACTACTTTGCATCTGGGCTCTGCTAGTCTATGCCAGCACTATTTACTACCATAGGCCACACAACTAACCCACACAACTTTGTGAACTCCAGTTAGCTTCTGCAAATTAATATGGACATTTGCTCAGATTTTGTCATTGTATAATTTTTGTCTAACTATATTGGTTTAAATTATTGATGTTAGGTTTAATTTGTTGTTCATAGCTTTAATTTGATGTTAGGTTTTAATTGCTGTTTTCATGTCAGATTTTCCTAGGATTTTATGTCAGTATTTGTTTGTTTTATGGGAACATTGAATGTTTGCTGTTGAATGTTGGAATCCACCCTGAGTCCCCTTAGGGAGATAGTGCAGGACACAAAGTTTTTATTGTTGTTGTTGTTGTTGTTACATTAATTTCCCAGACCATCCACAATACTGCAAATAACTACATTCCTTATTTTCAAGTTTTGAAACCATAGGAGGGTCCTATTTTGACAAACACAAGGAAAAAAACAAAATTTGATTTAGGCTGTGATAAACTAAGATAACAGGAGCCCCAGTGGCGAAGTGCGTGAAAGCGCTGAGCTGCTGAATTTGCAGACCGAAAGGTCCCAGGTTCAAATCCTGGGAGCGGCTTGAGCGCCTGCTGTTATCTCCAGCTCCTGCCAACCTAGCAGTTTGAAAACATGCCAATGTGAGTAGATCAATAGGTACCACTCCAGCGGGAAGGTAACGGCACTCCATGCAGTCATGCCGGCCACATGACCTTGGAGGTGTCTACGGACAACGCCGGCTCTTCGGCTTAGAAATGGAGATGAGCACCAACCCCCAGAGTCAGACAAGACTGAACTTAATGTCAGGGGAAACCTTTACCTTAAACTATGATAAATTTCACTTTTATTTCCTCTGCCCCTGGCCTCTATTACAGTGTTCCCTCACTTATCGTGGGGGTTAGGTTCCAGGACCACCCGCAATAAGTGAAAATCCATGAAGGAGGGACAGTATTTATTTTAATATTTATACATTATTTTAGTAGTTATAGACTATTTTAAGTCTTTATCAAGCAATTGTGTGTTGATAAATCGCCTCCTCCTCTTCCTGTTGCCATTTGGGCTCCTTTTCTCTCCCTTTGGCTTCTCCTTCCTCCCTTCCATAGGCTGTAAATTGTAATTTTTTATGATTTATAATAGTTTTTTTAGAGTTTATTGAAAAACTGCGAAACAGCGAAACCGCAAAAAGTGAACTGCGAAGTAGTGAGGGAACACTGTACTAGGTTTCAGCACCTTGGATAGCTTCCTTAAAGTTCAAATGCAAAATTGGAGCAGATTTATCAGCCTCCGACAATTGTGAACTTAAAGCTCCTTGTCTATATAACATCTATCCAGCTTGTAACTGACTTCATATCAAAATCAAATGTGGAGTTCATAGGGGTTACAGTATATTCCCTGGCATGTCTGGAAGCCAGAAATGCATGTATTTTGCTGCCCAATCCAAGCCTTTAAGAAATTATATAACTCTAATAAAACCAATGCAACATAGTTTTTAAGAGGCTCACAGTTACAAAATATATACCCCTGTCCATGACTGCATGCACAAATCCAATTTAAAAGAGTTTTCACCTTTTGATAAGCAATATTATTTTCATTGGGAGTAAAAATTTAAACTAAGACAAAAACTGGAAAGCAAACAACTCTGTAACTTATTCTCTTGGCTCAAAGCAATATTAGCTTTATCTTTTCAGCCTTGTGTACTATATGGCAAACTGACTGTGATAACACATCACATTTTGCACTGGGCATGACCTAACATTTAGGTTATAACTTTTGATCCCAAATAGTTCTTTTTTTCAATATGTTTTTATTGTAAACACAGGGAAAATAATATCAAAATCCATCACCATTTCAATATACATATCAAATGATATGTTCTTAGTACAGTAGAGTCTCTCTTATCCAATGTTCTGGATTATCCAACGCATTTTTGTAGTCAATGTTTTCAATATATTGTGATATTTTGTTGCTAAATTCGTAAATACAGTAATCACTACATAGCATTACTACGTATTGAACTACTTTTTCTGTCAAATTTGTTATATAACATGATGTTTTGGTACTTAATTTGTAAAATCATAACCTAATTTGATGTTTAATAGGTTTTTCCTTAATCCCTCCTTATTATCCAACATATTCGCTTATCCAACGTTCTGCCGGCCCGTTTAGCTTGGATAAGTGAGACTCTACTGTAATATTAATATTGCTGATTCCACCTTTATCTCCCACTTCTATCTATCCCAAGTAGCTCTTTACATCCTAGGTCATTTCAGTTCAGTTAGAAGTACACAGCTGGGGAGAGTGGAAACAAAACTATGTGGATTTTAAAGTATATGCATAGCTTACTTTATGTATGACACCCAAAAATTAGTGTATGTTACCCCTGTGTTAAGTAGGACCTTGAATCAAATACTGAAGGTAAATTTTTTCCACATCATTAATAATAACAACAACAACAACTTTATTTGTAACCCACTCTACCTCTCCAAGGGGAGTCATTCTTCCCAATGTTTCTTTGCATTAAGAGAAAACCCTACAGTGTCTTCAGGATGAGGAGGGTTGGTAATGCAGCTGTCTAAAGGTAAAAGTTTTCTCCTGACATTAAGTCTAGTTGTGTTCAACCCTGGGGGTTGGTGCTCATCTCCATTTCTAAGCCGAAGAGCTGGCGTTGTCCATAGACACCTACTGCAATGGCTCTATAACAGGGGTCCCCAAACTAAGGCCCGGGGGCCGGATGCGGCCCTCCAAGGTCATTTACCTGGCCCCCACCCTCAGTTTTATAATATAATATTTTTGTATTAGTTTTAATAATATAATATATTGTATATACATATAATATTGATAATAATATTATGTTATACAATATAATACTAATAATAATACCATATAATAATATTAATTATATGTTATATGTTACATAACATATAATAGTATAGTGGTATAGTTCACTATAGTAATATATAATGCTAATATTGTGCTATGCTAATAATATAATATATTGTATGTACATATACCTGCTCTGAGTCCCCTTCGGGGTGAGAAGGGTGGGATATAAATGTAGTAAATAAATGCAGTAAATAATTAATTAATTTTAGACTTAGGCTTGGTCTGAAATGACTTGAAGTCACACAACAACAACAATCCTAATTAACTTGACTATTTCATTGACCAGAAGCAGACCTACACTTTCCATTGAAATCCTGATAGGTTTATGTTGGTTAAAATTGTTTTCATTTTTAAATATTGTATTGTTATTTCTTTGTTGTTGTTGTTTCACTACAAATAAGACATGTGCAGTATGCATAGGAATTTGTATTTTTTTTTTCAAATGATAATTCGGCCCCTCAACATTCTGAAGGATTGTGGACTGGCCCTCTGCTTTAAAAGTTTGAGGACCCCTGCTCTATAAGATGCATTAGCTCTGTGTTGTGACCACAAGGGGGTGATAAAACATCAGGCTTTCCCCGTAAACCTTCTCACTGAAATCTTGCATTTGTGATATACTCTGCACTCAGATGAAAAATATGTGGGAAGGTTCGATCCTATCACATCTTCAACCCACCTATTCCTAGCTCCATAAAGCCATTTGGAATCTGTTAAAATTCAGTTTTTGCATCACATTTTGAGACATTGCTTGCCAGAAAGCATTTCTCCTTACATAAAACCCTCTACCTTCTCTCCTTTAATTTAAGATTAACATGCAGAGGCCTGATCAAAATTCCTTAGAAGGCAGAGCCATTCTGTTGGTTCCAATAAAATATTGTTTCCATCTGTCTCTCCATTACCCTGAGCTGAATTAGTGACTGCTTTCTTTTTCCACCCCCCTTCTTATTTTCCCTTTTGTAGTATGACTTTTAGAGTCTGAGAACTACCCTGTTTCCCCGAAAATAAGACATCCCCAGAAAATAAGACCTAGTAGAGTTTTTGCTGAATTGCTAATTATAAGGCCTCCCCCGTAAGTAAGACCTAGCAAAGTTTTTGTTTGGAAGCATGTCCGTCAAACAGAACAGAGCATGAAGGATCGTTAACTGTATGCATCATAGATTGTAGTACATAGAAATAATGGTAGTAACAAGAAATTCTTCATAGGATTCACAGTTTGGTTATGCTGGTTTGTGATAACAACTACTGTACAGTAATTTTTTTTTATTGAACAATAAAATGGAAGAATAAGACATCCCCTGAAAATAAGACCTAGCTCATCTTTGGGAGCAAAAATTAATATAGGACGCTGTCTTATTTTCGGGGAAACAGGGTATCTCATTTGTTATTGATTATATGAAACCCAGACAGCTATTTCATCTGAAGCTGACATGTGTAACTTGTAATCTTAGCTGAACATTGAGGAACTTGAAAGGGGACTTACAGGAGCTCTGTTTCCATTTGCTACAACACAGCTTTGTGATTTTCATTACTGGCTGCCATTAAAAACTACAAAGACAAGTATCCACTATTATAGTAATACAGAACTCATTAAACCTAAATTTAGTTCAATACATCAATATGAAAACAGATACAAAAGGCGTTGTTAAACAATCAAACAAAGGACTGTTACATTCATAGTAGAAACAATATTTTTCTCTTGAAGGATGAATTTACTCCTCTTCTCACAAACAATAAATGTTCTTTAGTTCTTTGATTGTTCCACATACACAAATTGAGTCCTCTTCTTATATATAATTATTGTTCTTGTTTCTTTATTATGGATAGTGGACTGCAAAACCACAACCGGTTTCAACTCAAAAGAGTCTTCATCAGGTGGATTGTAGTCCTTTTTTTTAGTTGTTTTTTTTTTTAGTTTTTTAAATGTGGATCCTATAGGGAACATATATAGTGGCTACCAGTTATTTACAATACATATAGTTACATGAGACATACACGATACACAACAAAGATAATGTAAACATACTCACAGAAAGATCCAAGTTTTAAACACTCATACTCTGCAAACAGTTTGATTCCAATGCGAGTATGAAGCTGAGTAACTAATTTCACTCTTAAATGGCAAGCACAATGGTCAGGTGATTGTAAAGTAATGTAATTGCTGCTACTCCAGAGTCACATTTAAAGGAAAACTATCAATCTTTACAAGAAACAATCATAAGAGTTGGTATTGTTCAACCCCTTTGGATGTTCCGTTTGGAGTGTGAAAATCCAAAAAGATCCACGCTGTAGGAGCTTTGTCTGGAAATCTATGCCTTTGAAGACTCTTTTGAGTTGAAACCGGTTGTGGTTTTGCAGTCTACTATCCATAATAAAGAAACAAGAACAATCATTATATATAAGAAGAGGACTCAATTTGTGTATGTGGAACAATCAAAGAACTAAAGAACATTTATTGTTTATGAGAAGAGGGGTAAATTCATCCTTCAAGAGAAAAATCTTGTTTCTACTGTGAATGTAACAGTTCTTTGTTTGATTGTTTAACAACGCCTGTATCTGTTTTCATATTGATGTATTGAACTAAATTTAGGTTTAATGAATAGTGGATACTTGTCTTTGTAGTTCCAGGGAACCTATTTTCTTTTTTGCCATTAAAAACTGTCAGAATTGACTGAATATTAAAACATGACAGGTATGTTGCCATGACAAAAAGCACTTCACAATTTTGATTTTGTATTCAAGCCAAATCAGCCTTCCCATTGAAATTCACTTTGGGCCAAAATTGCTATGTTTGCCAAATTTGAATTTGCTTGTTTGCTTTTTCAGGAAGTAATCATTACTTTTGGCAAGAAAAACAAGACTAAAAGCGAGATTATTCTTTCCAGGGAGTCTTTCTACAGAAAGAAAATGAATTTCCACTACAAGATAATTACTTGCATACACAATCTCACGTGCATGTGGTTATCTGCATTTTTTCTAGGAAGGGAGTCCTCAACTTTCAATCATATTCTCAAAGGAATCTATTAAACTCTCTCCCAGGCTAAGAATTTCTGAGATAAACAGCAGGGTAAAAATGCTTTAAATACTGGCATACCTCAGTTAAGAAAGCCTCTAATAAATAAGCTGTTTTGCACCATTTTTAATCTGCCAATCCACACATTTATTTCTTGACTGCTGTTCATTATAAGCAGCAGCAGCATTGGGAAGATGGTAAAGGAAGGCTGGAGAAATGTTATGTATTGAGCTGCAGAGAAAAATATGGAGTAAACAATGCAACAATCACTGGCAGCATTGAAAATCTGGGCAAGATTAATTACTGATATGGCAGTTGACTGTTCTGGGGATGTTATAACCTAATCACAGTGTAGTTATCTATATCCCAAAGTGTTTTTGGCCTAAGTTGTAATAATGCTGAACTTTACTTGGTTTTTAACTATACAAGAGCTAGTTCATATAGTAGTTTATGTAGTACTAGCGAAACCTGGCCAAGCTTCACTGCAGCTTAGTATGATATGTTATGAATGTGAAAGTAAATATAAGTATTGTAGTGAACATTGATTCACTGAGAAAACATATACTGTATATACTCGAGTATAAGCCTAGTTTTTCAGCCCTTTTTTTTAAGACTGAAAAAGCCCCCCTCGGCTTATACCCGGGGGAGGGTCCTGGTTGGCTTATATTTGGGTCAGCTTATACTCGAGAATATATGGTACATTTATTATTTTTCTCTATTATTGTTGCTACTATTACATTTATTTTACTCTATTTTTATTATTAATAATAATACATTCATTATTTCACTCTGATCTTATTATTATATTTATTATTTTACTCTATTTATTACTACATGTATTATTTTCCTGTATTATTATTTATTATTATTATTACATAATAATATGTAATAATATTGGAGATACAGTAATTAATTAATCAGCCCCAGAGGGTTTTTAATAATCTATCCCGTATTTATTACGATTTTACCACTTATGTGTTTTAAATGCAATTTTTTATCATGTATTTTGTTTTAATTGATTTATTGTATTACTGTTTTATCTTTTTATAGTATGATTTGTATTATGTTGCCGATGTTTTGTTCTATATTGTTTGGGCCTCTGCCCCATGTAAGCCGCCCCGAGTTTTAAAGTTTTATTATTATTATTATTATTATTATTATTATTATTATTATTATTATTACATGTATTATTTTACTGTATTATTATTAAAAGGATACATAAGCACATTTACATTCAAGAAGATGAGAATAATGATTTAATTAGGGTTGGACAATCTTATCTTAAATTAGAGCTTTATGTAAATATTTAAAAACATTTTACCTACTGATGCTTGGTATCTGTTTTTATTTCTGAAATTTACCACTCTCGGCTTATACTGGAGTAAATGTTTTCCCAGTTTTGTTTTTTTTTGCTTTTTTTGTTTTGTTTTTTTGTTTTGGTAAAATTACGTGCCTCGGCTTATATTCGGATCAGCTTACACTCGAGTATATACGGTAATTCATTTCAATACCCTGCCTTGTGTTGCTGTGTCTATGTGGAATGAATGATAATCATTTTTTATTGTAAAGCTAGTGGATTGACTACATTTTTGGTTTGTCTTTTTTTCTGCATAAACAGTAAGATCTGACAGTTTACCGACTCTGGTGCATGCGACGTATAATTGCCCATGAGAGAAGTAATTGTTTTCTAATTTCATACTGCACACTTGCAAAGATTGCCCCTGCACTTTATTGATAGTCATTGTGATCACAAGGCATATTGGAAGTTGAAGTCTTGTGAACTTGAACACCATGTTGGTTGGAATGAGTAGGATTCCCAGGGCAATCACCCCCAACTCCTGTGTGTATGTAGAGTTGGCCATGTTAGGCCTGTGTGGCAGGTTTGGTCCAGATCAGTTGTTGGCTGGGATTAGTGCACTCTGGATAAGGGTGAACTACAATTCCTGTAATCAAGGTCAATGCCCACAAACTACAGCAGTATGTTCAGTTGGTCATGGGGGTTCTCTGTGCCAAGTGTGGTCCTGGTCCATTGTTGGTGGGGGTCACAGTTTATAAGGATGCTAGTGAACTGGATTCTATGAGTCCACACTGCCAAATAATCTGGGATAAACAGAAAACCTGGGATCAGATCCTGTGTCATACCCCAGCCACCTTTGGTTTCTGAACCCGATTCAGAAATGAACTTTGACCAGGATGAAGCTTATTCTGACCTTTTGCCCAGTCCTCCGAGCTCCTTTCAGTTACAGCTGCTGGCTATTGATAGTTCAGATGCTTCCTTAATTGGGAGAGATACTGGAGATGTTACTCCCGTGGCTGAACCAGATGTCCAGAGTTCCCCAGAGAATGTGCCCTTCAACCGAAGGGAATTTCTGCATCGCCAGAGATCAGAAAAACAAGGGCTTCAAAGGAGTAACCGCTTGGCATCTCGAGGGGATTGTGGATAACAAGATTCCCTTGGGAACTTTAGGGGAGTTTGGTCTCCCTTCGTTGGAATCTTATCTTCGTTCCATAAAAGTGTTTTGCACTGCAAACACTTTGCAGTGTCAACGTAGCAAATACCTAAGAACAGTTCACCGACTCTAGCTCCTAGTGTTTACCCAGCCAAGTTTCCTGCTCCTGGCGGCCAAGCCGAGCCATGACTCCCAAGTAGAACCGGAATAAATCCTCTTCCTTGCCTTGTTCCTGAATCAAGCTTGATCATCGTTCCATCTCGTTCCTGCCTTGATATCCACGACCTCCTAGTGACTTCGGACCTTGTTATTCAGCCTTGTTTCCTTGTTGTTCCCCACTCAAACTTTCCAACAGTTTGAGCATGTTTCAGTTTCTGGACTTTGGACAATTATATTGGACATTTCTCTTCATTTTTTGGACTTATTCCTACCCTTTCACAAAGGACTATTTCCCACTCATCCTTTCCACTTATGCAATCCTGACTTTATATTTGCTTTAATAAAGATATTATATGATTTTTGGTCTCTGTCTAGTTTCCAGTGCTCACACTGCCTTGGGGTGCAACATCCTGGAATATAGGGCCCGTCTGGAAGGGCCCAAACTCTTCCTCATCGCATTGCATTTTTGTTTTTAGCTGTACAGTGAACCTCTTGGGATCTGCTAGGATTTTTTTCCAGGACCCTCACCCCCATGAACACTAAAATCCATGGATGCTCAAGTCCGTTATAGACAGTGATGTAATAAAATATAGCAAAAACAATCTAGGGTTGACTCTTGGTTGCAGAGTGGAGTGTCAAGCCATGGATGGTTGAATCCGTGGAAACAGAGTACTGCTTTGTTGCAACAGAGGAGATGTGGTAATATAGTTCCTTTCCATTTTTCTAGGTCAGTGGATCTCAACCTCGGATCCCCAGATGTTTTTGGCCTACAACTCCCAGAAATCCCAGCCAGTTTACCAGCTGTTAGGATTTCTGGGAGTTGAAGGCCAAAAACATCTAGGGACCCCAGGTTGAGAACCACTAAAAGGTAAAGGTTTTCCCCTGACGTTAAGTCCAGTCATGTCTGACTCTGGGGGTTGGTGCTCATCTCCATTTCTAAGCCGAAGAGCCGGTGTTGTCCGTAGACACCTTCAAGGTCATGTGGCCGGCGTGACTGCATGGAGCGCCGTTACCTTCCCGCCGGAGCAGTATCTATTGATCTACTCACATTTCCATGTTTTCGAACTGCTAGGTTGGCAGAAGCTGGAGCAACAGCGGGTGCTCACTCCACTCCTGGTATTTGAACCTGGGATCTTTTGGTCTGCAAGTTCAGCAGCTCAGTGCTTTAACACACTTCGCCACGGGGGCTCCACTGCTTTAGGTAATATAAGCAATCTTGGACAACATGGGACAAATTCACAAGGCAGTTCCTTCATGCTGCAGTGTTGCCCCTCCTCCAAGGGTCATGAGAAAGAGATCTTGTCTTAGCAGCTCCAGGCCACATGAAAGAAGCATCCTTACCTCAATAACAATGGCAAAGAAGGTCTTTGTACATTAGCCAATGCTTTCAACACTGCATAATTGAAGCAGAGTTTATCTGGATTCTAATCATTAGATAGAATAATGCTAAAATATGAAGCAATAAGAGGAAATATTAATTAAAACATCTACTAACAAGTACATGAACCAATGGAAGCTTTTGCAAAGCCCAAATGAGGAAACAAGGGAAATCTCTAGCAAAAGATCAGGAAGGGGAGGTTTTCGTCAAGGCAAGTATCCTATCTCCAGTCAATTACTAAGCAGAAATCAAAGCCTTAAAGTCAGTTGTTAGTCCCAAGTAGAATAAATAGAATTAAATACCAAGTCTGAATTGATTTACCAAGTCCCTATAGATTTAATGCAGATGGGCTGTATGCAATCCTCTTACCAAACTGCTCCCTATCCTCACCAAACTCACACACATGCAGACTAAACCGCCCCAAAGCGCTCACAGACATAATGATATGCCTTTCCTAACCCCAGAACTCACATTATATTTTCTTCAGCTGTATTTTAGCCAAAGATGGCCACCAGAAGTGATGCAACATGACTTGTGGAGCCAACAACCAGCATGATTTCTTAAAAGTAAGCACATATCAGATTGTTAAAATTGAAAGATCACAGTTCTATTGGTTGTAACTGAACAGAATTAGTCCACAGCATGGTTCTGGATCCAGGCATCAGATTATCCACCTGCTGTCCAATGGCGATCCATTCATTTGACCTGACTGCTGGCTGATGGAAACCCATATACTGAGCCTATCATAGTTGGGCCAGGGGGCAGTGATACTACTAGTAGTAGAATTGCTAGTAGGAGGAAAAGAGCTAATGGTCAGCAGGTGTTTGATGAGGAACAGCAAACAAAGCGGCTCCGGGAAATATTTATGGCTCCTTCTGAGTCAGAAATGTTTGAAGGGTTCTCTAGCGATGAGGAGTCAATGCTGGAAGAAGATAGGTTAACAGAGAGTAGAGGGACTAAAAGGACAACTCGGGAGCAAGAGTCAGATGAGGAAAGGAAAAGGAAGAAGATCCGGGATTTACTCACTGCTCCCATGGAAGATGAAACATTTGAGGGTTTTTCTAGGAATTATGGGTCTGGCAGTGAGATGGAAAGTGTTGCAGATTGGACTCAAGTAAATGTGGATGCAAAGCCAGTTTCTGGGGGTGCATCAAGAGATTGGCAAACTACTGGTACACCAGAGACATGGGGAGATCTAAGTCTTGAATGAAGATGGAGGGACTGGAGGGATGATGGGCGAGGTTCACGTGTGAGATCAAGATCAGCTGTGGATAATGATGACAGAGTGGAGGCCTCATCATCGTCAGATAACGAGGTGTAAGTTAAAAGTGGATTTGGAAGTAAAGACTCTTTGCAGAAGGCAAGGTGTTGTTTTGGACATTGGGTTGTCGCTGCCAATTTTTCTGTTGGGCTTGGCTCCTGGCTGTACAGCTTCGTGTTCCTGAATTCGGCTTGGCTCCTGACGACGGCATCGCTACTGCTGGTTCGTTTTCCTTCGGTTCCTGAATTCGGCTTGGCTCCTGACGATGGCATCGCTATTCCCAGTTGGCTCTCTTTCAGTTCCTGAATTCGGCTTGGCTTTTGGACATTGGCATCGCTTGCTCTCGCTACGGGTGTGCGTTTGGCTCTCTCTTGGCTTCCCGTAATGTAGTTGGGCGTGACCACAGTTTCAGTGACTCTTGGCTGAAGTTAAGACGGATTATCAAGCAAGATAATCCGGATTATTTTCTGTTCCCGCATTTTTGCCTTTCTTGAAGCAAAAGACTTTTACTTTTACTAGGAACACTGAAGTTAAGTGTTCCTGGGTTCAGAATATTATTTATTAAACGTTTGTTGTTTATACTTCTTGTGTGTGGCTCTTTCAAAGGGGTCTGTGTCCTGACAGAGCCTGCCTGACAGAACAGAATATGCCAGAACACCCTGCAGGTCCCCTTGGCACTCACCCACCCTAGTTTGTAAATATACTCTGAGTTGGAAGAAACAACTGGATTTAGGCTTTGTGGTTGGATGGGGAGCCTTGGAGAGAAGCTGATGAGTCAAATGGGAACTCTGGGCCCATCCAGATAGTACCTTTATCTCAGGAGCTCCCACAACAATCAGGAAAGTGGCCAGATACCATTCCCTATAAACCCAGAAGCAATTGCTACAAAAGACAAAAAAAGCGAGATTTCCGGGTGCGGGAATATTTTTGAGCTGAATATCCAGCTCTTCGCATGTCTGTATGTCCCTGCAATCAGAAATCATGGAATTTTTAATCTGGGTTTGTTCCCGGGTTTTAGATATTTTTTCCCTATTGGTCTAAAAAGATGGTTACACTTGAGTAGAAGGCAAAAACTTTGTCCTGGGAAGAGGAACTTCATCCTTCACCTATTTAATGAAGTTTGTGGAAGAAAAATGAAGCTCCTGGGGTGCAATAAGTACTTTCACAGTAAGCAGTACACAATGAAACAGGAACAGACACTTTCAAACCAGGAACAGAATGTCATAATTACCGTAATTAGTCAGACCTTGTTGTATGGCCATCTGTACAGACAGGTTTCATGGTGTACTTGTGCCAGGGAACAACAGGATGCTGCTGCTAGTTTATACATGTTTGTTCTTCATTGGGTGTATGCTGACATGTGTACAATTTAGTAAATAGCAAAAACTTACTACTGGCTGTTGGGACGTAGATGTGCAGGAGCGGAATGTAAATACTGAGAGCCAAGGTCATGCAGGTGGCTATTAGAAACAGCCATGTATAACCCAGGAACAACACCCCATTGTTCCATGTCACAAGTACACAACCAAATCTGTCTGGGCAGATGGCCAGGCAGCCAAGCTATAAAAAGTGTCAATAATGACAAAGTTCCTGGCTTGAAAATGTGTGCAGTGCTGACGCCATGAGGTTTATTCATGTGGCAGATACTTCATGAAATGTTTGGAGGGCAGTTTTTCTGGCCAGGACAAAGAGCGGAACTTTGCAAAGATCCACATATCTGTATATCCACATATCCTCATCCAGGGACTTTAAAAAAAAGTTGCTGAGGTTTCCGGTGAAAATCCAATGGTGGCCTTCTCGGGAGCCTCTAAATCTTGGAACAAAGCAGCAAGTCTGGACAACAGAGGCAGAAATCCCAGGACTAACAGGTCAGTATGTGGACTTCGTCTGAAGTCCTGGGATTTTTTGCCCCTGTTTAAAACCCGTAGTTTTAAAGTGAAAGTGCCCTAGGATAGCTTATACCAGGCCAGAGTTCAGTCAGAGTTCTCCCATCCTCGCTTTGAGGCAGCAACATTTTTCATTTATTTCTCCGTTAGTATTTTAATATTTTCCGTGAACTATTTTACATTTGCGTTTACATTTTTACCAAAATGATATAACTGATATATGCTTTTATCTGTTCTCAATGGTTGCCCTTCTATCAGTCTTTTGTCATGAGGACTGATTTTCCACTGTGTGCATCTCCCTTGAATTTCTGTATATTCTCTATTCTCCAAATTGGTGGTTTTTGTCTCATTGCCTCATGTTTTAAAATTGTATTTTATTGTTATTGCATTGTATATGGATTTATGTCTGGTTTATTGTATTTCACTTATTTGAATCCTGTTTTTATCCGTCTTGTTTTGCTTTATTGTTATCGGGCTTTGCCCTGTGTTAGCTGCCCCGAGTCCATTCAGGGAGACGGTGGCAGGATAGAATTATTATTATTATTATTATTATTATTATTATTATTATTATTATTATTATTATTTTATGACACAGCAAACAAGATAGATATGCTGGATTTCGTATCACAAGTCGAACACTTCCCAAGTGTCTAGGACTGTGTGATGTATTTTTGGATGATGCGTGCAGATCCCAGTAGGGTGGCCTTTTGCAGTTGGCAGATTGTGATTTTGTCAATGTCTATTGTTTCCAAATGCCGGCTGAGATCTTTTGGCACGGCACCCAATGTGCCGATCACCACTGGGACCACCTGCACTGGTTTCTGCCAGAGTCTTTGAAATTCAATCTTGAGGTCCTGATAGCGGCTGAGTTTTTCCTGTTGTGTTTCATCAATGCGACTGTCACCTGGGATGGCGACATCAATGATCCAAACCTTTTTCTTTTCCACAACTGTGATGTCTGGTGTGTTGTGTTCCAGAACTTTGTCAGTCTGGATTCGGAAGTCCCACAGTATCTTTGCGTGCTCATTTTCCAATACTTTTGCAGGTTTGTGATCCCACCAATTTTTTACTGCTGGGAGGTGGTACTTGAGGCATAAGGCATTATTATTATTATTATTATTATTATTATTATTATTATTATTATTATTATTATTATTATTACCGTTGATATTAATACACTTGGATCTAATTCACACCACCATTTCTGAGGCACAAGGTTCTAAAATTATTCTCCCGTGTGCTCACTTTGTGATTCAGTTTATCTTCATTGATATGAAAAGTGGTCTTTTATGGCAGGATTACACATGATCACATCCTGGGAAATTGTGGAAAAACAGTGTAACTGGGTTTTAGTTCCACATGGCCGGCAATGACAACTTATGAAACCTAAAATGGTTGAAGAAGGGAAAAAAAAACAATAGATGCTATGTTTGCAGTACACACTCACACCCCAAACATACACAAACAATCCAGCTGCTGTGGCTTTGCGTAAGAAATTCTGCAAGAAAACCAGTAATAGTGCTGGCCAGCTGTTCAGTTGGAAAACAAGAAGTGGGGCTGAAATTAGTTACTACTCCCCCTTTACTAAACAGCTGATCAGCCTTGATAGCAGAAGAGCTGGATTGGGGTTGGGGGGTGGGATTGAACATAATTTCCTTCCTAAAGTTAGCAAGAGGGTTAAAAATTAATTCTTAATTATATTCATGCAGGCAGGAGGGATCACTCTTTATGTTCATAGGAAAATCTGACAGAAATGTACAGTGATGTGTTTTTCTTAGAAACTAGAGGAGCCAATGACTGTATTTCTTTATAACCCCTCCAAATTTGTATAAGGACTAGAAACTGTTTTTGTTAAATACTTTGGCAGCAAATTGGCAAACTGTTCTATTTTTTGTGTGTAATTATTTTAATTACAGTAGAGTCTCGCTTATCCAACGTAAACGGGCGGGCAAAATGTTGGATAAACAAATATGTTGGATAATAAGGAGAGATTAAGGAAAAGCCTATTAAACGTCAAATTAGGTTATGATTTTACAGATTAAGCACCAAAACATGTTATACCACAAATTTGACAGAAAAAGTAATTCAATACGCAGTAATGCTATGTAGTAATTACTGTATTTACGAATTTAGCACCAAAATATCATGATATATTGAAAACATTGTCTACAAAAATGCGTTGGATAATCCAGAATGTTGGATAAGCGAATGTTGGATAAGTGAGACTCTACTTTATACTCATCATATCACATTGAGTATGTTTTACACACATGATAGCTGATAGAGTCTGTGGCGTTGCCATGCTAACCTCAGTAGGAAACAGTTGGGTTCCGATTCAGAAGGTATTGCTTAATTATATCCCCATAATATAATGGCATAAAATTAAGCAATAACCCCCGGTGGTGCAGTGGATTAAACCACTGAGCTGCTGAACTTGCTGACTGAAAGGTCAGCTGGGTGAGCTCCCGCTGTTAGCCCCAGCTTCTGTCAACCTACCAGTTTGGAAACATGCATATGTGAGTAGATCAATAGGTACCGCTCCGTAGGGAAGGTAACGGCGCTCCATGCAGTCATGCCGGCCACATGACCTTGGAGGTGTCTAGGGACAACACCAGCTCTACAGCTTAGAAATGGAAATGAGCACCAACCCCCAGAGTTAATGGACTTAATGTTGGGAAAAACCTTTACGTTTATGGCAATGTAGACTCATATAATCCATTTCAAAGCAGATAATGATTGTAGCCCCCCCCGTGGTTCAGTGGGTTAAACCCTTGTGCTGGCAGGACTGATGACTTGAAGGTTGGGTTGCTGACTTGAAGGTTGCCAGTTCGAATCCAACCCAGGGAGCGAGTGGATGAGCTCCCTCTGACAGCTCCTGCTGCATGCAGGGACATGAGAGAAGTCTTCAACAAGGATGGTAAAAAATATCAAAACATCCCCTAGGCAACGTCCTTGCAGATGACCAATTCTCTCACAACAGAAGCGACCTGCCGTTTCTCAAATCTCTCCTGACACAAAAAAACCCCATCTGCTTTGATAATCTGGATTATATGGTAGTGCAGAAGGAGTCTAAGAGAAGAGGCTGCAAATTTGTCTCTTTTAAAATGTTTTGAATACTTAGGATGCTCCTGTTAAGAGTTTTTAGTAAAGAGACAGTGACTTGGGGTAAACATATATGAAGATCGCGTGACTGAATATTTTACAACCTGTATTTATTCCTTGGTTTTATCACTTTGGGTTTAACAGAGTTTTTAAACAAAAAACTTCTGAAGACGTGAGAGGTAACGTATTTGGAGTGTAGAACTTTCTGCCACTTCTGGAAGCTTCCCCCTCCCCCCTTTTTTTTTTGGCAGTTCAATTTACTTCTCAGGCGATGTGAATAAAATCTTCCTCATGTCAACATATGAGACCTTGAGAACATTTCATAACATTTATCCTATCAGAAAGAAGCACTAAACGCTGATTACATTCAGGCTGATATGATCAGATTGTCTTCAAAGTCTCTCTTTACAGGGCTATCAAGATTTCTGAAGCAAGATTTATCTTTGTCAAAAGATAAACAAACACAAACTGCTTATATAAAAGTCTGTATAAAATAGGTTTCGTTCCATTACAAAAATAATTAGTTGATGAAACTTGTAATACAGAACAGTACTAGAAAGAGAAAGGAGGTCACAGAAGAGCAAACAGTGCCGGCTCCAGATCAGATCTCACTGTATGATTCACTGGGCACAGAGCAGATCTGCACACAACCTTTCAGAATTATAATATTAAGTATGTATAGTATAACGCCTCCACCTGACATCCAGCATTAGAGAGTAGTAGCAAAGTGTTCAACACCAAAGGCTGTGGCAAAGTTCTTCCAGTGGTACTCCACCTATGTATTATATTGTTCCTGAGCATATATTAAACTGGACAGGCTGTAATCAAGTGGTATAAAAAGGCTTTCTGGTGATTGAAAAAGCAAAAGGTATTTCGTGCTAAAGGAGCCTCATCTGCCATAGCCAGAAACAGATAAAAAAAAATGTCCATGGAAGAGGCTCTGGTCAATGCTACAAGCATTTCAAAGGAGTATAAAAAGTTGAATTATAAATAAGTGGAAAAATTACTAAAATATGTTGCAGTGCAGTATAAAACAATGAGAGACGAGAGAGAGAGAGAGAGAACGCATCAGCAGCTGTTCCACACTGTAACCTATGCAACGGATGCACCTGTATAGGAATAAATATTTGGATGTGGCTTTTCCGATTGTCTGCTGTTTTCTGTGCTGTTCCAACATGGCAGGGCTGCCACCAGCAAAAGCAGTCCTCCAAACAGAACGCAAAGTCCACTGAAGTAAAATGCCATGTCGTAAGACTTTGTCCAGTCATAAAACCAACCTGAGAAAGAATAAAAAGAGCCATCAGAGGAAAATAATAATAATAATAATAATAATAATAATAGATATTGACAAAATTACGATCTGCCAACTGCAAAAGGCCACCCTGCTGGGATCTGCGCCCATCATCCGAAAATACATCACACAGTCCTAGACACTTGGGAAGTGTTCGACTTGTGATTTTGTGATATGAAATCCAGCACATCTATCTTGTTTGCTGTGTCATAATAAAATAATAATAATACAGTAGAGTCTCACTTATCCAAGCCTCGCTTATCCAAGCCTCTGGATCATCCAAGCCTTTTTTGTAGTCAATGTTTTCAATATAGCGTGATATTTTGATGCTAAATTCGTAAATACAGTAATTACAACATAACATTACTGTGTATTGAACTACTTTTTCTGTCAAATTTGTTGTATAACATGATGTTTTGGTGCTTAATTTGTAAAATCATAACCTAATTTGATGTTTAATAGGCTTTTCCTTAATCTCTCCTTATTATCCAAGATATTCGCTTATCCAAGGTTCTGCCGGCCCGTTTAGCTTGGATAAGTGAGACTCTACTGTAATCATCATCATCATCATCATTTATTTGTAACCCGCCCGATCTCCCCAAGGGGACTCAGGGCGGCTTCCAACATGATAACAGGCAAACATTCAATGTCTATATAAACAAAAGTGAAAATTTAACAAGAAAAAAATATAATACATTACGCAGTGCTTTTGTGTGTGTGTGTATCAGGAGCAACTGGAGTTGCTTCTGGAGTGAGAGAATTGGCCGTCTGCAAGGACATTGCCCAGGGGACGCCCGGATGTTTTGATGTTTTACCATCCTTGTGGGAGTCTTCTCTCATGTCCCCACATGGAGCTGGAGCTGACAGAGGGAGCTCATCCGCACTCTCCCCAGGTAGGATTCGAACCTGGCAGCCTTCAGGTCAGCAACCCAACCTTCAAGTCACAAGGCTTTTATCCCCTAGGTCACCGGAGGCTCCACGCAGTGGATTAAAATAAACAAGTGCATCAAATAATTATCATTAAAACAATTAAAAGCCAGCTGAGGTAGAATGCCAAATCCCTTTCTGTTCCATTAATCGGTGCTATGAACTTTATTCCTCCTTCTCATTGTATGCCTGAGAGCATAAGACTATTTTAAGTTGCTTCTTAAAAGAGAATAAGGAGGTGACCATTTTGATCAGGGGGTGGCCACCGAGAAGGCTCCTTCTCTCATTCCCACCAGCCATGCTTGAGACAGGGGTGGGACTGAGAGTAGGGCCTTCTCAGTTGATTGAAGCCTTGTACAAGGAGATGCAGTTTCCTAGATAGATTGGGACCGAACTGTTTAGGGCTTTAAAGGTAATGACCAGCATTTTGTATTTAGACCGGAGAACCAGTCAATAATCTGGCTGCAGATCTCTGTACCAGCTGAAGCTTCTGAACTATCTTCAAAGGTAGCCCCACGTAGAAAGTGTTACAGTAGTCCAAATGGGATGAGATAAAGCATGGACTGCCATGACCAGATCTGGCGTCTCAAGGTACAGGCGCAGCTGGCACACAACTTTTAATTGTGCAAAAGCACTCCCGGCCACCACTGACACCTGAGGCTCCAGGATCAGCAATGAGTCCAGGAGTAACCACAGACCGCGAACCTGTGTCTTCAGGGGGAGTGTGACCACATGCAACACATACTTCTGCAAAAGCAGAATTTTATTACTATTCTAAGGAAAAGGTAAAGGTTTCCCCTGATGTTAAGTGCAGTCATGTCTTACTCTGAGGGTTGGTGCTCATCTCCATTTCTAAGCAGAAGAGCCGGTGTTGTCTGTAGACACCTCCAAGGTCATGTGGCCGGCATGACTACATGGAGCGCCGTTACCTTCCCGCCGGAGCGGTACCTATTGATCTACTCACATTGGCATGTTTTCGAACTGCTAGGTTGGCAGAAGCTGGAGCTAACAGCGGCTGCTCACGCCGCTCCTGGTGTTTGAACCTGGGACCTTTCAGTCTGCAAGTTCAGCAGCTCAGCGCTTTAACACACTTCACCACCAGGGCTCCTTATTATTATTCTAGGCAGTTAAAAATAACAGACTGCTTTCTGCTTGTCCATTAAAAGGGTAAATAAATAGTCATATCTCCGAGTGAAATAAGACATTGGCTATATTTAAACATCATGCTAAAACATGATTTGTGTTAATATCAGAATCTATGTCTGTTCATAAACCATGGTTTAGGACAGTCTGCCAAATTATGATATCAAATCATAGTTTTAGGATGGTTTGGTAAATCTAGCCCAATGACAATTTGCTGATTGAGGTCAGTTTGTTGAGGCCACCCAAGAAAAGGTACATTGTGTCTGGAGGCAGGAGAGTTGTTATTGCACATGTGTCAGGAATTCCCACAAACACCTTTTAACATCCCTGGCCGTAAAAATAAAATAACGATCAATCAAGAAAAAATTTGTTCCCCTGCTATCACATCCCAAATCTCCTGCCCGAGGCGGACATGTCACTCCGTCTAATAGTAGGGCTATCCACGCAGTTGGGGTAATTTGTGCAAATTACTATCTGCCATTATGTCCACATTCCCATCTGCTGACAAACTAAGCTTGAAGCAGCCTGCTGCTCTCCTTGTTGTTCTGCTACAATATAGAGAGTTCTTACAAGGCCACTTACAAGGTTTAGTACTGAGCTGGCAGAAAATAAACATTTCTAAGGTTTTGTTTAGTTTGGTTTGGTTTTTTTGGGGAGTCATGGCACTCTGAACAATCCAGGTTCAGTTTTGCACATTTATCAGGTAGGATTGGGAAATACTCTCTATCTGTAACTTTGGGGGCCACTGACAATAACAGTAGATAACATGAATAGATGAATGGTGTTAATTAGGGCTTGTTTATATGGTAGGGGTGTGCAAAACTGTTCTGTTTCCGTTCTGTTTTTGGGTTTCTCCCCTCTCATGTTGTTTTTGGAAAGATTCTGGGAGATTCGGAGGGGGTCTGTTCAGATTCGTAATTCGGGATCCGGAGTTCCAGTTCCGTTTCGGGAAGAATCTTCCCGAAAACAAAGGGGGGGGGGGGGTACCCAAAATTTGAAATGAAAACTGAACTGATTTCTGGCATATCACACACTCTTACTACAGGCCACAAATCCTGAATTCGACCAGAAGTTACACTTGGGCTTACTGAGGATGTCCAAGATCTTCCAAAGGAAAACCAATCAATCTGATTTTACCCCACCATCAGGATTTTGTCCCACTACAGCAGTAAAATGAAGATAGATAACATAGCTGCCTCCGGAGCCAGTTCAATTTATTCTCACTCCAAACCAGCCCTGTTCAACTTATAAGTTCAACCAGTTCAACTTATTCTCACTCCAGCCCTGTTCAACTTATAAGTTCAACCAGTTCAACTTATTCTCACTCCAAACCACACATTTTGTGGCCCATATAGATGGGCCTCTAGTAGAAGACATCCCTAGATATAAGGATTTATCTGTTCAATACAGTGTTCCCTCACTTATCACGGGGGTTACGTTCCAGGACCACCCACAATAAGTGAAAATCCGTGAAATAGGGACACTTTATTTATTTTAATATTTATACGTTATTTTAGTAGTTATACACTATTTTAAGTCTTTATCAACCAATTGTGTGTTGATAAATCTCCTCCTTCTCCTTCCATTGCCACTTGGGCTCCTTTTCTCTCCCTTCAGTTTCTCCTTCCTCCCTTCCTTAGGCTGTAAATTGTAAATTTTTATGATTTATAATATTCTTTTAGAGTTTATTGAAAAACCGCAAAACAGCGAATCCGCGAAAAGTGAACCACGAAGTAGTGAGGGAACTCTGTATTCTTATATTATGTTTAGTACATAGGATTCTATGTTCTCTTGTTACTTGTAACGTACACAGTCCTAGGTATGGGACTGTAACAAATGCCAAAAAATTCTAGTATGACAGTATATCCTGTTCACAATCCCTACTCCTTTTGCTTATTTAACTTCCAGACTCCCACCATCACAAAATAGGTTTTATATTAACTCTCAAATATGATGGCATGTCATTAATAACATTTCTGGGGCAAGTCAAATCTAATAAAAATTACTGCTTTTCAAATTATGCAAGTCAGAAGATAGCATACAATGGAGCACTTAGAACACTATGTTTGTAAAGAGTATTTCTTGTTGTTGTTGTTTTTTCATTCAGTCGCTTTTGACTCTTCATGACTTCATGGACCAGCCCACGCCAAAGCTCCCTCTCGGCCATTGCCACCCTTAGTTCCTTCAACGTCAAGCCAGTCACTTCAAGGATACCATCCACCCACCTTGCCCTTGGCCTAGTATTTCTTACATTTATTATTATTTATTTATTACAATATTTATATCCCGCCCTTCTCACCCAACAGGGGACTCAGGGCGGCTTACAATAAAACGCATATATAAAAATTATACAGTGCAATATAAATCAGTTAAAAATATATTATTAACTTACATCAGTATTCATAAAACACATTATAAAATACAGGTAGGCGTGTTCAGTTCAAAAAACTGGGTCTGTCAATTGAGTTCCAGAGTACATGATAATAATTAACGCTGCCAATTACTATTCAAAAGCCTGGCCCCATAACCAAGTTTTAACCTTCCTATGGAAGGATAGGAGGGAGGGAGCCTGCTGACTTCAATGGGGAGGGCGTTCCATAGGCGGGACATTCTTCAATAACATTTTGTATATAAATGTATTTCAAAAAGAGAAAATGATTATTCAGAGTAAATGTATATGCAGCTAATATGCACTCTTACCTACTATTGGTGGTCCAAGGCTGTTTCCAAGTCCGGCAAAAAACATCAGTATCCCGTATGCGTGTGTTAACTTCTCAATGCCCACTGTCTTTGTTGTGACATATGGGAAAATTGACCAATTGCCTGTCAGAAAGCCTAAAATGCCTGAAAGAATTGCCAGTGTAATATAACTTTGGGCAAATGGAATCAACACCAGTGCCACTGCAGTCGATATTAAAGTCAAGACATACAGATATAAAGTATTAATCCAGGCAAAATCTGCTAAGATTCCTAGAACAAGTTTACCAATGGCAGTCATAATGCCTATGATAGAAATGAGAGGAATGATACATTCTTCTTCACTGATGTTTGAACTTCTTGCAATGTCTTCCATCAGTAGGGAAGGAGGAAATCCACCAATGTCAAAGAAGAAGATGGCAATAAAAAGTGATGAAAATACTTTGTTCTTAAAAAGTTCCAGCGTTTCCTCCCAGTAGTCTAAATATAGGTGCCATTTCTTCTTGGCAAACTGTTTGCAGAGATATGTCTGTTCCGCAACTTTCTTTTTGTATGTGCCTGTCTCTCCTGGTGTTACTGATAATAGACTGTTTTTTATTGTAAGAGCATCCTGCTTACAATCTGTACAAGGCACACCTTTTCCATCATCCGTGGCTTTTTCAAATATCTTTATGTTGTCTTCATAAACATTCTTTTCTTTTTCATTATAAAGGAGGTATTGATCTGGAATTTTCTCAGAACTTGGCTGGCCCGGCAAAGTGGACCCGCTTGACTGCAAAGGCCTCATGAGACTCCCACATGCTAATATATTTAGAGACAGTGCTCCAACAAGAAGCAAACACCCATCCAGTCCATACAATTCAATGAGTTCTTTTTGTAGGGCGGCATATATAAAAAGTCCAAGACTGGAGCCTGAAAAGGGAAAACAGAAAAACTTTAAATTATTTTGAAACAAGCTATATTAGACACTGATTCGACACTGGATTTGTAACAAGAAGAGGTTTTTCTCCGAATATATATGTTATTTTGAAGCGATGAACCCAGCTTCAAAACAGTATACAGTGTTCCCTCACTTATCGCGGGGGTTAGGTTCCACAATAAGTGAAAATCCATGAAGTATTGGCACTATATTTATTTTAATATTTATACATTATTTTAGTAGTTATACACTATTTTAAGTCTTTATCAACCAATTGTGTGTTGATAAATCGACTCCTTCTCCTCCCATTGCCACTTGGGCTTCTTTTCTCTCTCTTTGGCTTCTCCTTCCTCCTTTTCTTAGGCTATAAATTGTAATTTTTTATGATTTATAATAGTCTTTTAGAGTTTATTGAAAAACCGCGAAACAGCGAATCTGTGATAAGTGAACCACAACGTAGTGAGGGAACACTGTATTTCACAATGGCATCTCGAGAAGCTGATTTCGCCCTGGATCTTGGATACAGTAGCATCTGCCACAGTGCATCATTTGGCTGAACCTGAACTTTCCTGCAACTTTTAATGTCCTGTATACCCATAAATGCACTCTACAGCATGCATCAGCAGTGTGCATTTGGTGGCTGCCTCAGTTTTGAGTCATTTGGATCTGCATTACAGCATCAGTGTAGATGGGGCCTTAGAAGGTGCCATGCTGAGTTTGGCACAGTGGTTCATAAGTTGTATAGGTTTGGCAAAGCTAACAGGTCACTATACTATATGAATCCCATACAACTTTATCTGAAGACACTGCTTTCTGCGGAGGAAGCAACAATCAAATCTTAAAGTTAAGTGTAATGTCCATCAAATAATTCTACCTAGAATTCTTGAAAAGAGTACTGTATATACTTGAGTATAAGCCTGGTTTTTCAGTCCTTTTTTAGGGCTGAAAAAGCTCCCCTCGGCTTATACTCGAGTGACGGTCCTGGCTGGCTTCTATTCAGGTCGGCTTATACTTGAGTATATAGGTATTCGGAGTTGGACAGTCTTATCTTATTAAAGTCTTATTATTATCTTAAATTACAGTTTTATATAAATATTCAAAAACATTTAACCTACTGATGCCTCAAATAATGCAATTTTATTAATATCTATTTTTATTTTTGAATTTGACCCGTAGCTGCTGCATTTCCCACCCTCCTCTTATACTCGAGTCAATAAGTTTTCCCAGTTATTGTGGTAAAATTAGGTGCCTTGGCTTATATTCAGGTCGGCTTATACTCGAGTATATACAGTATATTCTTATATACCTTTAAGAATATCTGTATTGTTTTCTTTTTAAAGTCATCAGAAACAACAGAACTCATTTTTTCTTGATCAGGTAATACTGAAAGAATGAATGTATATACAATAGAGCAGGGGTCCTCAAACTTTTTAAGCTGAGGGCCGGTCCAAAATCCTTCAGACTGTTGAGGGGCCAGATTATCATTTGAAAAAAATACAAACAAATTCCGATGCACACTGCATATGTCTTATTTGTAGTGCAAAAACAACAACAACAACAACAACAACAACAACAACAATGAAAGAATACAATATTTAAAAATAAAAACAATTTTAACCAACATACATTTATCAGGATTTCAATGGGAAGTGTGGTCCTGCTTCTGGCCAATGAGATAGTCAAGTTAATTAGGGTTGTTGTTGTTGTGTGCCTTTAAGTCATTTCAGACTTTGGGCGAGCCTAAGTCTAAAATTTATTTATTATTTATTTACTGCATTTATTTACTACATTTGTATCACACACTTCTCACCCTAAAGGGGACTCAGAGTGGCTTACAAATTATATGTACATACAATATATTATATTATTAGCATAGCACAATATTAGCATTATATATTACTATATTGAACTATACCACTATACTGTAATATTATTAGTAATATTATATGTAATATAGAATATATAATTAATATTATTATATGGTAGTATTATTAGTGTTATATTGTATTACATTATAATATTATTATCAATATTATATGTATATACAATATATTATATTATAAAACTGAGGGCGGGGGCCAGGTAAATGACCTTGGAGGGCCACATCTGGCCCCCGGGCCTTAGTTTGGGGACCCCTGCAATAGAGTCTCACTTATCAAAGCTAAACAGGCCGGCAGAACCTTGGATAAGTGAATATCTTGGATAATAAGGAGGGATTAAGGAAAAGCGTATTAAACATCAAATTAGGTTGATTTTACAAATTAAGCACCAAAACATGATGTTATACAACAAATGAGACAGAAAAAGTAGTTCAATATGCAGTAATGTAATTGTAATTACTGTATTTACGAGTTTAGCACCAAAATATCATGATATATTGAAAACATTGACTGCAAAAATGCCTTGGATAATCCAGAACCTTGGATAAGCGAGTCTTGGATAAGTGAGACTCTACTGTATCTTTAGAGACACAATTTTCTAGAGTTTCGTCTCAGCTGAATTATAGAATCACAGAGTTGGAAGAGATCTCGTGAGTCATCCAGTCCAACCCCCTGCCATGAAGGAAAAACACCTTCAAAGAACCCCCGACAGATGGCCATCCAGTCTCTGCTTAAAAGCCTACAAAGAAGGCGTCTCCACCACATTCCGCAGCAGGGAGTTCCACTGCAGAACATCTCTCACTGTTAGGAAGTTCTTCCTAATGTTCAGGTGGAACCTCCTTTCCTGTAGTTTGAAGCCATTGTTCTGTGTCCTAGTCTCCAGGGCAGCAGAAAACAAGCTTGCTCCCTCCTCCCTATGACTTCCCCTCATATATTTATACATGGCTATCGTGTCTGCTCTCAGCCTTCTCTTCTGCAGTCTAAATATGCCCAGCTCTTTAAGCCGCTCCTCATAGGGCTTGTTCTCCAGACCTTTGATCATTTTAGTCGCCCTCCTCTGGACACATTCCAGCTTGTCAACATCTCCCTTAAATCGTGGTGCCCAGAATTGGACACAGTATTCCAAGTGTGGTCTGACCAAGGCAAAATACCAGGTTAGCATGACATAATGTAATATAGCAGGTTGCAAAAAAAAGGGAAAGAAAATGAAAATTAATTGCAGATGGAAACAGAATGCATGAAAGTCTGGTTTTAAAAACAGATATTACTGAATGGAAGAGAGACTTATATTTACTTCAGATTAAGGATAGAAAAAAATATTCAAAAAATATTCAAAAATTGTTAAAAACATTTTCACAAATATTGGCAAACCCTACATCTTTGCAGTTCAGGATGTATTCTGCACAGAAGTATATGACGGAGAATAATTAACAAACTAGAAGTGGTCAAACTGATTAATATAAAATTGTAGATGCACCCAAAGTCACCAACAAGATCTGTGCATCGCTTAGGGAGGCTGGAGAAGTGAGGAAATGAATTTAATCATGGTTTCTTCTGGACAGATGTAATGCTTAGATATGATAATACCACGGTGTGTTACTATCCTTACTCACAGTTTCAAAATTGAGATGAAGAGTTCCCATTTAATGAAGTGATAATTTCTAGATAAGGACACTTAGAACAGGTAGATAAACAGAATAAAACATACCTGTAGAAATCAGGCCAAGTGCAAGTCCTCTGCGCTTGTCAAAATATTGACATGTGATAGTTACTGTTGCAGTGTACAGTAAGCCACAGCCGAGACCTTAAAATATAAAAAATATGTAATAGTACAAAAAAAAATCAGGCATTCATCGTAGCAAATTAACATTTTGACCATTTTGAATATAATGTCAAGGTGGTTCATTCAGTTAACAGGGAGAAAAAGCAATTTTGCCATTCATAAAGCCCCAACATAGCACATGCTCAAACCTCCAACTGGTAGGGACAATACTGGCCCCTTCTACACTGACATATAAAATCCAGATTTTCTGCTTTGAACTGGATTATACGGCAGTGCAGACTCATATAATCCAGTTCAAAGAAGATAATATGGATTATCTGATTTGACAATCTGGATTATATGGCAGTGTAGAAAGAGTCACTGATAAAGCTTTTGTCATCCCACTTTTTCAGCTGCCTTAAAATGTCCCAGTTTCCTTGTCCTCCTCCCACTTTCCATCTTTTGTCCTCAGTTTCAATGTGACAAACTGAATTCAAGGTGAATGAATAGTCTCCACTCAATTAACTCAGTAGAGCAGTAGTTCCCAACCTTTTTTGACCAGGGCCCATTTTGACCAGGGACCACTCTCCAATATTAGTACCAAAAGGGTTACGAATCAGTTTTTAGTCAACTTTAGATTTGGTCTGGTTATTTAGGGTGCTGATACAGAAAATCACATTGGATAGACCACAGCAGCTCCAGTTTCTGATACAGACCATATGCCATCCAGTAGTTGCCATCTGCTAGGTAAAGGTAAAGGTTTCCCCTGACGTTAAGTCCAGTTGTGTCTGACTCTGGGGGTTGGTGCTCATCTCCATTTCTAAGCCGAAGAGCTGGCGTTGTCCGTAGACACCTCCAAGGTCATGTGGTCGGAATGACTGTATGGAACACCGTTACCTTCCCACCAGAGCGGTACCTATTGATCTACTCACATTTGCATGTTTTCGAACTGCTAGGTTGGCAGAAGCTGGAGCTGACAGCAGGCGCTCACTCCACTCCCAGGGTTTGAACCTGGGACCTTTCGGTCTGCAAGTTCAGCAGCTCAGCGCTTTAACACACTGAGCCACCAGAGGCTCCTGCCATCTGCTAGCTCACAGAAAATCATATTTAATAATCTAGAGCTGATGTGGCCTATCCAATGCAAAGATCAGCTTTGCGGAAAGGAGCAAAAATAAAATTAATAATATAATATAAATAAATAAATAAATAAATAAGGAAGGAGGTTCATGGACCAGATTTTCATTCTCGCAGCCCACTGCTGGGCCACGGCCCACAGGTTGAGAACCACTGCAGTAGAGGGAGAGAAGAGGAGACTCTGGCCCCTTCCACACTGCTCTATATCCTAGGACAGTGATGGCCAACCTATGACACGCGTGTCAGCACTGACACGCCTAGCCATTTTTGCTGACACGCTGCTGCATGCAGATTGATTGGATGACTATGTCTTTTGTGGCCAAATTTGGTTTGATTTGGTCCAGTGGTTTTGTTGTTTATTCCATGGGAATTATGATATATATATATATATATATATATATATATATATATATGCTATTATTATTCTATTATTATTGTAGTATATTATCATATTATTACTATTATATTATTATTATATTATTCATTATGACTACATTGAAACTAGAATAGAGAGAAATCAGCATGTAAACTGCTAGAGGTACCATAGATTGTTGTACATGGAAATAATGGCAGTAAACAGTTTTAGATTTATTGAATACAGTTATATATTACAATTATATATTTTTGTTATTTAAACTACACATATTGCGAAATTATGGGTTTTTTTCTCGAAGTGATACACCACCCAAGTCATGCTAGGTTTTTTGGTGAATTTTGACACACCAAGCGCAAAAGGTTGCCCATCATTGTCCTAGGAGCAGATCCCAGATTATCTGTTTATCCAAGATTATCCGGCAGTGTAGATGCTCAGGCTTGTAGCGGGGGGGGGGGGGGGGGGGGGGGGGGTTAAGGGTTCAAACCACCCCTGAAGATTTTCAGGTTAAAAAAAAACCTGGATTACTCATGAATTTTAACTGGTTAACCAAATCCCCATGCTAAGTCTATGAGACGCAAAAAATTAAGAGTCCCTCCAGACACTATCTCAAGCAGATATTGACAGGTCTGTTGCCGGCGGGAGGGGTGTGGTTAGGGGTTCATCCCCCCCCCCCCAAATTTTCAAAACCCCCTCCGATTTTTTTTTCTGGCTACAGCCCTGTGACGCTTATAATCCAATTCAAAGCAGATAATCTGGGAACAGATCCTGGGATAGAGGTCAGTGTGGAAGGGCCTTCAGAAAAAAAGCAAACTGCTTCAGCCTCTTCTAACTTATATCTTGTTCCTCATTAGTAACTTCTGCCTTCTTAAGCATACTCTGATGTTGCTTGGCCAAGAGTGTCCCAGGTCTCATCTATGAAATTTTGGAAGGTATTCGTCCTCTCTAAATTTGCAAAGAACTTGGAAGACAAACTCCTGCAAACCTCTGTACAATTCAAAGCCATTGCACAATCAAAGAGTAAGCTGAAATATCATGGTCCAATTTAGAATTCAACAGTCACCATAAAACATCTATTCAGCTAACAGATAATCCAAAAACTATTTCTGTGAATTCTCTTACCAACAATGATTCCATAGGAACAGAGAAGGAAGTAGATATTAGGTGCAAAGCTGCTGATCATCAAGCCTCCAGCAACCATAAAGCCACTGAAGATGGTTACAGATCTTGCTCCAAAAGCAGACACACACGAGCTGCATATGGGACCTACATAAGAATTGGGTTTTAAAAAGATGGAGAAAAGTACTATTATGTTCCTTAAACTTATCCTTGAGGTTTTCCCCCCATAAAAGAAATGCTCTCATGTAGGAAATTGAACATTTTGTACTCTTTCACAGTTCTTGAGCTGTATCTGTGTTTCTGCCTTTAGATCAGAGAGAATCCTTAAACAGGTATGTAGAAACTACAGTAGAGTCTCACTTATCCAACATAAATGGGCCGGCAGAATGTTGGATAAGCAAATATCTTGGATAATAAGGAGGGATTAAGGAAAAGCCTATTAAACATCAAATTAGGTTATGATTTTACAAATTAAGCACCAAAACATTATGTTATACAACAAATTTGACAGAAAAAGTAGTTCAATACTCAGTAATGCTATGCAGTAATTACTGTATTTACAAATTTAGCACCAAAATATCACGATGTATTGAAAACATTGATTACAAAAATGTGTTGGATAATCCAGAATGTTGGATAAGCAAAAGTTGGATAAGTGAGATTCTACTGTATTAGTAGAAATTATTAGTAGTAATCATCACAACCTAGAAGAATATAGTTTTGTGTTTATCGAAGAAACCAGCATTACATTTTAGATTCCTTGGTATTCTTATGTTGCTAAACTCATATAATGTAGTTAAACTACGCTATATGAGTCTACACTGACCATATGATGTCATTTCAAGCTACATTATATGACAGTAGACGAGTCCACAATCAGAATCTGAATTACAGCTCCTGGAAGCTTCCAAAAATACAGTTCTTCCCTTATGTGCCAAAAATAGGCAGTCTAGGAAGTCTGGAGAGGTAAAAAAAACTAGTCTCGGACTTCAAAAGCAAAATTGTTATGCTTACTGCTACGCTTCATGAACATAAAATTGCAACATATAAACAATTATAAATCATCAACTATGAGAGCACATCACAATGGTAATGGGGAGAGAAAGAGAAAACCTTTCTGATTTTGTTCATATCATGTGGTCTTGCACAGAATATAGTTTTACAGACTATTTTAAATAATCATTATTACAGTTCCAAATTAATAAAGGTAAAGGTAAAGGATTTCCCCTGACATTAAGTCTAGGGGGTTGGTGCTCATGTCCATTTCTAAGCTGTCCGTGGACACCTCCAAGGTCATGTGGCCAGAATGACTGCATTGAGCACTATTACCTTGCCGCAAAAGCAGTACCTATTGATCTACCCACATTTGCATGTTTTCAAACTGCTAGGTTGTCAGAAGCTGGGGCTAATAGCAGGAGCTCACTCCGCTCCCCAGATTCGAACCACCAACCTTTTGATCAGCAAGTTCAGCAGCTCAAAGGTTTAACCCGCTGTGCCACCAGGGACTCCAATAAATTATTATAAATTAATGAAGCAGGACACTTATTTAATGCCCGCACATTTATATCTATAGATAACTGAATTGTTATGTAGCAAAATTCACATTAGCCATCACTTGATCATCCATATTCTTTATCTGTCCCTGCCAATGTTGAAATGGTATTTTTAGAAAGCATATAAAGGATATTTAATAGGAGTGGTTCTATTTTACATGACTCTGAGAGGAGAAATCAAGCTTTTCACTAGCAAGGTTTTAAAGAATTTGGGAACAATGCTTGAGAAATTTTGCTGAGTGTTTTGTTAGTGATTTTGATTATGTACTTCCTCGGAGATTTAGTTGCCATAGAGAGAGAGAGTAGCAGAATCCCCTGCTCCCTTTCTGCTAACAGTGTCATTTCTGAATTTAATATGATGTCCATTTGATCCATTCCTTGAAATTCAGATGATCGCTTTTCAAGGACGTCATGTAAGTACTGATGGCATATATTTCAATCCAACCTTAATTCCCACATAAGGTAAAGGTAAAGGTTTCCCCTGACATTAAATCCAGTCATGTCTGACTCTGGGGGTTGGTGCTCATCTCCATTTCTAAGCCGAAGAGCCGGTGTTGTCCGTAGACACCTCCAAGGTCATGTGGCCTGCATGACTGCATGGAGCGCCGTTACCTTCCCACTGGAGTGGTACCTATTGATCTACTCACATTTGCATGTTTTCGAACTGCTAGGTTGACAGGAGCTGGAGCTAGCAGCGGGCGCTCAAGCCACTCCCGGGATTTGAACCTGGCACCTTTCGGTCTGCAAGTTCAGCAGCTCAGCGCTTTAACGCGCTTCGCCACCGGGGCTCCATTGCCACATAGAAATGTTCAAATCAAAAAGTTCCTATTTTCTGTCAATATCTTTCTTTAGGCTGCACCCCAATGGCACCATTTAACACTCCTAGCCATTCAATGTTAAATTAGAAACCTAAGGAGCAGTACTAGAGAAAAGAGTCAACCAGATTGTTTGAGATTTGATTCAACACTTTCTCCATCATTTGCTTGAATGTTGCCACCTATGTTGAAATAGTCTGCTATATGAACCAAGGATTAAGATAAGAGTTCCCCTGAGGAAAATAAGAGAATGGAATTCAGTGTAATCCCAATATCTATGAGGAATACATAGTTCTTATGAGACTTTTGACCTCATCATATGGCCTGCCAGAATTGCCACGGACTGTGGTGAATCCAGTGATGCCCGTCAAGGAGCATGAAGAACCCATCACCCCACGGCCCGCATTGCCCAACTTACAAGAAAACAGATACCACGGGGGGAAGCACTGGCACTTGGCTTCCCCCCATTGTTGCTAGTGCAACACACGAAGTCTCCCATGTTGCTGCAGTGGCAGAATGGTTGTGTTATATGTTTTGTACTGGTAATTGAATGTTTTACCTATGTTGGAAACTGCCCAGAGTCCCTTCAGAGAGATAGGGAGGTATTATTATTATTATTATTATTATTATTATTATTATTATTATTATTATTATTATATTGTATGACACAGCAAACAAGATAGATATGCTGGATTTCGTATCACAAAATCACAAGTCGAACACTTCCCAAGTGTCAAGGACCGTGTGATGTATTTTTGGATGATGCGCGCAGATCCCAGTAGGGTGGCCTTTTGCAGTTGGCCGATCGTAATTTTGTCAATGTCTATTGTTTCCAAATGCCGGCTGAGATCTTTTGGCATGGCACCCAGTGTGCCCATCACCACCAGGACCACCTGCACTGGTTTCTGCCAGAGTCTTTGAAGTTCAATCTTGAGATCCTGATAGCAGCTGAGTTTTTCCTGTTGTTTTTCATCAATGCGACTGTCACCTGGGATGGCAACATCAATGATCCAAACCTTTTTCTTTTCCACAACTGTGATGTCTGGTGTGTTGTGTTCCAGAACTTAGTCAGTCTGAATTCGGAAGTCCCACAGTATTTTTGCGTGCTCATTTTCCAATACTTTTGCAGGTTTGTGATCCCACCAGTTCTTTATGACAGGGAGGTGGTACTTTAGGCATAAGTTCCAATGAATCATTTGGGCCACATAGTTGTGCCTCTGTTTGTAGTCTGTCTGTGCGATTTTCTTACAGCAGCTGAGGATATGACCAATGGTTCCGTCGGTTTCCTTGCACATTATTATTATTATTATTATTATTATTATTATTATTATTATTATTATTATTATTATTATTATTATTATTAGTGCTCTTTATTTTTGTGATGGAACCCCACCAGAAGTATCTGTACATTGTGAGATGGGAGCTGGCTCCATTGCAAATGTAAAGAGAAACTGGCATATGCCGGCGAAAAATACCCCCTCTGATGAGGTCCTTTATCAGTTATGTTTAAATTCTGTCTAGAAATAGATTAATAGCCAGGAGAGCCATTGTAATAAGGGAGTTACATGTTCCTGTAAATTGCCTCAGACAACAATCTAGTTGTATCATCCTGCAGCCTTATCTCTTCCCCCATCACTTTCTGAGAAACAGGATGAAGAGGCTGGGTGCTTATTTGATAACAGGTGGATTGTGCAATGCTCATAGATCATGCCAGCCCAACACTATCCAGCTGTACCAAAATAAAGTTGTGGTCTCCATTATCTGAACCCAATAGATTTACGCACATGTTCTTTCATCTTCAGTTCCCACTAACACTTCTCCACAGAGCACACAAATGATGTATTTTGAATTTTCAAAGTGGCAAGATAACTTTTATTGTTGTGTTTTATATTGTCTGTTTTGACTGGTCTTGGCCCCATGTAAGCCGCCCCGAGTACCCTTGGGGAGATGGGGCGGAGTATAAATATAAAATTGTTATTATAATATTATTATAACTTGCTGAAGGTTTTCATGGCCGGAATCACTGGGTTGTTGTGAGTTTTCCAGGTTGTATGGCCATGTTCCAGAATTCTGAGATATAGCCATACAGCCCGGAAAGCTCACAACAACCCTAGCAAAACAACTAATCCAATCTTTCAATTTCCAACATTACACCGCCATTGCATCTATTTAACTACAATAGGAAAGAAATATAACATCGGCATTTTAAAAAAATATTAAAAGTTAATAAAGACAGTGTTTTAAAAATTATTTTCATTAAAGACTTACTTGCAAGTAGTCCAACTCCACCGGCAAGAGATCCCACCCATGCAGTCTTTCCTTTTCCTTCTCCGAACTTATCCAACCACTCAAGATACAGAACTCCAACAGCTAAAGGAGATCCATAGCACAAGAACTGGGTGAAGAAGGATATGAACACAATCACCCAGCCCCATCCTCCATCTGGTGGCTTCTGAAACACCATCTTCCGGGAACAAGTCAGGGGACAGCTCTATGCAAAAGAACACATACAAATGGAAAACTGAGTAAAACAGAAGAAGTGCATTGCCTTTCTTTTAATGCCACAAAGAAAGGCATCCACATACTTATGTAGAAAGCACACTTACCTTGCCCAGCCTTGAGTGTCCACCCAAAAAGAAAATGTGTACAGCTAAAAGAACAAGAGGAGTGTACTGTCCTGTAAGGTTGCTTCCAGTGAAGCAGGTTACTTGAAGTCCCATCCTCTCTCAGGCACTCCTTTAATCCCTCCCCAATGTTGCTGATGCTGATATTTTAGTATTGTGTCAGTTTGGGCCAGGATGTTCTTGGTTTTTCTATGAGTCGCAACCAGCTGTTCAGCTTGTTCTCCTAAGAGCAGCTAGTATTGCCTGAGACACTAGTTTTGGAGCTGAGTTTCCTGGAAATTTGCTTTTGTATCAAGAGTTTTGTTCTTTGTGTTGTCGAAGGCTTTCATGGCCGGGATCACAGGGTTGTTGTATGTCTTTCAGGCTGTGTGGCCATGTTGGGGCCGGGCTGTGGCGCAGCTGGCTAGTAACCAGCTGCTATAAATCACTACTGACCGAGAGGTCATGAGTTCGAAGCCCGGGTCGGGTTAAGCCTCCTACCATTAATAGCCCCGGCTTGCTGTTGACCTATGCAGCCCCGAAAGACAGTTGCACCTGTCAATTAGGGAAATTTAGGGACGCTTTATGCGGGAGGCTAATTTATAACACCATAAAACTGCCAGCAAAACACGAGGAAAGGAATGCGGAAGTACAGCCACTACTGGACGGTGAAGCAACAGCTCCCCCTGTGGCCGGAATTGTGAAGCTGGAAAAATGTTTAAAAAATGCCTCTGAGTCTGTCTAATGTATGTTGTTTGTCTGTTGGCATTGAATGTTTGCCATATATGTGTTCATTGTAATCCGCCCTGAGTCCCCGGGGTGAGAATGGCGGAATATAAATACTGTAAATAAACAAATGTTCCAGAAGTATTCTTTCCTGACGTTTCACCCACATCTATGGCAGGCATCCTCAGAGGTTGTGAGGTATGGAGAAACTAGGCAAGGAAAGGAAAAAATATATATCTGTGGAGAGTCCAGGGTGTGGCAAGAGTCTTTTGTCACTGGGAAGCCAGCCTTAATGTTTCAGTTAATCACCCTAATTAGCATTGGAAAGGTTTTTTGTCTCTTGCCTGGAGGGCATCCTTTGTTCAGTCAATAGCCGTCCTTGGGGCTCCTCTGCCTTCAGAGTATTGGTTCCCATCTACTGTTTTGATTTTAGAGTTTTTTAAAACTGGTAGCCAGATTTTGTTCATTTTCATGGTTTCCTCCTTTCTGTTGAAGTTGTCCACATGCTTGTGGATTTCAATGGCTTCTCTGTGTAGTCTGACATGATAGTTGTTGGAGTGGTCCAGCACTTCTGTGTTCTCAAATAATATACTGTGTCCAGGTTGATTCATCAGGTGCTCTGCTATGGCTGATTTCTCTGGTTGAGTGAGTCTGCAGTGCCTTTCATGTTCTTTGACTCTTGTTTGGGCGCTGCGTTTGGTGGTCCCTATGTAGACTTGTCCACAGCTGCATGGTATCTGGTAGACTCCTGCAGAGGAGAGAGGATCCCTCTTGTCCTTCGCTGACCGTAGCATTTGTTGGATTTTCTTTGTGGGTTTGTAGATAGTTTGTAGGTTGTGCTTCTCCATCAGTTTGCCTATGCGGTCAGTGGTTCCCTTGATGTATGGTAAGAACACCTTTCCTCTGGGTGGATCTTTGTCTTGACTCTCATGGCTTGTTCTTGGCCTTGCAGCTCTTCTGATGTCTGTGGTGGAGTATCCAAACGCTGAATATATTATCCATCTTGTACTTAATGAAATTCCAATAAATCCAGAATAAATCCATATAAATGAGGGGTTGAAACCAGATAACTCCTCCAGAGGTCACTGGACTGTAAGTCTCAGCAGTCCTAGCAAGTACAGTAGAGTCTCAATTATCCAAGCTAAACAGGCCGGCAGAACCTTGGATAAGCAAATATCTTGGATAATAAGGAGAGATTAAGGAAAAGCCTATTAAACATCAAATTAGGTTATGATTTTATAAATTAAGCACCAAAACATCATGTTATACAACAAATTTGACAGAAAAAGTAGTTCAATACGCAGTAATGTTATGTTGTAATTACTGTATTTATGAATTTAGCACCAAAATATCATGATATATTGAAAACATTGACTGCAAAAATGGCTTGGACAATCCAGAAACTTGGATAAGCAAGGCTTGGATAAGTGAGACTCTACTGTATAGTCAGTGGTGGGGATTATAGTTGATAAAGCTCAACAACATCTGGAGGGACCCACAACTCTCACAACGGATATAACAAGTGCACCATACTGATTAGGGTAAATATATATATTACTTACAAAAAACAGTCTTGAATCATCCAGGCTTCTAGAACATGTTGTGTTGGAACAGCTGTCACTTCAGCCTATGAAGAAATATCAGATACTTTAGCTGAAGCAATTCAACTGTGGAGCAACAAGTTTTGGACAAGAACAACTGTGCAAACGGTGTAGTCCCAAAGTTGTGGAAATCCTGTTAGGTCCTAAGCTGATTTTATACACTTGATAAGCTTCGGACGTTTCTAAACATCTTCTCTGAAACAAAACAAAGCACTTTCGTCATTACTCAGGCTTTGACAACAGCCTTGGACCCAAGGAAAAGGAGGGTTAACAAACATTGGGAGGGGCGGATCTGAGGCTCAATTTTTTTGGTAATAATTTGCAAAGCTTTTAAAAAATTCACCCCATAATGATGATAAATTTGTTAGCAATATTTTTCCATAACTCTGAGTTTCTTAATTTCCGGATCCTCGCCAACACCAATGAGTACATGTTGACCTTTAAGCCAGTGATTCTCCAGATGTTTTGGCCTTCAACTCCCAGACATCCTAACAGCTAGTAAACTGGCTGGGATTTCTGAGAGTTGTAGACCAAAACACCTGGGGACCTACAGGTTGAGAACCACTGCATTAAGCTTTGAAATTTAAAATTCAGAATTTCTTATAAGACAGTCAGCAAAGTGTAGTGGTTTGAGAGTTGGACTAAAGCTAGATCTACACTTCCCTTTATCACAGGATCTGATCCCAGATTATCTGGCAGCATACATACATATAATCCAGTTCAAAGCAGATAATCTGGGATCAGATCCTGGGATATAAGGCAGTGTAGATCCACCTAAAACACCAGGAGACCAGGTTTGAATCCCCTTTCAGCCACAGAAAGCCACTGAGGCTGGATCTACACTACACTACACAATCTGATCCCATATTATCAGCTTTGAACTGAATTATATGAGTCTATACTGCTAAATAACCAGGGATAAGGAGATAATCTGGGATCAAGGACAGTGTAGATAAAGTCTGTATGCTCTTGTACGAATCATGTTCTCTCACCCTTGGAGGAGGGCATTGGTGAACCTTGCCTCTATGTTGCCAATAAAACTCTGCTGAAAGGGTTGGAGCTGATTTAAAGACATATCACAACAGCTTCTTTTATATAATAAACAATACTGAATTTATGTTTTTGTTTTGCAAATGTTCACACACTTGAAAAATCTTACAGATAAAAGGTATTTTATTTATTTATTTATTTATTTATTTTTCAAACTTATATGACGCCACTCCCCTAGAGCTCGGAGTGGCTTACAAGAACCGGCTAAAACCAACAATTTAAAAAACATCTTAAAAACATCTTTAAAAAACATCTTAAACATAAATTATAAATTTACAGTATTTATATTCCGCCCTCCTCACCCCGAAGGGGACTCAGGGCGGATCACATTATATACATATAGGGCAAACATTCAATGCCCATATACACATAGAACCAAGACAGAGACAGACGCAGAGGCAATTTAACCTTCTCCTGAGGGGATGTTCGATTCTGGCCACAGGGAGGAGCAGTTGCTTCATCATCCACTGTGATGGCACTTCCTCATTCTAACGTCGTAAATTAGTTAAATTTGCCTCCCCACTTTATAAGTGGTACCTTAATTCCTACTTGATAGATGCAACTATCTTTCGGGTTGCTAGGTCAGCAATGAGCAGGGGCTATTTTTTATTTGACGGGTGCTCACCCTGCCACGGGCTGGCCTCGAACTCATGACCTCATGGTCAGAGTGATTTATTGCAGCAGATTTATTAGCGTAGGCTAATATTTCCCCATATTGCAGATTCTGAAGGGAAAGGAAGAATGGTTTTTATCAAGTTGGGTTGCAATAAAGAAGGCTGGAATTTGTATGCATGTTTTCGAACTGCTAGGTTAGCAGAAGCTGGGGCTAACCGTGGGAGCTCACTCTGCTCCCCGGATTTGAACCGTCGGCCTTTCGGTCAGCAAGTTCAGCAGCTCAGTGGTTTAATCCACTGCGCCACCGGAGGCTCCTAGCCCATGTTTACATAAGCCAAATAAAATGTACTCACTCTGGAAACAATACAAGCAATCCACATGACATATGGCTAGTTGTGCAACAGAAGCACTGCTTCCAGCTGTTAACGTGGCACAAGAAGATCCACAGGTTACTCTAGGAAACTCTGGAGCGACCCAGGGTTGTTGTGTGTCTTTCGGGCTGTGTGGCCATGTTCCAGAAGCATTCTCTCCTGACGTTTCGCCCACATCTATGGCAGGCATCCCTGCCATAGATGTGGGCGAAACGTCAGGAGAGAATGCTTCTGGAACATGGCCACACAGCCCGAAAGACACACAACAACCCTGTGATTCTGGAGTGACCGTCGGTGGTTTTGACATATGGGCTGGATCCAGGGCAATCCAGTGTCCACATGACAAAAAGACCTACATGGCTGGGGCCCCAGTTGTGATCTCACCAAAAGCAACATGACCAGCAAGAATATGTCAGGGAGCTGGTTCTAGCCAGTGAAACAGTGGTGGCAGGTCACTGGTACCAATGAAGGTCACTGGTAGCAATGTCTGGACAGCAGAATTGCTTTGGGGTGCCCCTGCGGTGTCTGTGGCAGCTACTCCGGAACATTTCCCCTGATGCAAATAGAGATTTGTTAGGACAAAGTTATATGTTATCTTCTACGGAGCCTCTGGTGGCTCAGTGTGTTAAAGCGCTGAGCTGCTGAACTTGCAGACCGAAAGGTCCCACGTTCAAATCTGGGGAGCGGAGTGAGCGCCCGCTGTTAGCTCCAGCTTCTGCCAACCTAGCAGTTTGAAAACATGGAAATGTGAGTAGATCAATAGGTACCGCTCCAGCAGGAAGGTAACAGCGTTCCATGCAGTCATGCCGGCCACATGACCTTGGAGGTGTCTACGGACAATGCCGGCTCTTCGGCTTAGACATGGAGATGAGCACCAACCCCCAGAGTCGGATATGACTGGACTTAGCGTCAGGGGAAACCTTTACCTTTACCTTATGTTATCTTCTATGTCACAAATTCATGGTGGTTCCTTTTAGAGTCTCATCTTGTCTTACTAGTTAATCCAGAAGTCTGTCATCTGTGTACTTTTTGATAAAATTAAACGTTTTCTAACAAATGCTTCCTGAACGCCACAAACATCACACTGGCAATCTTTGAAACAGCACACACATCTCAACTGCAGATTATACTATGTATCACGATTTTTGTTCCTGGGTTATACTGTACATGTCATTTCCTAATTCATTAATTATATCATAAACACAAGGGAAAAGTTTGTCAAACTGCAGAAACATTTGGCTATAGTTTTTCAGTGAATATGTCAGAGTCTCAACCAATTCAACATAGTTTATGGCAGCCACAAAAGACTAAGTTTCCGGAGTATAACAACAACTTTCAAAGTAAATTATACCACACAGTTAAATAGGAAATAACGCTTTCAAACCAGGAACAGAGTTTTGTTTTCAAATTGTGTTACATAGTGTTATAATCACTGTTCCCAAACCTGTTCTGAACAATTACTTATGCCACACAATACACCATTTCAGGTATCATGAGTTAGCCATCTCCCCTAAAAGAGCACTTGATCTGAAGGTAAAAGCGTTTTCATTCGCTGTGGTTTAGAAAGTCAATATTTAAACTCTTCTTCAGAAAAACAAAGAGTCCTTGATACTCACAGTTCTGTCGGGCTTGACTGAAAAGAAATAGAAAAAACAGCCCTTTCAGGCTACACAATTATAGCCCCATCATTCCACTTGAACTGCCAGGGCTGCAAGCTATGGAAAGATGGGGTTTGTAGTTTGGCGAAGAATTATTGCTCTTTCACTGACACTGGATGCTTCCCAGCTTTCATTTGATGGACTACAGCTTAGCGTTTAAACAGGAATGCTTTCAGTAAGATTTCCAATTAAAAGCCAAAGGCTTCCAAGTAAAGACCATATTTTTTTTCTTAGAATTATTTAAAAAAAGCTTAGGAAGATTGGCTGTTAACCATTTTTATGATAAATTATTAGGAACGGCAAAAAGAAGAACATTAACAAGAAAAATCTGATTGAATAGAACTACTCGGGATACGTGAGATACAAACTGGGAAATTTGATGGGACCACAATGTTCTATTTGTTAACCTGGGATAGAGCTTGGAAACAAACAAATAAATTTAGTTGTGTATAAGAAGATAATACTTCAAGATGGAGCGCCCAGTAGCACAATGGGTTAAATCCCTGTACCAGCAGGACTGCTGACTGAAAGGTTGGCGGTTCAAATCTGGGGAGTGGGGTGAGCTCCCGTCTGTCAGCTCTAGCTCCCCATGCGGAGACATGAGAGAAGCTTTCCACAGGATGGTAAAACATCAAAACATCCCCTAGGCAACATCCTTGCAAATAGCCAATTTTCTCACACCAGAGGCGACTTGCAGTTTCTCAAGTCTTCTCCTGACATGGAAAAAGAAATACTGCAGGATCTAGAACTTCTAGATAAATATAGAACATGTACTTATTTTATGTTAAAACTAACTCAGGTATCTACAGTTAAGAATAATATGAGTAGAAAATGAAGATGATGAGAGCTGAAAAGACTAAGTTAAAGGTATTGGAAGAATATTTACTATATATGATGTGTTTACATTGATAATTTATGGATTGTTCACTCAGATCTGTTTATTGTGCAATTAATAAAAATGAATTTTTAAAAAGTTGGATAAGCAAAAATGTTGGATAATAAGGCGCGATTAAGGAAAAGCCTATTAAATGTCAAATTATATTATGATTTTACAAATTAAGCGCCAAAACATCATGTTTTACAACAAATCGACAGAAAAAAGCAGTTCAATACACGGTAACGTTATGTAGCAATTACCGGATTTACAAATTTAGCACCAAAACATTGCAATGTATTGAAAACATTGACTACAAAAACATTGCCTACTAAAAGGCAGACTGCCTTGGATAATACAGAACATTGGATAAGCGAAGGTTGGATAAGTCGGACTCTACTGTATTTCCATGTAATTATGAATACAGTTAAGGTTTGAGCAGCCTCCATATCCACGGATTCTACATCCATAGTTTGAAAATACAACCAAAATTAATTCCAAAAAGCAAATCTTGACTTTGCCAATGTATATAAGAGGCACTATTTTATTAAACCATGGTATATCATGGAGCTTCAGCATTCATGGATTTGGTATCCACAGGGGTCCTGGAACCAAACCTCAGTGAATACTAAGTGTACATTGATTCTACAAAAATGGGTATTACATTGTAAATCCTTCCCAGTGTGGTGGCTGCATCCTATATTAGGCTACAATCCCCATCGTTCCTGGCCAGCATGACCAAAAGCAGTTGTAATCCAACACATCCAGAAGATAGTTATTTTGGAATAATTATGTTATGCACTACCGCTCTTTGATGTCATAATGGTCTCTCACATGTCAACAATTACCACTGATCTACTGATAACAACAAAAGGATTTTGTATTCTCATAAAGAGTGTGTGGTAATATGATAGCTTCATCAAAGGACAAGAGGCATTTTCCTTAACACATGCCAAGCAGTTGATAGCATCCTTCATGTACATTAGCACATTAAGACGGGGCAAAATATTGCAAAACGGCTGGATAATGTAGCTTCAAAATAAAGTTGACATTCACAAATACATATTGAACTACAGGCTGTCACAAAACAGCATGCCTTTCAGACCCAACATACATAAACACTTCACTTCTCAGGTGACTCAAAGACCATCTGAGGATAACTTACAGATGGTGAAATCTTTGTAGTGGAATTTTTACAATAAGGTTGAGGCATACTTGCTTACATTTCCAGTATGACATCTCAGAGGTAAAAGACATAACAACGTCATTTCTCAACCCAATTTAAAAGTCACTGATGGGGACATCTAACTTGCATTCACATGCATTTACTGCTACGTTTCATGAACATAAAATTGCAACATATAAACAATTATAAATCGTCAACTATGAGAGCACATCACAATGGTAATGGGGAGAGAAAGAGAAAACATTTCTGATTTTGTTCATATTATGTGGTCTTGCACAGAATATAGTTTTTACAGACTATTTTAAATAAGCATTATTACAGTTCCAAATTAATAAAGGTAAAGGTAAAGCTTTCCCCCTGACATTAAGTCTAGTCGTATCCAACTCTGGGGGTTGGTGTTCATCTCTATTTCTAAGCTGAAGAGCCAGCGTTGTCCGTAGACACCTCTCCATGGTCATGTGGCTGGCATGGAGCACCATTACCTTCCCACCTGAGCGGTACCTATTGATCTACTCACATTTGTATGTTTTCGAACTGTTAAGTTGGCAGAAACTGGCGCTAACAGCAAGAGCTCATTCCACTCCCTGGATTTGAACCGCCAACCTTTCGGTCAGCAAGTTCAGCAGCTCAGTGGTTTAATCCGCTGCGCCACCGGGAGCCCCAGCATTCACATACTTTGTCCCATATGTTTATTTCTTCTTCTTCATTAATCAGATGATGAAAGAGGGAATGCTATATATAAGGGGTGAATTGATATCTATATTGATCATACTGAATATCTATAACTTTGCTGTTGTTTCCGACTTATGGTGACCCCAAAACAAACCTATTGTGGGGTTTTCTTGGCAACATTGCTTTACAGGAGGTTTCCTCCCGTGTTCTTCTGAGACTGAGAAAATGTGACTTACCTAATATCACCCAGTGCATTTCCATGTTCAAGAGGAGATTCAAACTCTGCTCTCCAGAACCATAATCCAGTGCTCCAACAACTACACCACACTCATTCTATCAACATAAAGGTAAAGGTTTCCCCTGACGTTAAGTCCAGTCATGTCTGACTCTGGGGGTTGGTGCTCATCTCCATTTCTAAGCCGAAGAGCCGGCGTTGTCCATAGACACCTCCAAGGTCATGTGGCCAGCATGACTGAATGGAGCGCCGTTACCTTCCCGCCGGAGCGGTACCTATTGATCTACTCACATTGGCATGTTTTCGAACTGCTAGGTTGGCAGGAGCTGGAGCAACAGCGGGCGCTCACACCGCTCCTGGGATTTGAACCTGGGACCTTTTGGTCTGCAAGTTCAGCAGCTCAGCGCTTTAACACCCTTCGCCACCGGGGCTCAACATACCTTATCCCAAAAACCTAATAATGTCCTCCTAAGACATGAATAAAGCTCATACTTTAAAAGCATGCACAGTCTGCCCTTCCTGTCCAAGGAATCAAAAACTCAAAGGTTGAAGTTCTTCTTTCCAAAGAATTTTAAAGACAAACCTTGGTTTTGTATATAAGGGACATCACTTTGCTGCGCCATTGTATATAATGAGACTTGAACCTCCACAGACTGTGATATCCATGGATGGTCCTGGATCCAAATCCCAATGGATATCAAGGGCCAACTACCGTATATACTCGAGTATAAACCGACCCGAATATAAGCCGAGGCACCTAATTTTACCACAAAAAATTGGGAAAACATTGACTCCAGTATAAGCCGAAGGTGGTAAATTTCAGAAATAAAAATAGATACCAATAAAATTACATTAATTGAGGCATCAGTAGGTTAAATGTTTTTGAATATTTACATAAAGCTCGAATTTAAGATAAGACTGTCCAACTCTGATCAAATCATTATTCTCATCTTCTTCAATGTAAATGTGCTTATGTACCCTTTTAATAATAACAGAGTAAAATAATACATGTAATTATTATTATTACTATTACAGGAAAATATTACAAATAATAATAAATAGAGTAAAATAATAAATGCAACAATAATAAGATCAAAGTGAAATAATAAATGTATTAATAATAATATAAATAGAGTAAAATAAATGTAATAGTAGCAGAAAAATAATAGAGAAAAATAATAAATGTAATAATACCAATAATAATAGAGAAAAATAATAAATGTACCATATATTCTCGAGTATAAGCTGACCCAAATATAAGCCAACCAGGACACTCACCTGAATATAAGCCGAGGGGGGCTTTTTCAGTCTTAAAAAAAGGGCTGAAAAACTAGGCTTATACTCGAGTATATACAGTATATTGTTACTCATCCAGATTCCTGAAGTGACCAGTAATACCTATTGAGAGTAACAAAGGACACCTGAAAGATTCTATGCTACCAAGTTTCTTCTAGTGGGGAGACTGGTGAAATGAGAAACAAGATATAAATTTTATTATTAAGTAACGTTAAAGGTTTTCCCCTGACATTAATTCTAGTCGTGTCCAACTTTGGGGGTTGGTGCTCATCTCCATTTCTAAGCTGAAGAGCCGGCAATGTCTGTAGACGTCTCCAAGGTCATATGGCCAGCATTACTGCATGGAGTGCTGCTATTATTATTATTGTTATTATGGTTATGTTTATACTGCACTTTTTCTCTCCACATGGAGACTCAAAGCAGTTGTTGTTTGCCGTTGTTAGTCCATGGGTCTTAATTTCACGGACACAGATAACAATCCCGCTGCTGAATATACTGCCAAGCGCTGAAACCTCTCCCGACCTGAAACCACCCCACAAGACAAAGTCCAGATAAGGCTTCTATCCTCAAGTGTGGGGTTGAGCCAATGGCATTTCCCAATGGCAAGCCTTCCCTGGTTTCCCACAGATTTTGGTACCCACAAATGGTACTGGAAGCAAATTCCATTGGATACCAAGAGCCATTGTACTTTCCCTATTCCAGATTTCTGCAGTGGCCGTCTATACAATAAGAGAAACAAAGATCATCGAAAGGCTTACTGTCCTGCAGGTGTCACACATGCCTCAAGCATACGACTTCACTGGAGCCAGGCCAATGGCATTTCCCATTAGCACCATCCCATGGTTTCTGTATCCACAGATCGTCCTGGATATCAAGGGCTGACGATGGTTTCGTCTTTCCAGATTTCTACAGTACATTAGCATCTCCCATTGGGAATCCCTCCCTAGTTTGTCCTTCTCTCCAAACCTTTTAATTCAGGCAGGGTTTTAAATAAGAAAGTTTTTAAGATCACGTCAGGGGGTGCTGTGGTTTTTAGTTTTTGAATATATCTTTATGGATTTTAACTTATTTGTTTAATACCAGATAGCTAATCCTGTTGTAATGTTTGTATATTTGTAGATTTTAAATGGTATTAAAACACTTTTAATGTAAGCTGCTTTGAGTCTCCTTGGTAGAGAGAAAAAGTGGGGTATAAATAAACACAATAATAATAATAATAATAATAATAATAATAATAATAATAATAATATAGCTATGGCTCACAAATGGGACCCTGAAGAAGGAGACAGAAGGCCTGATCCTTGCAGCCCAGGAGCAAGCCATCAGAACAAATGCAATTAAGGCCAAGATTGAAAAATCAGCTGATGACCCAAAATGCAGACTGTGCAAGGAAACCAACGAAACCATTGATCATATCCTCAGCTGCTGTAAGAAAATCACACAGACAGACTACAAACAGAGGCACAACTATGTGGCCCAAATGATTCATTGGAACTTATGCCTCAAGTACCACCTGCCAGCAGTAAAGAACTGGTGGGATCACAAACCTGCAAAAGTATTGGAAAATGAGCACGCAAAGATACTGTGGGACTTCTGAATCCAGACTGACAAAGTTCTGGAACACAACACACCAGACATCACAGTTGTGGAAAAGAAAAAGGTTTGGATCATTGATGTTGCCATCCCAGGTGACAGTTGCATTGACGAAAAACAACAGGAAAAACTCAGCCGCTATCAGGACCTCAAGATTGAACTGCAAAGACTCTGGCAGAAATCAGTGCAGGTGGTCCCGGTGGTGATGGGCACATTGGGTGCTGTGCCAAAAGATCTCAGCTGGCATTTGGAAACAATAGACATTGACAAAATTACGATCTGCCAACTGCAAAAGGCCACCCTACTGGGATCTGCACACGTCATCCGAAAATACATCACACAGTCCTAGACACTTGGGAAGTGTTCGACTTGTGTGATACAAAATCCAGCATATCTATTTTGCTTGCTGTGTCATACAATAATAATAATAATAATAATAATAATAATAATAATAATAATAATAATACTCTTTAGTACCAAAATATTGAAAACATTGACTACAAAAATGGCTTGTATAATCCAGAAACTTGGATAAGTGAGGCTTGGATAAGTGAGACTCTACTGTACTTGAATCTCACTTTGGCATAGAGACAGGAATCGAACCAAATATTGTGCATAATATTTGGCTGGTGCACCAGAGATACAAAAGGTATCCCGGTGGCGATATGTGTTAAAGCACTGAGCTGCTGAACTTGCAGACCAAAAGGTCCCAGGTTCAAATCCCGGGAGCGGAGTGAGCGCCCACTGTTAGCCCCAGCTTCTGCCAACCTAGCAGTTCGAAAACATGAAAATGTGAGTAGATCAATAGGTACAGCTCCGGCAGCAAGGTAACACCGCTCCATGCCACATGACCTTGGAGCGGGTAAAACCACTGAGTGGCTGAACTTGCTGACCCAAAAGACCGGAGGTTCGAATCCAGGGAGCGGGGTGAGCTCTCTGGTGCATCAGTCAAATATTGTCCAGAATATTTGGTTAGATTCCTGTCTCTATGCCAAAGTGAGACTCATTTACAACCGCTTTTTGGTGAGAACAACCCACTGGGACCCAATTGCCAAACTTGTCTTATTTTCATTACGGATCAATTCGGGGGGGGGGGGGGGGGTGTTTTTAAATATTTTTAGCAAATCGTGGCGAGTAGTTCCATAACACAAAATAATTTAAATGATATGATTAATTCTATATTTTCATATAAAGTAAGGGGTAAAGGTTTTCCCGGGGGCCCTGGTGGCACAGTGTGTTAAAGCGCTGAGCTGCTGAACTTATGGACCAAAAGGTCCCAGGTTCAAATCCCAGGAGCGGAATGACTGCCCACTGTTAGCTCCGGCTTCTGCCAGCCTAGCAGTTCGAAAACATGCCAATGTGAGTAGATCAATAGGTACCGCTCCGGTGGGACGTTAACGGCGCTCCATGCAGTCATGCCGGCCACATGACCTTGGAGGTGTCTATGGACAATGCCAGCTCTTCGGCTTAGAAATGGAGAGTCAGACATGACTGGACTTAACGTCAGGGGAAACCTTTACCTTTTTATATATATACTAGCTGTGCCCGGCCACGCGTTGCTGTGGCAAAGTGGTGGTGGTATTGGTTAAAAATTGTTGTGTAATTTTTATTTGACTTTATTTGCATTTTTTAATTAATTTTATTGTAAGTTATATTTTTATTTATTATATTTTATTATTTTCTTGTATTATTTTTAGTTATTTTCTGGTATTATAGTATTTTGTATTAATTTTTTAGTGTTTTTTATTATTTTTTATTGGGTTGCTAGGAGACCAAGTTGGAGGAGCTTAGCCTTCTAACTGGCAGCAATTGGGTAAAAGCAATTATTCCTCTCTCTCTAATTAGGACTTTAGTTTCCTTTCTTTTTGTTGTATCAACCTAGAGGCGTGGATGATGGGTTGTGTTGTCAAATTTCGAGGTTGGGGGGCCTGTAGTTTTGTTGTTTTGTGGGTCGCCGTGATGCCATCACTCTTTTATATATATAGACTAGCTGTGCCCGGCCACGCGTTGCTGTGGCGTTGTCTGGTGGTGTTGGTGAGAAATTGTTGAGGTAGTGGTGGTATTGAATGTCTGTTGTATGGTTGTCTTTATGTTTAGTATGCACACTGAAGTGGATTATATGGCAGTGTGGAGTCAAGATAATCCAGGTCAAAGCAGATAATATAAGACTCTAAATGGGTTATATAGATGTGGAAGGGCCTTGAGTCTACACTGCCATATAATCCAGTTAAAATCTGATAATCTGTGGAAGAGGCCTAAGTGAGGCCTAAGTCTTCCTGTCCCCTGGGTTGAGTAGGTTTGCTAGGCGACCAAGTGGGCGGAGCTTAGCCCTCTAACTGGCAGCAATTGGATAAAAACTATTATTTCTCTCCCTGTAATTAGGACTTTATTTTTCTTTTCTTTTTGTTGTATCAACCTAGAGCTGTGAATGATGGGTTGTGTTGTCAAATTTTGAGGTTGGGGGGCCTGTAGTTTTGTTGTTTTGTCTGCTGCCCTGATGCCATCACTCTTTTATATATATACTAGCTGTGCCCGGCCACGCGTTGCTGTGGCAAAGTGGTGGTGGTATTGGTTAAAAGTTGTTGTGGAATTTTTATTTGACGTTATTTGTATTTTTAATTAATTTTATTGTAACTTATCTTTTTTATTTATTATATTTTATTTTGTTGTATTATTTTTAGTTATTTTGTTATTATAGTATTTTATTGTATTAATTTTTTTAGTGTTTTTATTATATTATTTGTATTTATTTCATTTTTTATTCTTTTATTAACACTGGGCTGAGTGGGTTGCTAGGAGACCAAGTGGGTAGAGCTTAGAGCAGGGGTCCCCAAACTAAGGCCCGGGGGCCGGATGCGGCCCATCGAAGTCATTTATCCGGCCCCCATGGCACAAGGGCAGAAGGGGGTTAAACTAAATGACCCAAGGGGTTTCTTCTTCTCTTACAACCATTATTATTATTATTATTATTATTATTATATTTTATGACACAACAAACAAGATAGATATGCTGGATTTCATATCACAAAATCACATTATTATTATTATTAATATTGAGGCTGGGTGGCCATCTGTCAAGGGTGCTTTGCTAGTGCTTTTGATGCACAAAGGCAGAAGGGGATTGGACTTAATGGCCCAAGGGGTCTCTTCCAACCCTCTTTATTATTATTATTATTATTATTATTATTATTATTATTATTATTAACATTGAGGCAGGGTGGCCATCTGTCAGGGGTGCTTTGCTTGTGCTTTCAGTGCACAAAGGCAGAAGGGGATTGGACTCAATGGCCCAAAGGGTCTCTTCTAACCCTCTTTGTTGTTGTTGTTGTTATTTTATTGTATGACACAGCAAACAAGATAGATATGCTTGATTTTTTATTATTATTATTGTTCGGTGGCCAACTATAGTCCGGCCCTCCAACGGGCCGAAGGATCGTGAACCGGCCCCCTGTTTAAAAAGTTTGGGGACCCCTGGCTTAGAGCCTTCTAAGTGGAAGCAATTGGATAAAAGCAATTATTCCTCTCTCTCTAATTAGGACTTTATTTTTCTTTTCTTTTTGTTGTATCAACCTAGAGGCGTGGATGATGGGTTGTGTTGTCAAATTTCGAGGTTGGGGGGCCTGTAGTTTTGTTGTTTTGTGGGTCGCCGTGATGCCATCACTCTTTTATATATATAGATAGATTTACAAATCGTCCTGTTCTGGCCATAGAATGCAGTGGCTCGAATATGGTCAGTGGACTGATCCTCAATCAAGAGACCTAGCTAGCTAGCTGGAGTGTTATATGACACTGGAGGGGAGAAAGAAGCAAGGCTGGCAGGAGAGTGGCCAAAAGGAGGGCTCTTGGGGGGAGGAAAGAGGGTCCTTTCACCCCACCGTGGTCTAGGCTGTTGTGCATCCCTTCCAAGACAGGGCTCTGGCCATCCCTTTCCCCAAACCTTGGAGCCCGACCCTCCCAAGACCCCGCTTCCCCCGCCAGAGTCGCCTTCTTCCTGGTTTACCTGCGGCGGAGGCAGCCAAGGCGCCGGGCTGGTGCTCCAAGAGGCTTCTGCCTTTTCCCGGAGGAGCTTTATGGGCGCCTTGAGGAGAAGGGCAGGGCGGCCGGTCAGTGGGCCAGACAGCCCCAGGCCCCCCCTTCCTTGGAGCCTCAGGAGGAGGAGGAAAGGCAGCCCATGGCTTTGGATCAGCGCGCAAGCCGGCGGCCGGCACAAACCGGTTGCGACTGAGCGAGAGTGCGGGGCTGGGTTTTTTTTTTTTCGGGAAGGAAAAGGGAGGCGACTGCTGCTGCTGCTGCTGCCTTGGCACAACAGCGCCCTTTGGGATCCTCCTGCCGCAGGAAAAGAGGCGAGAAGGGTGTCTTTCGAGACAGGAGGGGGGGGGGGGACAATCGGGAGTTGTGTTGTCGAAGGCTTTCATGACCGTCATCACTGGGTTGTTGTGCATTTTCCGGGCTGTAGGGCCATGTCCCAGAAGCATTCTCTCCTGACGTTTCGCCCACATCTATGGCAGGCATCCTCAAAGGTTGTGAGGTACAGAAGAGTCTCGCTTATCCAACGTAAACGGGCCGGCAGAACGTTGGTTAAGCGAATATGTTGGATAATACCCTGTTTCCCCGAAAATAAGACAGTGTCTTATATTAATTTTTGCTCCCAAAGATGCGCTAGGTCTTATTTTCAGGGGATGTCTTATTTTTCCACAAAGACAAATTCACATTTATGGTTGAATTTTTAAAAATGAAAATTTATTATCTACTGTAATATCTACTGTCCTGTTTGGCACAAGTCTGCCAATGCAAAGCAGGTGGACATAGCACTGAATGAAACATGCAGAATCATCACGGGATGCCTTAAACCTACACCTGTTGATAAACTCTACAAGTTAGCTGGCATTGCCCCTCCTGACGTGCGACGGGAAGTTGCTGCTAACGGTGAGAGAAAAAAGGTCGAACATTGTGAAAGCCACCCACTGCATGGCTATCACCCTCCTCCCACCAGACTCAAATCAAGGAAGGGCTTCATGAGAACCACCACTCCTCTTGATGTTCCTCCAGCAACAGCAAGGGCGTCTCTCTGGGCAGCTAAACCTGGCAATTCTAACTGGATGCCCCCCCAAGAGGGTCTTCCTCCAGGGGCAAACCAAGAATGGGCAACTTGGAAGTCCCTGAACAGACTCAGAAGCGGAGTGGGCAGATCTAAAGACAACTTGGCAAGGTGGCACTACCTGGAGGAATCCTCCACCTTGTGTGACTGTGGAGCTGAACAAACAACTCAGCATATGTATGCTTGCCCACAATGCCCTGCCTCATGTACGGAGGAGGAGTTGTTTAAAGCTACAGACAATGCGGTTGCTGTTGCCCGCTTTTGGTCCAAAACTATTTAGTTGCTTGTGATTTCTTTCTTTTCTATTTTATTTCCATTATTTGAAATGTATTTGCTGTACCAATGCTTTTGACACGAAATAAATAAATCTACTGTACAGTAGTTGTCATCACAAAACAGCATAACCAAACTGTGAATCCTTTCAAGAATTTCTATATTATATTTTATTGCTATACTGTTTTAAAATTACTCTTTTAAATTTCTGTTTGTATGTAAATTTATGTTGTTGTTGGTCTTATCCCTGTGTAAGCTGCCCTGAATCCCTTCTGGGAGATGAAGGTGAGATGCAAGAATAAAGTTATTATTATATTATTATTATTTCTTGTTACTACCTTTATTTCCATGTACAACAATCTATGGTATGTACATTTACCGATCCTGCATGCTTCTAAACAAAAACTTTACTAGGTCTTACTTTCGAGGGAGGCCTTATATTTAGTAATTCAGCAAAACCTCTACTAGGTCTTATTTTCTGGGGATGTCTTATTTTCAGGGAAACAGGGTAAGGAGACATTAAGGAAAAGCCTATCAAACATCAAATTAGGTCCACAAGCATGTGAACAACTTCAACAGAAAGGAAGAAACCATGAAAATGAACAAAATCTGGCTACCAGTATTAAAAAAACTCTAAAATCAAAACAATAGATGGGAACCAACACTCTGAGGGCAGAGGGCAGCTTATGGGTGAACAAAGGATGCCCCCAGGCAAGAGACAAAACCTTTCCAATGCTAATTAAGGTGATTAACTGAAACATTAATGCTGGCTTTCCAGTGACAAAGGACTCTTGCCACACTCTGGACTCTACACAGACATATATTCTTTCCTTTCCTTACTTAGTTTATCCATACCTCACAACCTCTGAGGATGCCTGCCATAGATGTGGGCGAAACGTCAGGAGAGAATACTTCTGGAACATGGCCACACAGCCCGAAAGACATACATCAACCCTGTGATCCTGGCCATGAAAGCCTTTCACAACACATCAAATTAGGTCAATGATGGGCAACCTTTTGCGCTTGGTGTGTCAAAATTCACCAAAAAAACCTAGCATGACTTGGGTGATGTGTCACTTTGAGGGGGAAAAAAAACCCATAATTTCACAATATGTATAGTTTATATAACAAAAAATATATAATTGTAATATATAACTGTATTCAATAAATCAAAAACTATTTACTACCATTATTTCCATGTACAATAATAATAATAATTTTATTCTTATACCCCGCCCCATCTCCCCAAAGGGACACGGGACGGCTTACATGGAGCCAAGCCCGGTCACGACAATATAAAAACAAGCAGTAAAACAAATCAAACAACAATAAAACAGGTTATAAAAACACATACAATACATCATGATAAAATCATGGATAAAATCTGTAGGAAACTGGGCTAATTATGTTGATATCATCAGGGGGGAGTGGTTATCCAAAGTGTCATAGCCATCAAAAGTGCTAGGACAATCTATGGTACCTCTTGCAGTTTCCATGCTGATTTCTCTCTATTCTAGTTTCAATGTAGTCATGAACAATGAATAATATAATAATAATAATATAGTAATAATATGAGAATATACTACAATAATAATATAATAATAATAGAAAATATATATATATATATGTGTGTGTGTGTGTGTGTGTATGTATATATATATATATATATATATATATATATATATATATATATATATATATAGTAGATAGATAGATAAATGTAATGTGCATAATTCCCATGGAGTAAACAACAAAACCACTGGACCAAATTACACCAAATTTGGCCACAAAAGACATAGTCGTCCAATAAATCTGCATGCGGCAGCGTGTCAGCAAAAATGGCTAGGCGTGTCAGTACTGACACGCGTGTCATAGTTTGGCCATCACTGAATTAGGTTATGATTTTACAAATTAAGCACCAAAACATCATGTTATACAATAAATTGGACAGAAAAAGTAGTTCATTACACAGTAATGCTATGTAGTAATTACTGTATTTACGAATTTAGCACCAAAATATCACAATGTATTGAAAACATTGACTACAAAAATGCATTGGATAATCCAGAACGTTGGATAAGAGAATATGTTGGATAATAAGGAGAGATTAAGGAAAAGCCTATTAAACATCAAATTAGGTTATGATTTTACAAATTAAGCATCATGTTATACAACAAATTTGACAGAAAAAGTATTTCAATATGCAGTAATGCTATGTAGTAATTATTGTATTTACGAATTTAGCACCAAAATATCACGATGTATTGAAAACATTGACTACAAAAATAATAATAATAATAATAACAATAATTTTATTTTTGTACCCCGCCACCATTTTCCCAGAGGGACTCGGGGCAGCTTACAGATATAAAACCAACATACAATAATATCAAATACAAAAACACACAAATAAATTTAAAAGGCATTAAAAATCATTTAAAAAATTAAAAAATGTGTTGGATAATCCAGAACGTTGGATAAGCAAGTGTTGGATAAGTGAGATTCTACTGTATATTGGAAACTAAGCAAAGGAGGATTATATATCTATGAACCGTCCAGGGTGGGAGAAAGGACTCTTGTCTGTTCGAAGCCAGTGTGAATGTTGTCATTAATCACCTTAATGGCCTTGTCAGCTTCATGTCCTGTCTTCTTCTTGCCTGCGTGAATCCTTTGTTTGGAGGTGTTCGCTGGTCCAGGAAATAATGCCCGGCTGCTCACTGGAGGGAAGGATACTAGAGGCAAAGCTGAAGTATTTTGGCCACATCATGAGGAGACATGAAAGCTTGGAAAAGATCATGATGCTGGGGAAAATGGAAGGAAAAAGGAAGAGAGGCAGACCAAGGGAGAGATGGATGGATGGTATCCTTAAAGTGACTGGCTTGACCTTGAAGGAACTGGGGGCGGCGACAGCCGACAGGGAGCTCTGGCGTGGACTGGTCCATGAGGTCACGAAGAGTCGGAAACGACTATAAATGACTGAGCAGCAGTTAGCTGGTCCTGATTGATTCATGTCTGGAATTCCTCTGTTTCCTTATTTACTGTTCTGATTTTAGAGGGTTTTTTAAAAATACAGTAGAGTCTCACTTATCCAACACTCGCTTATCCAACATTCTGGAATATCCAATGCATTTTTGTAGTCAATGTTTGCAATACATTGTGATATTTTGGTGCTAAATTCGTAAATACAGTAATTACTACATAGCATTACTGCGTATTGAACTACTTTTTCTGCCAAATTTGTTGCATAACATGATGTTATGGTGCTTAATTTGTAAAATCATAACCTAATAGGCTTTTCCTAAATCTCTCCTTATTATCCAACATATTAGCTTATCCAACATTCTGCCGGCTCGTTTACCTTTACCTTTACTATTTCATCCATCTTGTTCTTAGAGAAGGATTACATAGACCAGGGGTCCCCAAACTAAGGCCCGGGGGCCGGATGCGGCCCATCGAAGCTATCTATCCGGCCCCCACGGTACAAGGGCAGAAGGGGGTTAGGCTAAATGACCCAAGGGGTCTCTTCTTCTCTTACAACCCTTCTTCTTCTTCTTCTTCTTCTTCTTCTTCTTCCTCCTCCTCCTCCTCCTCCTCCTCCTCCTCCTCTTCTTCTTCTTCTTCTTCTTCTTCCTCCTCCTCCTCCTCCTCCTCCTCCTCCTCCTCTTCTTCTTCACATTGTGGCTGGGTGGCCATCTGTCAGGGGTGCTTTGCTTCTGCTTTTGGTGCACAAAGGCAGAAGGGGGTTCTACTCAATGGCCCAAGGGGTCTCTTCAAACCCTCTTTATTATTATTATTATTATTATTATTATTATTATTATTATTATTATTATTAACATTGAGGCTGGGTGGCCATCTGTCAGGAGTGCTTTGCTTGTGCTTTTGGTGCACAAAGGCAGAAGGGGGTTGGACTCAATGGCCCAAGGGGTCTCTTCAAACCCTCTTTATTATTATTATTATTATTATTATTATTATTATTATTATTATTATTAACATTGAGGCTGGGTGGCCATCTGTCAGGAGTGCTTTGCTTGTGCTTTTGGTGCACAAAGGCAGAAGGGGGTTGGACTCTATGGCCCAAGGGGTCTCTTCAAACCCTCTTTATTATTATTATTATTATTATTATTATTATTATTATTATTATTAACATTGAGGCTGGGTGGCCATCTGTCAGGAGTGCTTTGCTTATGCTTTTGGTGCACAAAGGCAGAAGGGGGTTGGACTCAATGGCCCAAGGGGTCTCTTCAAACCCTCTTTATTATTATTATTATTATTATTATTATTATTATTATTATTATTATTAACATTGAGGCTGGGTGGCCATCTGTCAGGAGTGCTTTGCTTGTGCTTTTGGTGCACAAAGGCAGAAGGGGGTTGGACTCAATGGCCCAAGGGGTCTCTTCAAACCCTCTTTATTATTATTATTATTATTATTATTATTATTATTATTATTAACATTGAGGCTGGGTGGCCATCTGTCAGGAGTGCTTTGCTTGTGCTTTTGGTGCACAAAGGCAGAAGGGGGTTGGACTCAATGGCCCAAGGGCTCTCTTTTTTATTATTGTTGTTGTTGTTATTATTATTATTATTGCTCGGTGGCCAACTGTAGTCCGGCCCTCCAACGGTCTGAAGAATTGTGAACTGGCCCCCTGTTTAAAAAGTTTGGGGACCCCTGACATAGACCTTTTCCCTCCAACCACATCTTTGTAACTTATAGCAAGAAATCAATTCAGCTTGCAAATGGCAGCAGGTTTCTGTGGTACTAACTCGGCCAGAGGAGGTGGCAACTGCTCCCTGTGGTATATTCATAGATCTATACCTGGGATTCTATCTTTCCAAGAAAGTGGCAGAGCGTTCCTCCTTTCAGGCCTGCTCCAAGTCTGGCCATGAAATCGGACACCCTCCAGACAGACGTTGACCTGACCCTGCCAGGGAGAAAAGGCCAGGGCTGGAAAAGCGGCCAACTCTTGCGAAGTGGAAGTTTCCCTTCCTTCCCTCTTCACCCAGGGACTCTCTGTCCTCCTCTTCACTCAAGAGATGAGTGGAATGAACTCTCTGCCAGCTCAGCCCTCAGCCCTAGTGAACGACAAACCTTGCAGCACAAAATGCTTTCATGGGGCACTCTGAATGCAGACTGCCTTGTCAAAGACCCAGCCACAGAAAGGGACCCAGGTCATCATAAACAAGCACAGAGTCACATTGTGCAGTCTCCTCCTCTGTCTGCCTCAGCCTTGAACCCTTCACAGCTCCTGGTTTCTGGAGTTCAACATCCCAAGCTCTTTTTTCACAGAATCATAGAATACAGTAGAGTCTCACTTATCCAAGCCTCGCTTATCCAAGCCTCTGGATTATCCAAGCCATTTTTAAAGTCAATGTTTTCAATATATCATGATATTTTGGTGCTAAATTCGTAAATACAGTAATTACAACATAACATTACTGCATATTGAACTACTTTTTCTATCAAATTTGCTGTATAACATGATGTTTTGGTGCTTAATTTGTAAAATCATGACCTAATTTGATGTTTAATAGGCTTTTCCTTAATCCCTCCTTATTATCCAAGATATTCACTTATCCAAGCTTCTGCTGGCCCGTTTAGCTTGGATAAGTGAGACTCTGCTGTAATAGAGTTGGAAGAGATCTATGGGCCATCCAGTCCAACCCCTCCCTAGAAGCAGGAAATCGCATTCTAAGCACCCCTGACAGATGGCCATCCAGCCTCTGCTTAAAAGCCTCCGCCTGGGCAGGGAGTTCCACTGCTGAACAGCTCTCACAGTGAGGAAGTTCTTCCTGATGTTCAGGTGGAATCTCCTTTCCTCTAGTTTAAAGCCATTGTTCCACGTCATACTCTCCAGGGCAGCAGAAAACAAGCTTGTTCCCTCCTCCCTATGACTTTCCCTATTTATACATGGCTATCATGTCTCCGTGACGGCCGCTGTTAGCTCCAGCTTCTGCCAACCTAGCAGTTTGAAAACATGCCAATGTGAGTAGATCAATAGGTACCGCTCCGGCGGGAAGGTAACGGCTCTCCATGCAGTCATGCCGGCCACATGACCTTGGAAGTGTCTACGGACAACGCCGGCTCTTTGGCTTAGAAATGGAGATGAGCACCAACCCCCAGAGTCAGACATGACTGGACTTAACCTCAGGGAAAACTTTTACCTTTTATCATGTCTCCAAGGAGCCCCAGTGGCGAAGTGTGTTAAAGCACTGAGCTGCTGAACTTGCAGACCAAAAGGTCCCAGGTTCAAACCACAGGAGTGGCATGAGCGGCCGCTGTTAGCTCCAGCCTCTTCCAACCTAGCAGTTCGAAAACATGCCAATGTGAGTAGATCAATAGGTACCACTCCGGTGGGAAGGTAACGGCGTTCCGTGCAGTCATGCCGGCCAAATGACCTTGGAGGTGTCTACAGACAACACTGGCTCTTCGGCTTAGAAATTGAGATGAGTACCACCCCCAGACATGACTGGACTTAACGTCAGGGGAAAACCTTTACCTAATCATGTCTCCTCTCAGCCTTCTCTTCTGCAGGCTAAACATGCCCAGCTCTTTAAGCCGCTCCTCATATGGTTTGTTCTCCAGACCCTTGATCATTTTAGTTTCCCTCCTCTAGACACGTTCCAGCTTGTCAACATCTCCCTTCCATTGTGGTGCCCAGAATTGGACACAGTAGTCCAAGATCGTTTTGAATTCTGCTCCTGCCTTCTGGAGTATTAGCTATCCCTCCCAGTTTGGTGTCGTCTGCAAACTTGACGATCATGCCTTCTAACCCTTCGTCTAAGTCATTAATAAAGATGTTGAACAGAAACGGGCCCAGGATGGAACCCTGCTTATGTCACTCCACTTGTGACTTCTTTCCAAGATGAAAACGACGCATTGGTGAGCACCCTTTGGGTTCGTTCGCTTAGCCATTTACAGATCCACCTAACCATAGTTTTGTCTAGCCCACATTTTACTAGTTTCTTTGCCAGAAGGTTGTGAGGGACTTTGTCGAAGGCCTTACTGAAATCCAGGTACGCTACATCCACAGCATTCCTTGTATCGACCCAGCTTGTAACTCTATCAAAAAAGAGATCAAATTAGTCTGGCATGACTTGTTTTTAGTAAATCTGTGTTGACTATTAGCAATGACCGCATTTGTTTCTAAGTGTTCGCAGACCACTTCCTTAATGATCTTTTCCAGAATCTTGCCTGGTATTGACGTGAGTTGGAAGAAACCCCAAAGCAGGAAACAAGGCACTTTCAGCAGATGCTGGCATCTAGCTTCTGTTAAAAAGCCTCCCAATAAGGAGACCCCTGCTATTATTATTGCACTGTTGAACTGCTCTTACTGTCAGGAAGCCCTCTCTAATACTTATGTGGAACCTGTTTTCCTATACAGTTAAAAACATCCAACTTATATATGACTCATACTTAAGAACAGGAGTGAGTTAACAGAAATTAAGAGGAAATCTACCCCTCGGAAGGGAAATTGGCTCCTGGAAGAGTTATGGAGGAAAAGTGTCTGCACTGAAGTTTTATTGCTATCCTTACTTCCACAACAACCCAACATTTTCAAAATTCAGTTGTGACAGGGACAGAAAGTGGGGTGAAATCTTCTGAACAGTGCAACTCAGACAGTGAAACAAACATTCCAGAATTGTTAAATCTTCCTTATGCTATCAAAAACTTTTTTTAAAATGGCTGGAGTGACACTTAAAAATGTATTTGTTTTGGTAAAGGTAAAAGTTTCCCCTGACATTAAGTCCAGTTGTGTCTGACTCTGGGGGTTGATACTCATCTCTATTTCTAAGCCGAAGAGCCAGCATTGTCTGTAGACACCTCCAAGGTCATGTGGCTGGCATGACTGCTTGGAGCACCGTTCCCTTCCCGATGGAGCGGTACCTATTGATCTACTCACATTTGCATGTTTTCGAACTGCTAGGTTGGCAGAAGCTGGGGCTAACAGTGGGGGCTCACCCCTCTCCCCGGATTCGAATCATTGACCTTTCGGTCAGCAAGTCCAACAGCTCAGCGGTTTAATCCGCTGCGCCACCAAGGGCACCAGTTTTTACTTACATACAAATTCAATGTAAGAACAAACCTACAGAACCTAACTTGTTTGTAAGCCAGAGATTGTGTGTAGTTTTAATCCTTTTCTTATCTGAATCTTGAGATGCCCCTTGTCTTGAAAGTGCCTTTTTTCCAGATGGTCCACTATCCTAACATGCTATGGTGTTCTCTAAATCTTCTTCATTTCATTAGCACTGTCTGCTACCAGCATCCTGCCCCTTCCAATTCATTAATCTCTTTACAGACATAGTCATAAAACAAACTTATCTGGAAATAAGCACCAGTGAACATATTCGGATGTACCTCCAAGTGAATAGGCACAGACAGGCAGTGGTGCTCTTTTGTCAGTGCTTTCACTGCTCCGTGCCGATAGACACTATCTAAATGCCTAAGCACTTCAGGACTTGGTTAGTTTCTTGCACATTTGTTGCATTTGGAATTTTATCATTATTGTTGTTATGCTCCTTCAAGTAATCTCCCACTTACAGCAACCCTGTCAGTGGAGGGAACTGGCAAGGTTTATTCAGAAGGCCCATTCAGACAGGCCCAATATCCCAGGATCTGATCCCAGGTTTTCTGCTTTAGTTCGCATTGCCAGATAATCTGGGATAAACAGAAAATCTGGGATCAGATCTTGGGATATAGGGCCTGTCTGGAAGCGCCCAGAGAAAGATTCCCATTGTGATAGTCATGCGACAAAGCACAAGAAGATCCAAGGCTGATACAAAATTTATTACAAGGGATATTTAAATTCAGAATACAGCTAGATCCAACTTTATTTCGACCAAACTACCAAACAAAAAACATGGATTTCAAGTTATTACAGCAAAGCTACTTTATGTACAAAAATAGAAAACTTAAAAAACTACCTTTAGAATTAAAAATTAATTAAAATTAATTAAAATTAAAAATTAAAGGCTCTAGAACTGGCAGAAATAGATAGGCTAGCCTTTGTGATAAAGGCGAAGTCAATTAATAACTATTTATAAGAATGGGAACCGTTTCTATCATTTATAAACAAGGAAAGAAAGAAAATGTAAACATGCTTGTGGGTTTTGAATATGAAGCAAAGCTTTGAGATAGCAAGGTAGTAATTGTATAACAACATATATATATATATATATACACACACACACACACACACACACACACACATACACACACACACACACACACACACACACACACAGTATTTATATTCCGCCCTTCTCACCCCGAAGAAGATTCAGGGCAGATCACATTGCACATATAAGGCAAACATTCAATGCCATAACATAGGACAGAGACAGAGACAGACATAGGCACGGGCTGGCCTCGAACTCATGACCTCTTGGTCAGAGTGATTTGTTACAGCTGGCTGCTAACCAGCCTGCGCCAGAGCCCGACCTTCTTCCTCCTCTTTTCCTTCTCCCTCCTCCTCTTGAGCCTTACAGTCCCATCAGCACATTTCCCAAAGCACCCCTCTTTTCTCTCTCAGGTAAACCATGTACAGACATAATAATAATAATAATAATAATAATAATAATAATAATAATAATAATAATAATAAACATTTTATTTGTATTCTGCCCTATCTCCCCAAGGAGACTCAGGATGGATCCCAACATACAATGGCAAACAGTCAATGCCTCTGTAAAACAATTCTGACATAAAATCCCAGAGAAACCCCGCATATGAAAATAACATTAAAACTCAACATAAATTTAACATCAAATTAAAAGCCTAACATGAGTAAATTAGTCCTAACACCAAAACATGAAACTACACATACATTACACTAAGTTACCCAGAAGACAGAGCAAAAGCAAACTGCTCATATATATATATATATATAAAGGTAAAGGTTTATATATATATATAAAGGTAAAGGTTTTCCCCTGACGTTAAGTCCAGTTGTGACCAACTCTGGGGGGTTGGTGCTCATCTCCATTTCTAAGCCGAAGAGCCGGCGTTGTCCGTAGACACCTCCAAGGTCATGTGGCCGGCATGACTGCATGGAACCCTTACCTTCCCGCCAGAGCAGTACCTATTGATCTACTCACATTTGCATGTTTTCGAACTTCTAGGTTGGCAGGAGCTGGGGCTAACAGCGGGCTCTCATTCCGCTCCCGGGATTTGAACCTGGGACCTTTCAGTCTGCAGGTTCAGCAGCTCAGCGCTTTAACACACTGCGCCATCACCAGGGGCCCTTTTTTATATATATATAGAGGTTTGCCATTTCATTAGTCTTAGGCTGAGTGTGTTTGAATTGACCAAGGTAACCCATTGTGTCCCTTGCTGCCAGAAGGGACAGAGAATGCCATCACCGCTCAAGCAGGGAGTTTGAAATGGTTGAACAGAAACTCTACAAAACTCTAGGTGCTCTTACTGCCTATTACAGGGAAAGCAGCTGATTCCTAATCCATCTAAAATGCAGATGTGTGCTTTTCACCTTAAGAATAGACAAGCATCTCAGGCTCTGAAGATTACCTGGAAAGAAAGCCCACTGGAACATTGCAGCACACCAAAATACTTGGGAGTTACCCTGGACTGTGCTCTGACTTACAAGAAGCACTGCCTGACTATCAAGCAAAAAGTGGATGCTAGAAATAATATCATAAGAAAGCTGACTGGCACAGCATAGGGATCACAACCAAATACAGTGAAGACATTTGCCCTTGTGCTTTGCTACTCTGCTTCTGAATATGCATGCCCAGTGTGGAATACATCTCACCACGTTAAAACCATGGATGTGGCTCTTAATGAGACATGCTGCATTATCACAGGATGCCTACATCCTACACTTCTGGAGAAATTATACTGCTTAGCTGGTATTGCACAACCTGAAATCCGTCAGGAAGTAACAGCCCATAATGAAAGGGCCAAGGCATTGACTTCTCCGGCCCATCCTCTGTTCGGATATCAGCCAGCATGCCAATGCCTTAAATTTAAAAAAATAGATTTCTAAGATTTACAGAGATAGTCGCAGGAACACCTCAGCAAGTGAGAGTCCAAAAGTGGCAGGCTAAAACCCAGAACCTCAATCAGTGGCTGACGCCGGATGAGAGACTCCCCCCTGGGCACACAGAAGACTGAGTGACTTGGAAGGCGCTGAACAGACTGCGCTCTGGCACCAAGAGATGCAGAGCTAACCTTAAGAAATAGACTACAAAGCGGGGTCCGCAACATGTGAGTGTGGAGAACAGCAAACCACAGACCACCTACTACAATGCAGTCTGAGCCCTGCCACATGCACAATGGAGGAGCTACTCACAGTGACACCAGAGGCACTCCAAGTAACCAGCTTCTGGTCAAAGGACATTTAGTATAATGCCAGATTTTTAACTTTGTGGGTTTTTTAATACATTATAACTGTATTCTCTTAGGGAAATTGGAAACCCAATGTTAAAGAATGTATTAGATATATGGATTAAATATAAGAAAAAGTTAATACCGGAGGGTTCAAGAATAATTACAGTTATAATGGAAAGGAAGTTCTCAAAATTTTTAAAAAATATAATGGCTAAAGTATTAAGGGAAAAAAACCTAGACAAAATAGGGGACTGGACTAAGAGTGGAATGAAGAAGGAAAAGATAAAGGAGGAATTTGGGGGAAATAAAGTTGACATGGTTCCATGGAGTTCAGCTAGAGCAATGGTATAAGAATTGGGCAAAAAATAACAAAGAGGGGAAGTGTAACGCCTCTAGGCTGCGTGAGCACTGGAAACCAACACGGAGGCCAATAAACAATCTAATATCTTTATTAATGCAATAAAAGAATAAAACAAAAGTATGCAGAGTATATAGTCAAGCAATTGTCCTTTTAGGAAAGATCAAAAATAATCCAAATAAATGAAGTTATATGTCCAGTATTAGAGTCCAAAGTCTACAATCCAATAACCGAAACACACTCAAACTCTTTGGAAGTTTGAATGGGGAAAGAGCAAGGATTCGCAGGGAGATTCTTGAAGTAAAGTCCAGACAAGGATTTGAGGCTAGGCAAGGTAATTCGTGGTGGATCTGAAACGCAGTCCAAACTTGAACAGGAGTGAAAACGCAACTCCCGGTCTACTCGTGAGTAAGCGCACCGGAGGGCCGCTTAGGAGCTCGGAAACAAGGGACGATGTTCTTCTTTGAATTGTCACGTTGACACCATGATAGGGAAAGCTCAGTGCAGAACTTTTATGGAAGTTCAAGAGCTTCCCCCAACAGGTGTTTAACTCCTCAAAGTTTCCCAGAGAACGTAGCTGTTTCAACATGCCTGCCTCCCCGAAACTTCCCAAGGAAACGGTTTAATTACAATCGTCTCTCTCCGCTAATCTCGCGCTTCATCTTAGAAACTGCTTATGGGAGCAATGTGTTTTGAGAAAGGTCTTCCTATCAAACACAACACTTTCCGGGGAACCAGGTTCTGTTTCGAGGGCGTCCGTAATTGGCTTTGGCATGAAAATGTCAACAGGGGACATCTGGAATGGAACAGAATCTTGCTGAGATGGGAAAAAGCCCAAATCATCTTCGGCTTGATCTATGATGGCTGTGGGGTCATGGGCCAAAGGTCCCTGAGACATCACAGGAAGGAACCTAACCAATTTGAACAAATAATACAAAATGGAAGGGATACAGATGACTATAAAAAATTGAAAGGTGTAACTGGTAGAATCTATAGAATATTGGGTAGAATAAAAGAAGGAGAGAGAAAAATACCACTCTTAAGGAAATATGGGAGGAGGAGTTAGAGATGAAAATAAATGAAATGGAATGGTCGCAATTGTGGAAACAAAGGCACTAGAAAAATTTATCAATAAGAGTTAAAGAAAATTATTATAAGATAATTTGGAAATGGTATTTAATGCCATTAAAATGTCAAATATTAATAAAAACAATCCAAAAAATTGCTGGAGAGGCTGTCAGGAAGTGGGAACATATATACATATGTGGTGGCATTGTAAATATGTAAGGAAATTTTGGTATAAAATATTTAAAGAGATAGAGGATATAATGAACATCAAATTGAAAAGAAGCCCTGGTATTGCATTATTATCAATTTATAATAACAATAAGATGGATAAAAAAGAAAAAGAAGCAATAACAAATTTATTGACAATAGCAAGATTGCTTATAGCAAGGAACTGGAGAAAAGAAATAAATGTTCAGATTGAAGAATGGTATAAGGAAGTATGGAAATTGGCAATAAATGATAAGCTAACATGCAAATTAAAAGTTAAAAGAGGGATATGGAAAAAAATGATTTTGAGGATGTATGGGGGAAATTATTGAGAAAGGACTCCAAAAAAGGGATGGAGGGCTACCACCTCAGGAAGAAATGAGATTTGTTAACAATGTTAACATTGTAGTAGATACTAGCTGTGCCCGGCCACGCATTGCTGTGGCGAAGTATAGTGGTATGGGAAATAAAGTATTGAGGAATTGGTGGTAGTTAAGGTAAAGGGTCCCCTGGGCTGAGTGGGTTGCTAGGAGACCAAGTGAGCGGAGCTTAGCCTTCTAACTGGCAACAATTGGATAAAAACAATTATTCCTCTCCCTCTAATTAGGACTTTATTTTTCTTTTCTTTTTGTTGTATCAACCTAGAGGCATGGATGAGGGGTTGTGCTGTCAATTTTCGAGGTTGTGGGGTGTTTACTTTTGTTGCTTTGTCCGCTGCCGTGATGCCATCACTCTTTTATATATATAGATAAATCAACAGTAGATATAAATGAATGATGCAAGTATTTTATGAAACATTATATATCTGCTATGTGATAAAAGTAATTATTGTATGAAAATTTTAAATTCAATAAAAACTATTTAAAAAACTGTATTCTCAATTAGCTTCTGACACAATAAATAAAAATACTCATTGGTTTTTCCTGATTAAGCAGGAATTCAATTTCTGGTCTCTAAAGTCAGAGCCCAGTTCTCAAAATACTGAACTATTTTGACTCTATAGTTATAGTTTATAGCTATGTATGGTAATTACATACTGATTTTTCCTATTTAGAATACATCGTTCACATACATAGAGAGCCGCTTGAATGGGAGGAACCATCATTCTGTGGTAAAGCAGATGTCTTTCATGCCAAAAGTCCCAGATTCATTCCAAAGAACTTGCAGCAGGGCTAGAAAAAAACTTGTGTCTGAGGCTATACAGAAGTTCCTCCCTGCCAGCATAGACAGTTTTAAAGGAACTGACACTTTCTAAAGCAACTTCCTACATCCCATTTTCATATTTTACACCCACTAATTAACAACCACAAACACATTTCTCCATTGCAGTACTCCGAGAGCCTATAACACTTGAAAGCTTCTTGGCACATGTGCTAGCCTGACTGACAAATGAATTTCCATGCCATTGCCTAGATACATTTTCCCCAGTATCTTCTATGCAGGGTGGGAATACTATGAAGAAGTAAAGCATATGTGTTCAAGATATGACAGAGCTGTTGCCAAGACTCATCACACACACTGATTGCTATGGACCGATCTCTGTGGGAATTATTAATGCAGCCAGAAATAGAAATCTTGACTAGATTTCCAATCCTCTGGGTCAAGGAGATCTAAATGGTGTTTTCACCAGTAACTAAAGAATGGGTTTGAACTCTCATGCATATGGGAAGACAAGTACAATCTAATAGATGTCACTGCAATTTGTAGAGGTGAGGCTCGGGCTTGAACACTGCAAATGAGATGCATGTCTTACTCAAAAAAAGCAGACACAGCAACACAGGAATAGTGAATATTTGCGTCTGTGCAGAAATCAGTAAGTCTCAGGACCGCATCACATGTTGAAATTGCATGCATTATTTAAGGCAAACCCATGATATCTGACACTTCCCATGTCAAGACGCTCCTCTTGTGCCATCTTTGTAGTCAAGAACCCACTTCACCCATCTCCAGTCACATCTTCAGCATTTTCTTTGTCGTGGGATGGGGAAATCGCCTGTACTTGTGAGCTCCTGAGGTGTTTACATCTTTCAGAATGACATTGACTTGTGGGCGGTCTCTGATCCCTGTTTCCTCTTCCTGTATAGTGTCACTCATTGCTGATGTTTGTTTCAGATGGCAAAGAAGAAAACCGCCGCCACTATAGTAATTTTTTAAATGTTGTTGTTTATTCAGTCACTTCCGACTCTTTGTGACCCCATGGATCAGTCCACGCCAGAGCTCCCAGTTGGCCATTGCCAGCTCCAGCTCCTTCAAGGTCAAGCCAGTCACTTCAAGGATAACATGCAGGGGCCAGGCTGTGGTGCAGGCTGGTTAGCAGCCAGCTGCAATAAATCATTCTGACCAAGAGGTCATGAGTTCGAGGCCAGCCCGTGTCGGGGTGAGCACCCAACAATTAAAAATAAAATATAGCCCCTGCTCGTTGTTGACCTAAGCAACCTGAAAGATAGTTGCATCTATCAAGTAGGAAATTTAGGTACCACTTATATGTGGGGAGGCTAATTTATGACACCATAAAAAAATCATCCATCTGCCGTTGGAATGAGGAAGTTGCCGTCGCAGTGGATGATGAAGCAGCTGCTCCACCTGTGGCTGGAATCAAGCATATCTCAGGAAGCTAGAAGCTGGAGAAGGTTTAAATTGCCTCTGCATCTGTCTCTGTTCTATGTTATATGGCATTGAATGTTTGCCTTATATGTGTACAATGTGATCCACCCTGTGCTTTTCTTTTCCATTTCTGCCCCAATAGCTTAATCATTGGTTCATCTCATTGAATGCGAGGTCTGCCCAAGGGCCGCTTGTGGTCTCTTAGTATACAGTTTGTCAGTCGGCATGTCCATTGGTTGTCTTTTGTTCGTGCTATATGCCCTGCCCATATACTTTTTGCCTCATAGATTTTATTGACCACGTCACATACCACAATTCTTTCGTCACAGTTCTTTATTGCTATTCTTTTGATCTCTTATTGTTATGCCACATGCATGGGGAGAAATAGTTCTGATTTATTCTATACTGAATGTGATACATACTAACAGGAGTAAATCTAAAGATAAGCAAGAAGTTTGGTTGTCTAGAAATAAGTAGTCTGAAACTCCTTTCAGGAATCGTTCATTTATATTTTACTAGCTGTGCCCAGCCACGCATTGCTGTGGTGAAGTATGGTGGTATGGGAAATAAAAGTATTGAGGAATTGGTGGTAGTTAAGGTAAAGGGTAAAGGTTTTACCTTACATTAAGTCCATTATAAATGGGTTATATAGCTGTGTGGAAGGGCCTTGAGTCTACACTGCCACATAATCCAGTTAAAATCAGATAATCTGTATTTTATAGGCAGTGTGGAAGAGGCCTAAGTGAGGCCTAACTCTGCCTGTCCCCTTGGCTGAGTGGGTTGCTAGGAGACCAAGTGGGCAGAGCTTAGCCTTCTAACTGGCAGCAATTGGATAAAAACAATTCTTCCTCTCCCTCTAATTAGGACTTTATTTTTCTTTTCTTTTTGTTGTATGAACGTAGAGGCATGGATGACGAGCTGTGCTGCCAAGTTTAGTGTTTCTGGGATGTGTAGTTTTGTTGTTTTGTCCTAGGCCGAAATTTCATTACTGTTTTATATATATAGATTTGTAGACTCTGCCTTCTGACGAACAAGCTAAGAAATGCAACATACTCTAGTTGACATACTTTGAGGACAGAATAAAGTAATCAACTTTGAGCAGGTATTTACAAGCATTTCAGGGCAGCTTTCCTTGCTGGGGTGCTCATGCCAATTGGCTGGTATCTCTTGTTCCTTTGTCTTGATGATGTCCTTTCTTCTTGTTCAGCGCACTGTGTTATGGTTGAGTGAGTCTTTCTGGCAAGAAGGAAAAAACACATTCCCTGTTTTTATTTCTCCTCTAGTCTGTAGACAAGACTAGGCTGGCTTTCCTCTTGTTCTGCTAACATTCCTGGAAAGCATAGGTCCACCTCCCAATGGGAGAAACCATATAGTGTGCTCTTCTTCTGCTCATCAGTCCCAGGGTAATGTATTGGAAAAAAAAGCTGGTTATGTTCCGCCAACAGAAGAGAAGATTGGGTTGTTGTATGTTTTCCGGGCTGTTTGGCCATGTTCCAGAAGTATTCTCTCCTGACGTTTCGCCCACATCTGTGCCAGGCAACCTCTGAGGATGCCTGCCATAAATGTGGGTGAAACGTCAGGAGAGAATACTTCTGGAACATGGCCATTCAGCTTGGAAAACATACAACAACCCTGTGATCCCAGCCATGAAAGCCTTCGACAACACAGAAGAGAAGATGGAGGCAAATGCCTTTAGTTATCTGAAGGGCACTCACACTGAAAACGAAGCAGATTTATTTTCTGTTATTCTCAATGTCAGGACAAAATTGGTGGAAATTTCAGAAAAGTATTTTTGTTTCTTAAATTTCATAATGGTAAGAGTTATTCATTACTGTAACAGTCGGCCTCAACTAGTGGTTGGTTCTCCTTCACTAGAAATGCATAGGGAAAGACTGGACATAATCAACTAAGGATATTTTATTCTGTCTTAATACCGTGTTTCCCTGAAAATAAGACAGTGTCTTATATCAGTTTTTTCTCCCGAAGATGCTCTAGGTCTTATTTTCAGGGAATGTCTTATTTTTCCATGAAGAAGAATTCACATTTATTGTTGAACAAAAAAATGAACATTTATTATATACTGTACAGTAGTTGTCATCATAAACCAGAATAACCAGACAAATTGTGAATCCTATCAATAATGTCTTGTTACTACCAATATTTCCATGTATAACACTTTATGGTACGTACATTTATCGATCCTGCATGCTCTGGTGTTCTGTTCGGCGGGCATGCTTCCAAACAAAAACTTTGCTAGGTCTTACTTTCGGGGGAGGCCTTATATTTAGCAATTCAGCAAAACCTCTACTAGGTCTTATTTTCTGGGGATGTCTTATTTTAGGGAAAACAGGGTAGTTCCTTTGTTGAACAGATGACCTTCAAGACTCCTTTGCTGCTCAATGACTCTTTACAAAGGTTCCCAGGGACTGTTGCCAATGTCTTCTGTTATTAGAACTGTATAGCAGAAAATGGGAAAGATTTCTCCATGAGATGGTGGAGGACCCTACCAAATCAGACAGTGAGAACCCCATCAGAGAAGATAATATGGACAAATAGAGCCCTGGTGGCACAGCCTGTTAAAGCGCTGAGCTGCTTAACTTGCAGACCGAAAGGTCCCAGGTTCAAATCCCGGGAGCGGAGTGAGCGCCCGCTGTTGCTCCACTCCTGCCAATGTAGCAGTTGGAAAACATGCCAATGTGAGTAGATTAATAGGTACCGCTCCGGCGGGAAGGTAACGGCACTCCATGCAGTCATGCTGGCCACATGACCTTGGAAGAGTCTATGGACAATGCTGGCTCTTCAGCTTAGAAATAGAGATGAGCACCAACCCCCAGAGTCAGACATGACTGGACTTAACATCAGGGGAAACCTTTACCTTTTTAGTCTGAGATGGTATATGTCAGTTCACTAGGTCATATAACCTCAAGCATTTCTCAGGTGAAAGCAGGGTGCTATAGTGTAATTCACCTCTCATTAAGGAATCTTGAATCTCACACAGAGTCTGCTTGTACTTGTGGAACAGCAGCATTTTTTAAAAAATAGTTTTTATTGTGCTTTTATCTATAATTACAGTGAAAGCGAGGAAAACAATTGTGTCTAGAAAGTGGGGTGAAAGTAGAGACCAGAGACCGAGAAAAAGAAGAAGATAAAACCAGGAGAAAAAAGAAAAATAAATAATAAACTTAAAAATAGGTGTGAGGGGAAAAAATTTAAAAAAAAAAAAGAAAAAAAAGGAAAAAAAGAAAAAATAAGGATAATAAAGAGAAAAGAGAAAAAAGAAAGAAAATTTTGAATGACTTCCCATTGACCTCTTGAGGGTTTTAAAATCTTATAGTCTATTTTCATCTCTGGTATTAACAGTCTTGTAGTTTTGATGTATATCACATATCTAATAAGTCTATTGTTAAATTATATCCTTCTTTCTGAATGAAGTCTCTGAAGCCCAGCCAATCTGTTTTTTCATTGACTTCTCTTAGTCTTTGAGGTAAAGTATCCATTTGTATTATATCAAACAGTTTTAAAATCCAATCGTTGATGGACGGTACCTCCTTTTGATTCCATATTCTAGCTACAACTAGTCTTGCTGCGGTTCCAATAAGAAATAGTAATTTGTCTTGATTCTTGTCTTGATTCAGCAGCAATTTGAACACCTTATATGGTGGATCTTTGCTAGTATTGGAAGGAACCAGCATGCTGACATCTACTCATGCTTAAGTTAAGAAAGAATCAGTTCAGCCATACCCAAAACAAAGATTTGATGAATTAAGTTTTTAAAAGCAGCTTTCTAATAGATATACTAGTTGGAGTGTTTAGGGTCAAATGAAGAGACCCATTGACAATTCATAGATTTATGTATGTGTCTCAAGGACATTACCCATATGCTTGCCAAGGCTGTGGTATTACTGATTACTCAGTTCCATCTAGGCTGAAAAATGGGAATTTGCAAAGGTCAACCAGATCATGGAGACAGTGTGATACAAAAAACAAAACAAAAAAAGCAAGTAGAGAGAAATGGAAGAAAAAAAGAGGGGGAAATGCGTATAAGTTTAATGAATAAAATTTCTTCAAATTACTGTATATACTCGTGTATAAGTCTAATTTTTCAGCCCTTTTTTAGGGCTGAAAAAGCTCCCCTCGGCTTATACTCGAATGAGGGTCCTGGCCGACTTCTATTCAGGTCGGCTTATACTTGAGTATATAGGTATTCAGAGTTGGACAGTCTTATCTTATTAAAGTCTTATTATTATCTTAAATTACAGTTTTATATTAATATTCAAAACATTTAACCTACTGATGCCTCAAATAATGCAATTTTATTAATATCTATTTTATTTTTGAATTTGACCTGTAGCTGCTGCATTTCCCACCCTCGTCTTATACTCGAGTCAATAAGTTTCCCAGTTTTTGTGGTAAAATTTGGTGCCTCGGCTTATATTCGGGTTGGCTTATACTCGAGAATATACAGTATGTTTTATAAGATTAAAAACAAGCAACAATTATTGTTTCATGCGGGGTACAAGGAACACGTGGATGCTTGAATGAACCACATGGTAGGAACCACATTTGAAAGGTATGAGTAATTTCCCCCCAGGATTAATTTTCTATGCAACAATACACAGCTGCTGTGAAAAACATATTGGAATTGTGAATGTAAAAAAAAAATTAAAATTACATGTACAAATTTCTAACAGACATATGCTATCTATAACTATAATTAGGAGTGTCTGTGGCTTTCTGCTGGGGAGCATGAATTTCTACACCTCAGTTGTTATTTGGAATTCTTCTTCTCAATTTTCTCTTTATTTTTTTTCCACCCACCCTAGGCCCAATAACAGTTTTCAACTTATAGGAAATATCTTTGATTGCACGTACATTGTCAGTTGTAATTAGGAAGCTTTAAATTGAAAGGTTTGTTCTCATATGATGCCATTTCAAATACATAGAACCAGAAACAATTGTTTAGGATCTCAATGCAAAACTATTTTACTTCCAGACTGTTACTGTAGATAACTGTTCTGTGGCTATGGATGTTAGCATATCTGGTGGAAAAGCAGAGCAGCAAAGTCTCACCAAAAATCATTGGAATGTACCTCAATATGAAAACTTAGCATGGGTAAAGCATTAAAAAAAAAACAGATTTGTGTGCCCCATCTTCAGTCATTCCTACCTTCGATCCTTTTTAATAAAAATGGCAACTACAGTAGAGTCTCACTTATCCAAACTAAACGGGCCGGCAGAAGCTTGGATAAGTGAATATCTTGGATAATAAGGAGGGATTAAGGAAAAGCCTATTAAACATCAAATTAGGTTATGATTTTACAAATTAAGCACCAAAACATCATGTTATACAACAAATTTGACAGAAAATGTAGTTCAATACGCAGTAATGTTATGTTGTAATTACTGTATTTACGAATTTAGCAGCAAAATATTATGATATATTTAAAACATTGACTACAAAAATGGCTTGGATTATCCAGAGGCTTGGATAAGCGAGGCTTGGATAAGTGAGACTCTACTGTACATAGAACCAGAAACAATTGTTTAGGATCTCAATGCAAAACTATTTTACTTCCAGACTGTTACTGTAGATAAGTATTCTGTGGATATGGATGTTTGCAAATCTGGTGGAAAAGCAGAACAGCAAAATCACACCAAAAACCATTGGAATGTACCTTAATATGAAAACTTAGCATGGGTAAAGCATTTTTTAAAAAAAAACAGATTTGTGTGCCCCAGCTTCAGTCATTCTTACCTTCAATTCTTTTTAATAAAAATGGCAACTATGTCTAAAAAACCAAAGCTTTGTAGCAATGCAATGGATAATGTTTTCCCAATTCTGAAAATAGCTGATGAAGTCATATATCAATCATTTGGAATTGGAAAACTATTTTCCTAGTGTAGTTATTTCAACTCCACTAAAACCGTGGGTTTGGGACCCGATGTGTCTAGCAAAAAAGATGGAATGAGACATGAATGGGTTGAAGGCAAAAAGGAAAGAGGCTTTATTCACCTTCTCCAAAGTGAATGTCCGCAGTCTGCACTCTAAAGAATGTCAGAAAAACCATTGGAAACATACAGATTTATTTATAGCACTTTGGCAATGATTTGAAACAAAAAGACTTTGCCACTCTAGCTGCTGATTGGTTCAGACTGGGGCTAAGATATGCTTGTTGATGAGTTGACACACACCATTTGCCGACGCTGTTGGTTGGTTTGCAAGTTCGATGGGAATTTTAATAAACTCTCATTAAGCAATGTGAAGTCTTATGGTTGTTTCTTTGGTCTGGCCATGGAGGGGTGCAGGAGGAAAGGAATGTAGGCAGAGTGTTGATGGGCCAATAGCTTCATTCCTGTCCACCTGGAATGGAACAATGGATTTTGGCTGGCCACACAATGGGTGACAAGGGTGTTGGCAGAGCCAATTGGGGGTCTAAAATCGTTCCCAGGGATGAGGTCTGATAATAACTCCATGATTCTTCTTAAGTCCATCATGAAACTCTCAGGGTATTATGAGAGGAATAGGACTCTCCCTGGACCAAATGGTGGGACATTTCCTGGGTGTGTGTATGTGTGCTTGTAGAACTTTGGCAAATTTATTGGGAAGTTGCCTGGAACTAGGAGAAAGATCATTTGTGGTGTCCGCTTCTAGGCGCTCTCAGAATCATGGGTTTTGGGGTTCTGATGTTTAATAACACTAAAAAGGTAAAGGTTTCCCCTGATGTTAAGTCCAGTCGTGACCAACTCTGGGGGTTGGTGCTCATCTCCATTTCTAAGCCGAAGAGTCAGTGTTGTCCATAGACATCTCCAAGGTCATGTGGCCAGCATGACTGCATGGAGCGCCATTACCTTCCCGCTGGAGCAGTACCTATTGATCTACTCACATTGGCATGTTTTCGAACTACTAGGTTGGCAAGAGCTGGAGCTAACAGCGGCCGCTCACGCCGCTCCCAGGGTTTGAACCTGGGACCTTTCGGTCTCCAGCTCAGTGCTTTAACGCACTTCGCCACCAGCCTATATTCACTAGCCTATATTCAATAATTAAAATAGTTGGAGCAGGTAGCTAGATATGTAACCATGTTATGATTTTAATAAGCGCTTCATTTTTAACTCCATTGTAAAAAAAAAAAATGGCAGTTACCAGTACTCCTAACTATCACTTTTGTTGAACCTCATTTCTGCTTGCAGGCACCTGGACCCATTATCATCAGTAAATGAAGGAATCGCATTCGGCTCAAAGTTCACTAGATAAGAAATAATGAGTCAAAGGAGATTAACTAGAGTTATACTAAGATGAAATACCACACAGGTTCTCAACATTGCCTGAAAAAATATCTATTAACAGTTAAAAGTTAACCTATCTTGCAGCACTGAGCCTATGTATCTGGTCATACTACGAAAATAAGAAACTCAAAGATAACCTTACCCACTCATAAAGAGTGAACTAAGGTAACTCATTATCTAATATTTTGTTAATTAGTATTAAATGTTTCAAGTATGGACTCTTAATATGAACCTTTCAACTCCTCTTTAAGGACATTTATGCATTTTCTGGAAATGGATTATGCATTGAAGAGGCAGTCACTCATCCTGTCACAGCTTTCTTGAGACTCTGTCCAAGACAGTTGCACTTGCAGGGATGTTCATATACAGAGATAGGGTTCTGCCACACTATATCATTGTAGCACTATGATTCCAGTCTAAGTATTCATCAGAAAGGCAGGAGGAAAGTGGGAGAAAGCTGAGTAAAATGGAGGGAACTGTCTTACCCTGTTCCCTACAATTTCCCCCATTTTTGGGATAGCCAACCATCCTATGCTCTTTCTGTGCCTTCACCCTTCTTTCTCACGCTTTCTCCAGTTTGGAGTCAGATAAAATATGACTCCTGAAAACGGTCTTCAGGCTCTGTTTCCACGCACTTAGGAGTCGGAGCAACACAGAGTCCCACCAGAAGGCACCTCATGTCATGTTATGGCCTCCGTGGTGCTTCATTTCCTAAACGCATGGAAACAGAGTCCGAAGACTGGTTGATGAAGTCCTAATTGTCGTGGAAGCATCCAATGAAATCCTGGAGACCCTAGAAGCACTTTCTGGCTTCTAGATTCCTCTCCCTAAACTGAAAATACAAAAATGGAACAATGGCAGCTAGGGTAAAATATTACACTATAATTAGTTAGTGTGAGAGGGCCCTTAGATGTTTCATTTGTCAGTAGAACAAAAAGGTAAATGTCTACATCATTTGGTGAGTCTCTGTCTTCCGCCACTTAATAGCACAGGCAATTGGACTTTGGTTAAGTGAAAAAGCAGTAAACACAGTTATTGGCATTAAACCAAGGAGAAACTACACCTGCAACTTCTCATCTTGTTTTCATATTATTTAGCCTGGTCTTCCTCAAAATGGCTCAGCCTTCTGGGTTCTAGCTGGAATGTGCCAGTTTCTTGACACTCTCATTACAGCAGGTAAGTTTGTTAAAAACATCAGCAAGTGAAAAGACATTTTCCACATTTGTTTTTCAAGGCACTAGAAGCGGATTTGGTACATATTATGCATAAGAATGTAGCTGACATATAAGTACATTTATGAACTTCCTTATTCTAAAATTACTTCTCCTTTTTCATGCATGGACTATTTAATTTTATAGATCACATCAGTCAGGGCGGCCTTACAATTAGCATCATTAGACCCTGAACAAAACAATATAAAACATAATATATAAAAACAATTACAGTTAAAATAGATAAAATAGATAACTAAGCCGAAGAGTCGGCCACATGACTCTGGAGGTGTCTACGGACAATGCCGACTCTTCAGCTTAGAAATGGAGATGAGCACCAACCCCCAGAGTCGGACATGACTAGACTTCATGTCACGGAAAAACCTTATAGTCTTTCTATGACATTGTCAGCTGCCCAGTAGTGTTACCAAATTTCAACTACCATATATACTTGAGTATAAGCCGAGTTTTTCAGCCCTTTTTTAGGACTGAAAAAGACCCCCTCGGCTTATACTTGGGTGAGGGTCCTGGCTGGTATATATTCGAGTCGGCTTATACTCAAGTATATATGGTACATTTATTAGTTTTCTCTATTATTAATGGTATTATTACATTTATTATTTTACTCTATTTATTATTATTATTTTTATTATTATTATTACATTTATTATTTTACTCTATTAATATTGTTACTATTACATTTATTTTACTCTATTTTTATTATTATTAATACATTTATTATTTCACTCCAATACGATTATTGTTACATTTATTATTTTAATCTATTTATTTTTACATTTATTATTTTACTGTATTTATTCGTATTATTACATTTATTATTTTACTCTATTATTATTAAAAGGATACATAAGCACATTTACATTGAAGAAGATGAGACTAATGATTTAAACAGAGTTGAACAGATTTATCTTAAATTACAGTTTTAAGTAAATATTCAAAAATATTTAACCTGCTGATGCCTCGATTAATGTAATTTTATTATTATCTATTTTTATTTCTGAAATTTACCACTCTTGGCTTATACTTGAGTCAATGTTTTCCCAGTTTTTTGTTGTAAAATTAGGTGCCTCATCTTATATTCGGGTCGGCTTATACTCGAGTATATACGGTATGTTTTTCTTTAAAAAATACTACCTACTTTGGAGGGGGAAAAACTATCCATTTTGCCAAGTAGGGTATTTTTTCCCCTAGCAAATACAATGTATTAGGTTAAAATGGCTAGCAAAAATGCAAGGAGATTGAACTGAAGTGTCAGTAAATTTGATTTAAATGTGAGGAACAGATATTGCAGTTCAATGTGATAGAACATACAGCCTGATAATAGGTAAAGGTAAAGGTTTTCCCCCTGACATTAAGTCTAGTTGTGTCCGAGTTTGGGGGTTGATGCTCATCTCCATTTCTAAGCCGAAGAGCCGGCGTTGTCCATAGACACCTCCAAGGTCATGTGGCCGGTGTGACTGTATTGAGCGCTGTTACCTTCCTGCTGGAGCGGTACCTATTGATCTACTCACATTGGCATGTTTTTGAATTGCTCGGTTGGCAGAAGCTGGGGCTAACAGCGGGCGCTCACTCAGCTCCCTGGATTTGAACCTGCAACGTTTCGGTCAGCAAGTTCAGCAACTCAGCGCTATAACATGCTGCGCCACCGGGGGCCCTATAGCCTGATAATATCAGTAGCAAAAACTGTTAAGTTATTATTATTTTATACCTTGTGTTTTCTGTCACTGGCTGTTCTAAGATTGTGAAATAGTCTATTCTGCAAATGCACAGGCCATGATCCTGCACATACTTAACATACTGCAGTTGTGCTGAATTTACAGTTAGATAATCAATTCTGCAAGGCCTTAAGTTCACTTGTTGCCTTGCCACCACTTAGCTTCCTAGCCAGCAAGTCAAACAATAGTGATAGATATCTGTGTGCTCTTAGAATTATAATTAAAGAGTGTACTTACCCAATGTTTGAACAAGCACAGCCATCTTTGCAGCAATTTTTATGGTCTCAGATACTAACCCCAACAGGATGATTGCTTCTTTGGATAATTATATTTGCAATCACAATACACTGAAATCATCTACAGGCAAGAAAATGACACATTATATCAGTCATTGTTGTTCTGTGCCTTCAAAATTTTTTGGATATACAGTAGAGTCTCACATATCCAAGATTCACTTATCCAACATTCTGGATTATCCAATGCATTTTTGTAGTCAATGTTTTCAATACATCGTGATATTTTGGTGCTAAATTTGTAAATACAGTAATTACTACTTAGCATTACTGCATATTGAACTACCTTTTCTGTCCAATTTGTTGTATAATACGATGTTTTGGTGCTTAATTTGTAAAATCATAACCTAATTTGATGTTTAATAGGCTTTTCCTTAATCCCTCCTTTTTATCCAACATATTCGCTTATCCAATGTTCTGCCGGCCCGTTTACATTGGATAAGTGAGACTCTACTGTATATTGAAAACTAAGCAGAAGAGATTTATATATCTGTGGAAGGTCCAGGGTGGGAGAAAGGACTCTTGTCTGTTCGAGGCCAGTGTGAATGTTGTCATTAATACCTTGATTAGCATTAATGGCCTTGCCAGCTTCATGTCCTGGCTTCTTCTTGCCCGCAGGAATCCTTTGTTTGGAGGTGTTATCCCTCCTTTTTATCCAACATTCTGCTGGCCCATTTATGTTGGATAAGTGAGACTCTACTGTATGTCAAATCTAAGGCAAACCTACCAGGTTCATCTTGGCAAGTTTTGTTCATGTGGTCTTCCTCTGAGTCTGAGAAAATGTGATTTGCCCAAAGTCACCCAGTGTTTTCTATGGTGGAGAAGGGATTTGAATCCTGGTCTCCAGAAGTTTGAATCCAACACTCAAACTATTACCCCACACTGGCTCCCATATATTATTTATGTGATTTATTGCAGCTGGTTACTAGTCAGCTGCGCCACAGCCTGGCCCTTACGGTCAGCAGGTTCAGTAGCTCAGCACTTTAAGCCACTGTGCCACCGGGAGGCCCTTATTATATCAATAGTACATATTTTTTAAAATGTAGGATGAATTACATTTCTGTTGAATTTTGTATTGTGGAGAATTACAGCGGAAGCCTATATGTGTCTATTTAGAAGTTGAATTTGGATAGAAGATTGCAACCTGTCCAGCATGAGATTTCATTACATTTAAGGTAATCTTCAGAGATCCTCCTTTAGGTCCCAAGCACATATTTGGTGGGAAGGAGAAAATGTTTGCCTTATCTCCACGGAGACCCACATTACACAGTATATGTGTTATGTTTAGGCCGTGGTATAAAAACATCCCTATTTAAATGATCTTTGGTCTTTAAAGACCTGACCGTGCTACTTCTTAAGAACGAGCCCGAGTTATAGATTCTTAATTACATTTTATTGCTGCGGTCTAAACTACTCTTATCTCTTGCCCTGTGAGTTTTATGTTTATGTACCACCTTGAACTTTTATAGGAATATGTAGTGCATTAACAGTTTAAAGGAATGTATGAATTAATAAATAAATGTGAGTGTCTATCAAAACAATAGATCTTCGAATTCTCTCGGGGACATAGGGCGGAATATAAATAAAGTTATTTATTTTATTTATTTAGACAAATTCAGATTTGTTCTGCTTGGTGCTGAATGTAAGGATAAAAACAGAAATCAAATAACCCTTGGAAACACTGAAGTACAATCTCCAGTCCATAAATTGATTGATTGATTGATTTTTTGCATATTCTCAACCATTTATTGAAATCTGGTCCAAAAGGGACAACAGATTTTTTATCAAAGTGTGCTTATTGTTTATTGGTATATGTGATTTTATTTGTTTATGATTTGTTTTTATTGTTGAGTTTTATATTGCTTGTTGCCTGGGCTTGACCCCATGTAAGCCGCCCCGAGTCCCCTCGGGGAGATGGGGCGGGGTATAAAAATAAAATTATTATTCTTATAATGGATTACAGTCAGTAAGAAAACATGAGTACTTTGCCTTCTCATGTGGCATTTTATATGAAACTTCAGTGTACATAATCCAGAGCTCTCATGATTCTCTAGCTATGGCAGTATGCATTAGGGTAGGGGTTCTCAACCTGGGGTCCCCAGATGTTTTTGACCTACAACTCCCAGAAATCTCAGCCAGTTTACCAGCCGTTAGGATTTCTGGGAGTTGAAGACCAAAAACATCTGGGGACCCTAGGTTGAGAACCACTTTTATAGGGGGAACACTCCAAGGAACTGAGAACCAGTTCTCATTTTATGGTAGCATTTGGTTGTGCATGGTCAAGTGTCAACATTTATACATTCTGTCAAGTATTAAGATATCATGCATTCATATTTATGTTAAAAAGTGGGATCTTAAATACAGCATATCTGCAGTGGTTCCCAACCTTCTTTTGACCAGGACCTATTGACCAAGGCCCACTTTGACCAGGGACCACTCTCCAGCATTGGTACCAAAAGGGTTACATATCAGTTTTTGGTCAACTTTAGATCTGGTTTGGTTATTTGGGGTGCTGATTCGTAAAATTACATTGGCTAGACTACACAAACACGAGATGGTCTATGTACAAAGAAAATATGTCCAAATAGCCTATAATATTATTAAAGTTCCCCGTAGAAAGCTCAATTTAACAGTACCAGACAAAATGAAAAGGAGCAACAGCTCTAACACAAAAGTATCCAAGTCTGATATTTGGTTCTGATGTATATAGGCTTCAGAGATACATAGTCAATGAAAATATCTTCCAAACAAAGTAAACAGAGTTGAAATCACCACAAGCAGAGTCACTCTGTGTAAGCAATTAGGCACTATATATAAGTTCATTGTTGCTGAGTATACCAACTTCTGAAGAAAGGGGTTTTCTCCACGAAACAGGGTACAAAAATACCCGGGAACCCCTGTAGACTTGGGACTTTATTTGGACTTTACTTGCGAAGACTTTTTTGAGAGCGGTGCTCCATCATTATTTTCTTCATTCCAGTATACAGCAACATGACCAACCGTCTGTTTACTTTGTTTGAAAGATATTTTCATTGACTATGTATCACTGAAGCCTATATACATTGGAACCAAATATCAGACTTGGATACTTTTGTATTAGAGCTGTTGCTCCTTTTCATTTTGTCTGGTACTGCTAAATTGAGCTTTGTACGGGGAACTTTAATAATATTATATGCTATTTGGACATATTTTCTTTGTACATAGACCATCTCGTGTTTGTGTAGATACTTTACAAGTATTCTGGGATTTTTTATAGTAGTATTGGCTAGACTACATCAGCTTTAGTTTCTGATAAAGAACATATGCCATCCAGTTGTCGCCATCTGCTCGCTCACAGAAAACCATATTTAATAATCTAGAGCTGATGTGGTCTATCCAATGCAATGGTCAGCTCTGCAGAAAGGAGTGGCAATAAAATTAATTTTAAAAAAAACAAATAAAGAGGAAGAAGGTTTGTGGACCAGAATAGTTGGGCTGCAGCCCACAGGTTGAAGACCACTGTTTTAGAGGAAGGAACTGGCAAAACTGCTTTTGAATATTCATTACCTAAGAATAAGAATATGGGGAGACCCGGTGGCGAAGTGTGTTAAAGCACTGAGCTGCTGAACTTGCAGACCGAAAGGTAAACGTTTCCCCTGACATTAAGTCCAGTCATGTCTGACTCTGGGTGTTGGTGCTCATCTCCATTTCTAAGCCAAAGAACCGGCATTGTCCGTAGACACCTCCAAAGTCATGTGGCCGGCATGACTGCATGGAGCGCCGTTACCTTCCCGCCGGAGCGGTACCTATTGATCTACTCACATTGGCATGTTTTCAAACTGCTAGGTTGGCAGAAGCTGGAGCTAACAGCAGGTGCTCACTCCGCTCCCGGGATTTGAACCTGCGACCTTTCGGTCTGCAAGTTCAGCAGCTCAGTGCTTTAACACACTTCGCCACCGGGGCTCCTCCTTTACCTTTTAAGACAACCTATAAAACTCATGGGGCCACCATAGGTTGACAGGCAACTTGAAATCTCCAGAGGAGAATCCAGTCTTCACAGTGAATCTTGCCAGTTCCCTATCTCTTGAAAATGTTAAGAGATGGGAAATGGCATGTTAAAAGCTACAGTCTTCTCTGTAGCTTTTAAGATGATTAAATGAAAATCCCAAGGATAATAAATCATCCCACTATCCCAAACAAAATCTACTCCAAAAACATCCCTCTCTCTCTCTGTCTCTCTCTTTCCCTCTCTCTCTCTCTCTTTCTGTTATATGTGCACTCAACCCACTTAAATTAAGTCTCAAACGCTGTTTTTTAAACTAATGCATGCAATGTTTATCTTAGTGGGACCTGGAAATAAGACAAGTCACTCAGGTAAAGAAATCTGATAGCATAATCCTTTCTTTCCAAGGCAGGGATGGGGAGATATGAAACTAAACCTCATAGTTGTTATTCTAAAAGTTAATACTGCATAGGAAAGTTCCATGAAGCAGAACATTTATTTGTTCATAAACAAAATACACTCCAACTTCAAAATACACTCCAACTTCATAAATATTTCTTTTATCAGGGTTTCCATGAGACTAGCGTCTGCAAAAAAACCCTTTGAGTCTTCGGATCATCCAGTGATGCAGAATATTTCCTTTACAACGTGTCAAAAGGCCTTCTTCCATCTCCTCCTCAGTCAGAAAAGCAAGATAACGAGAAACAGAGCATTTATAATAAAATCATCCAGTCCAACCCCCTGCTAAGAAGCAGGAAATCGCATTCAAAGCATTCCCGACAGATAGCCATCCAGCCTCTGCTTATAAGCCTCCAAAGAAGGAGCCTCCACCACACTTCAGGGCAGAGAGTTCCACTGCTGAACGGCTCTCACAGTGAGGAAGTTATTCCTAATGTTCAGGTGGACTCTCTTTTCCTGTAGTTTGAAGCCATGGTTCAATTAGTCTCCAGGGCAGCAGAAAACAAGCTTGCTCCCTCCTCCCTATGACTTCCCCTCACATATTTATACATGGCCCTCATCATGTCTCCTCTCAGCCTTATTTAACATGCCCAATTTTTTAAGCCGCTCCTCATAGGGCTTAGTCTCCAAGCCCTTGATCATTTTATTTGCCCTCCTTTGGATATATTCCAGCTTGTCAACATCTTAATTGTGGTGCCCAAAATTGGACACAGTATTCCAGGTGTGGTCTGACCAAGACAGAATAGAGGAATAGTATGACTTCACTGAATCTAGACACTATACTCCTATTTATGCAAGCCAAAATCCCATTGGCTTTTTTTTGCCGCTGCATCACATTGTTGGCTCGTATTTAACTTGTTTTCCATGAGGACTCCAATATCTTTTTCACACATACTGCTGTCGAACCAGGCGTCCCCCATATGTATCTTTGCATATTGTAATATTCCCAACCTTCTTTTATGTTTCTGTAGAATGAGGTGCATCTTTTTTGCAGTTATACTGGCATGCAATAATGTAGCACATTTTCATCAATACACTTTCTTTTTTCCCCCTCTTAAATAATTCAGTCTGTCTCCTATCCCCATTTTACCTTGACAAAAACCCTAAAAGGCTGAGAATGACAGAGCAAGATTTTGAATGCGGCAACTCTCCCTAATGTTCAGCTGGCACACTATCAACATTACAAAGCTGCCACGCTTTTAGAGCCCTTCCACACAGCCATATTACCCAGAATATCAAGGCAGAAAATCCCACAATATCTGCTTTGAACTGGGTTATGAGAGTCCACACTGCCAAATATTCCAGTTCAAAGCAGAAAATGTGGGATTTTATTCAGCTGTGTAGACGTTGTATGCGAAGAGTCCATGATGTTTTTTAAACATCCAAAAACGTACATGATGAACCTTTTCTCACTGCCTTGATTGTTTTGAAAAATTATTTTAAAAAGCATTTTTTTTACCCCACGAAAAGGTATGAAAGAGAGACTGTGCATGGTTCAATTGTGTACATGTCCCTTTCCCTAGGAATCTACCCAGAATACACCAAAATAGGTGCAGTAATATCAAAAATGCCACAATTTTAAAAAATGTTCAACCCAGTACATTTTGTGGGAAGATAAATGAAGTGAATTGTGCACACAAAAATAGAGCAAAGGCTAGGAGGTAAATTATTTACCTAATATATTTTTTTCGTAAACCAGAAGCATACTGATATTTTTTGTTTTGCTTTTGACATTAAGTGACAGGACTTATAACTTGTCTCTACAAAATACCAGGCATGCATAATTGAGGAATTGACCCATAGAAAGCAACCACTCCAAAAAGGGAAGGGGGATTTCTCTCCTGAATAGCAAAGATTGGTTGAATTAAAACACTTTCCCATATATCCGAAGGTTATCCGAAAGTATTTAGAGGCATGGGCACCAACACTTCAAATTGGAAAGTTAATTCCGAAGTGCCAAACCACCTCGGAAACCCCTTCGGATTTATTTTGAATAACGAATTTATTACGATAAATGACTGATTCCGAAGAGCCCATGCCTAGTAAATACTACTGTTTTTTGATCTCTTGGAATCAGTAAAGTTCCTATATTTTTGTTCTGCAAACCTGAGTGGCATGTTATTGTTCTGTGGGTGACTCTGGTTCGTGCGCACACATAAGAGCTTCCATTTATCATCATCAATCTGTAACACAAACTACTTTTGAACTCAGGCCCTACCTATACTGCCATTGAATCCAGTTTCTGAATCCAGATTCTGGTTTTGTTTTTTTTAATTTTTATTTATAACTTTCAAATACAGTGCACATTTAAAAACGGGAATAAGTGCAAAAACACAAGGACAGATACAAAAGGAAGTGTATATATATACACACACAAAACAAAGGGGAAGGGGGGTAGGGATTGTGATTTAAAGAAAAAGAGAAAGAAAAAAAAGAAAAAAAGAGGGGGATAAGCAACAAAGGATAAAGGATAGGGAGTAAACAAATTCAGGGAACATCAATCTAAGGGGAAGTATAACTTCCATTCTTCAAATAACTACTTTAGAACACTGTATTCAAAATTATCATTTTCCAATTAATCAGAATTGTTAAACATAATTCGAATCATTTCTTAACATATTCTTCCAGTTTATTCCAGTTTGTCCTTCTAGCAGGTTTTCCTCTCGTTTCTCTCAAAAGGAATGTAAGCTTGTCCATGTTTTGTATTTCTTCTAGTTTATGGATCCAAGTCTTTTTTCGGGATTTCCTCCAGTTTCCACGCTTTCGCAAAGGTCATCCTAGCGGCTGTAGCACAATATAAATAAATATCATCATCTTTGTCAAATTTAGTCTCACTATCTACAATTCCTAATAAATAATACTCTGGTTTTAATGGGAACTTCAGTTGTAGTATTGCAGTAGAGTCTCACTTATCCAAGCCTCGCTTATCCAAGTTTCTGGATTATCCAAGCCATTTTTGTAGTCAATGTTTTCAATATATCATGATATTTTGGTGCTAAATTCGTAAATACAGTAATTACAACATAATATTACTGCATATTGAGCTGCTTTTTCTGTCAAATTTGTTATATAACATGATGTTTTGGTGCTTAATTTGTAAAATCATAACCTAAATTGATGTTTAATAGGCTTTTCCTTAATCCCTCCTTATTATCCAAGATATTCACTTATCCAAGCTTCTGCTGGCCCATTTAGCTTGGATAAGTGAGACTCTACTGTAGTTGTGTTTCTTGGTGAATCATTTTCCAATTTTTTTTTATTTTTTACATAACCACCATAGATGGTAGAACGATCCTTCCTGGCTTTTGCATTTCCAACATTTTTTGTCATATTTTTTGTACATTAGGCCTAATTTTGGGGGGGTCATGTACTACTGGTGAAAAACTTTTAGCCAATTTTCTTTCAAATCCGAGGCATACGTGTATCTCAACTTTTTATTCCAAATCTCTTCCCATTCTATTAATTTAATTGGACGTCCAATATTTTTAGCCCATTTTACCATACAATTCTTAATCTCCTGTTTCTGTTGCCCACTCCAATAATATAGCATAGATTCTAGATATTGTTTTCTTCTTACTCATCATAATTTTATCCCATCGATTATCTGCCTCACCGAATCCAATTCTTTTATCCTTATTAAACTGTTCTTTTAGTTGGGCAAATTGAAACCATGAGGTACCAGGAAATTTCTCTTTTATTTCTTCTTGTGATTTCAGCATGTATCCCTCTTTCTTTTTTATCAAAACATCCTTATATTTTGGCCACGTTACCCATCCTAAGATGTTTCTTTGTTCGGCCTCTAGGGATGAAATCCACATTGGGAACTTATTATTATAGAACCGTATTTTATATTTTTCCCAAATCTTTATTAATGCCGATCTAATAAAATGGTTACCAATTTTTTTTTCAATTTTCCTTTTTTCATAACCAGATTCTGGTTTGAACTGGATTATATGGCAGTGTAGACTCATACAATCTGGTTCAAAGCAGATAATCTGGATTCAGAAACTGAATCAATGTAGATCCAGCCTCAGTTTGCAGAAGTTGAAGTCAGCTGAGAACAAAGAGGGAAATGTGGGAAAAGTAGAAAGAGATAGGACTATTTCAAAGCAGCTATAAAAGTGGGATGACAAAGGATTAACTATGGCCTCCTCTGCCAGTTGGAGGATATGAAAATCCCTGCACCATGGTATTATGTCCAGAAAATGAAGCAAAACCAAAATGTCAGCTTTGGTACCTGGGAATGATTTTAAGTTCTCAATGGCCAAAGCCAAAACCACAGAGGTATCTTGTTATATATGAAGTAGTCTCCTAGTAACTATCTCCCTGTATAAACATGGCCTGAATTTACATTGTTTAATTGTGCTGACTCAGAGTGATTTGGTTTCAAGAATCAGATTAAATGTTCTTAATCACCAACATATTTCATTTTTGTCATGTGCTTTCCAAACAGACAACATGCAATCACTTGTTTTGCTTTCCTGGGCAAGTTGTCCCTGAACGTTTCTAGTAACAGTGATCACAAGCCTATAAGGATGCCAGGCAGCAACAACATCACCAGCTTGCCAAATTTAGAAAATCGTACTCCCCAACAGTGCTGTCATTTTGTTTTGCTTTTAGATAGAGTTTGAACAAAAACATCTTTCGCAAATTATTAAAAGAGATACCTCTGCCAAGCCAAGAGGGTTAAGTTCAAATTGCTCATAGTTTAATACAATACCTATGTCAACAGAGGCTGCTTTATGTGTGGTTCAAGAAAGAGACAGGTTTAAGCACTTCCCAATACTCTGACCATTTATGGCATGAGTGAACAAGAATGATGTAGTATTTTGAACATTGGACTAGAGACCATTCACACTGCAAAATTATACAAGCGTTATCCAGAAAGTACATTACGTTTTGGAATTAAAAATGAACAAAGTATAGGAGAAAACATTTACCATATGCAGTTGAAAGCCACACCCAAATACCACATCTCACGTAGTCGCCATTCAAATCTAGGCACTTACCATAGCGATGAAGGAGCTTTGCAACTCCTCTCCCACTAAATTCTGCCGCTTGTTTCCTCAACCACTTGTTTCCAACAATGGGGACGTGGCTGGCAACGCAGCGTTTTGGCGATGCTGCACAGCTACAGGAAGGGGTGACCGGCTGGTTGAGGACAAGTGGCAGAATTTAGTGGGGGCGGAGTTGCAAAGCTCCTTCATTGCTATGGTGCCTAGATTTGAATGGCGACTACGTGAGAAGTGGTATTTAGGTGTGGCTTTCAACTGCATATGGTTAATGTTTTCTCCTATACTTTGTTCATTTTTAATTCCAAAGTGTAATGTACTTTCTGGATAGCCCTCATAGCAGTTCATCATCACATTAGCTGCTATGGGTCCATTCTATAGAATCCTGGAATCTGCAGTTTATTGTTCCACCGGGACTCTGCAAAATTCTAAATCCCAGAATTCCATAGCATTGAGTCATAATACCGGGTTTCCCCGAAAATAAGACAGTGTCTTATATTAATTTTTGCTCCCAAAGATGCGCTAGGTCTTATTTTCAGGGGATGTCGTATTTTTCCATGAAGAAGAATTCACATTTATTGTTGAACAAAAAAATGAACATGTAATATATATTGTACAGTAGTTGTCATCACAAGCCAGTATAACCAGACAAACTGTGAATCCTATCAAGAATTTCTTGTTACTACCAATATTTCCATGTACAGCACTCTATGGCACGTACATTTACCAATTCTGCATGCTCTGGTGTTCTGTTTGTTGGGCATGCTTTCAAACAAAAACTTTGCTAGGTCTTACTTTCGAGGGAGGCCTTATATTTAGCAATTCAGCAAAATCTCTACTAGTTCTTATTTTCTGGGGATGTCTTATTTTAGGGGAAACAGGGTAGTTAATGTGGTGCCAAACTGCTATAATTCTGCAGTGTAGATACAGTCTAGTGACTTCATCAGACGGACAGGAGGGAAGCAGAGGAAAGGGGGGGGGGTAGAGGGGAAAGTGTTGGGTGCAGAAGACATCTTATCCTGTTCTTTCTGACTGGGTCCATTTTCAGGGATGGCCAGCCATCTCACAACCTTTCCCTGTCTTCTTTTCACTTTCCCTTGCTTCCCCCTTGCTTTTTGAAACTAGGATCCAGATAACAATCATACTCAGCCATAGGTGATACCCTATACAAGGGGTAGTAATTTGGCAACATCATGAGAAGACAGGAAAGCTTGGAGAAGACAGTGATGCTGGGGAAAATGGAAGGAAAAAGGAAGAGAGGCCGACCAAGGGCGAGATGGATGGATGGTATCCTTGAAGTGACTGGCTTAACCTTGAAGGAACTGGGGGTGGCAACGGCTGAAAGGGAGCTCTGGCGTGGGCTGGTCCATGAGGTCACGAAAAGTTAGAAGCGACTAAACAAAAAAACAACAAAACAACAATTTTGTGGAGTGTTTTAAAATTATGTTTGTTTATGTTTTAGTAATGCTGTAACCCACCTCGAGCCATGAGGAGATGCGAACAAGAAATAAAACTACTACTACTCCTAATATAATAAAATATTAATATTAATATAATTAATATAAAATAATTAAAATAATATATTAATATAATATACTTATATTATTATATGGAGCCGCAGTAGCGCAATGGATTAAACCCTTGTGCTGGCTGAACTGCTGACCTGAACACTGAGTTGCTGACCTGAAGGTTGACAGTTCAAATCCGTGAGATGGGGTGAGCTTGCGGGGAGATGAGAGAAACCTCCCAGCAGCACGGTAACACATCCAGGAGTCCCCTGGGCAATGTCTCTGTAGATGGTGAAATCTTTCACACCAGAAGCGACTTGTCTCAAGCCGCTTCTGACACAATAAAAAATTGTTGTTGTTGTTGTTATGTGTTGCAAACAAAGACCCATGATTCATTCCCTGGCATCACCAGGTACAAGGATGGGGTAGCAGGTGATGGGAATGGCTCCTGCCTGAGAGCCTAGAGATCTACTAACAAAGTATTGGACTACACAGACTACACAGGGGGCCGGGCTGTGGTGCAGGCTGGTTAGCAGCCATCTGCAATAAATCACTCTGACCAAGAGGTCATGAGTTCGAGGCCAGCCCGTGTCGGGGTGAGCAGCCGACAATTAAAAATAAAATATAGCCCCTGCTCGTTGCTGAACTAAGCAACCCAAAATATAGTTGCATCTATCAAGTGGGAAATTTAGGTACCACTTATATGTGGGGAGGATAATTTACGACACCATAAAAATCATCCATCTGCCATTGCAATGAGGAAGTTGCCATCACAGTGGATGATGAAGCAGCTGCTCCCCCTGTGGCCGGAATCAAAAGCATACCCTCAGGAAGCTGGAGAAAGGTTTAAATTGCCTCTGCGTCTGTCTCTGTTCTATGTTATATGGCATTTAATGTTTGCCTTATATGTGTACAATGTGATCCGCCCTGAGTCCCCTTCGGATGAGAAGGGCGGAATATAAATACTGTAAATTAAAAAAAAATTGTCTGGCCTGGTATAAAACAGTTATTTCATCTGCTATGTATTATTCGCTCAGTTAAACAAGCTGCCAAGACTGCTTGTTTCAAGCGAGCTTTATTGTGTCTTGGACATTTTACTGCACATTCTGTTTTTAACATGTCGATTATATTTTATTGGTATTGCTGTGGGAATTCATTTTTCTTTTCATTGTATCTTGCTTTAAAAACAATTTGGTGTAAAAGCAGGCTACACAAAATCAAATAAATGGTAAATGCTTCTTTTAAATCAAGTGTGTGTGTGTGTGTGTATGTGAGTTAATTTTATAGGGCTCATCTAGCACTTAATGATCTAATAAAGCTGCCAAAAAAAATGGACACAGGTCCATCATTTGTTAAGCCACCACTGAAGGGGATGATGCAGTTTTGCTTTGACGGTCTCACTGCCCTTTGTCTGATTTTGCTTTACGAGCCAGGGAGTGAGGAAGACATCCATATTTCGACACATAAAAGCAGTTGGGATGCAGATGTCAGCCATGCCTTCCAACATCATCTTAGGTAAAGGTTTCCCATGACGTTAAGTCCAGTCATGTCTGACTGGGGGTTGGTGATCATCTCCATTTCTAAGCCGAAGAGCCGCCGTTGTCCGTAGACACCTCCAAGGTCATGTGGCTGGCATGACTGCAAGGAGCACCGTTACCTTGCCGCTGGAGCGGTACCTATTGATACTCACAATTGCATGTTTTCGAACTGCTAGGTTGGCAGAAGCTGGAGCTAACAGCAGGTGCGCATTCCGCTCCCCGGATTTGAACCTGTGACCTTTTGGCCCACAAGTTCAGCAGCTCAGTGCTTTAACACACTGTGCCACCGGAGAGCTATATTCCAGATTTCCTGAATTTTGTGTGGAGATCTAATGTTCATTCCTGTGGCCTGTCTCCATGTTTGTTTATTTATTTACAGTATTTATATTCCGCCCTTCTCACCCCAAAGGGGACTCAGGGCGGATCACAATGCTCATATACATGGCAAACATTCAATGCCATTAGACATACGACATATATAGACAGACACAGAGGCAATTTAACATTCCAGCTTCCAGCTTCATGAGGATATGCTCGATTCTGGCCACAGAGGGAGTTGCTGCTTCACTGTCCACTTGTGACACCAAGTCCCTGATGGAGTACTTCCTCATTCTTCTGCACACTGCTGGAAGGTTTTATGGTGTCGTAAATTAGTTAAATTACCCCCCCCCCCCAAAAAAAAAATAGGCAAACATCTTAGGATAGACATCTTGTAGACTATAATCCTGAAACCATTTACTAGGAAATATTCTTGACATCAGCATAGGGGAGGGCAATTCTCTGATGTCTAAGGACCACAGGTGACTCTGCCAGAGCTGAGAAGGAAGGGTCACTGCCATGTCTACAGCCTATGAAATGCTAGAGTTTGTAGTTTGCTGAAGCTCTGGGGTTCTCTGGTAGTTCTCACCTCCGTAATCTACAAATCCTAGGATAGAACTGTGACAGTTTAAGTGGAATCAGAGAGCTATGATTATGTAGTAAGAAAGGGGTTCTCAGTGTGTTAAAGCACTGAGCTGCTGAACTTGCAAATCGAAAGGTCCCAGGCTCAAATCCGGGGAGCGGAGTGAGCACCCGCTGTTAGCTCCAGCTTCTGCAACCTAGCAGTTCGAAAACATGCCAATGTGAGTAGATCAATAGGTATCGCTCCGGCGGGAAGGTAACAGCGCTCCATGCAGTCATGCCGGCCACATGACCTTGGAGGTGTCTACGGACAACGCCGGCTCTTCGGCTTAGAAATGGAGATGAGCACCAACCCCCAGAGTCAGACATGACTGGACTTAACGTCAGGGGAAATCTTTACCTTTTATACCACAAATATTTATTCTGTGGCCTAAATATAGGAGACCTGGAGTTGGTCACTCTGAATTGTTCAGGTTTCTGACTATTGACTAAATTGTTATAGCTATGCCTTCATCCATCTTAGGGCAACATTTATGGGAACATAAGGAGTGACAGTTTCTCATTTCATTTCCTCCTTTTCCTGTTGCTGCTGTCCACAATTAAGATGACTATTTCTATATAAAGAATTTCAGATAGTGTGAACCCTGGTGCTGATTCACACTACTTCTTGCTGATGCATCCCATCTGTTCCAGACACAGAGGAGTCGATATGAATAAAGCTGTAAACAAACCCACATCCTCTTCTCATTTGTCCAGTTTTCTCAGACCACATTTAAAATCAAAGGGAAAAGGAAGCTAGTGCTAATTTGATCGCGATGCAACCTGTAACTTTAAAAGATGCCTGTTTCATTTTATATTCAGTTTTAATTTGAACACACTGTTAGTCCTCAAGGTACAAACACTATGAATTCTTCATTCAATATCTTTTGGGCTAATATTGTAGTATCACATCAACTGTGACCTAAAATGGAAGCCAAGATGCAGAGAAAGAGAAACTAGGAGACTGTTGTTTACAATGTACAATTATGCTATGATGATTACCCTTTAACTGATGGGTACTTTTCAGCAGATACCAAATTTATTTATTTACAGCATTTATATTTTGCCCTTCTCACCCCGAAGGGGACTCAGGGCAGATCACATTGCACATATAGGCAAACATTCAATGCCTTTTAACATAGAACAAAGACAAGACAAACATAGGCTCTGAGCGGGCCTTGAATTCATGACCTCCTGGTCAGAGTGATTCATTGCAGCTGGTTGCAGCTGGCTTGCTCTCCCTCCTGTGCCACAGTGTGTTGTGTAAGGAGTCCTAGGAAAGAAATTACTCCTAGGATGTGTTTGGCGAGCAAACACTGCAGTCATCAGGAGGAGATACAGCTCCTAGCCAGCCCCATATCTTGGTGTTTCCCTCTCATATAAGTGAAAGGTTGACATTGTTGGATATAGGGAACTGTAATGAGCTTCACTGTTAGGGATTCCTCTTCTTCAGAAGAGGAAGGGGAGCAGGAAAGTGTTCATGAATCTGAGGGTGAGTTGGAATCTGAGGAGGAGATTTTGCAAGTACTCTCATTTCAGGAGAGGCGAAAGGAAACAGAGCAGAGACATTCAGCTAGAATAGCTGCCAGAAATGCAGCTGAGTAATTAGAAACTGCCCTAGCAGCTGTGAGGAGACTCAGGGCTATAAAGCAGAAGCAGATGCAGCCAGCTCTTGCTGGTAACAAACTGACTCTTTGCTCCCCTTGTGCCTGCTTCAAGTCTGCATCTAGGAAACTGCTCCGAAGGATTTATTGCTGTTTCTTTGTTTGAAGTAAGAGTGCTATTTGATTTGGGAATTTAACAGAGACTAAGAACTATGTTTACCCCAAGACTTCCTTTCTTCCTTCTGCATTATTCCACTGAGTGTGCTCTACCTTATGTTTTGCTGAAGTAAAGCAGTTTTCATTTACTTACCACAGTGTTTTAAGACTGTTCTTGAAAGACAAAACAGGACATTCACTTACAGGAAACCAAACAGGTTTAATCTACTTAAACAGGGTGTATGGAGCCTAATATAGAGACTAACAGTGGCATAATTCTTTCCCTCTGTATAGCACCCTAGTCATTTTTTAAAGCCAGCTTAGCTGGTAAAAACTGGATTTTTTTTTTCGTGTCAGGAGCAACCGGAGTTGCTTCTGGAGTGAGAGAATTGGCCGTCTGCAAGGACATTGCCCAGGGGACGCCCGGATGTTTTGATGTTTTACCATCCTTGTGGGAGGCTTCTCTCATGTCCCTGCATGGAGCTGGAGCTGATAGAGAGAGCTCATCCGCACTCTCCCTGGATGGGATTCGAACCTGGCAGCCTTCAGGTCAGCAACCTAACCTTCAACTCACAAGGCTTTCATCCCCTCAGCCACTGGATTGAAACACCCACAAATCCATCATATATGTAAACCAGCAGCAAATGGTAGCCAGATCTGAGGGGTTGTCTAATCTAGAAAGCATGCTCATCTTGTAGCTGCTGTGATCCAGACTTGCAATGTTCTTGACAATTCATTTGGAATGTGGCTCTTGATGGTTTGAATCCGGTTCGCAAAAACCTGTCTTTTACTCCATAGGTTTACAGGAAATTCAGACACATTTCGATGTGGCTGGCCCTTGGAGATGGCATCACTGTGGAGTTGGGGGGAGTAGTTAGTGGTGGGCAGTACAATTGTGCACGGATCCATTTTAGCTGTTTTACTTTGGCCAAACCGGCTTCTTTGACTCTATCGTTTGGCTGTAATGGCAAGGGCCCAGCCATCACGTTTTCCTGTCCATAATGGACCACATGGCAAATGATCAAGGCTCCTCCTCCCCTATTCGGCATCACAGTTGCATCCAGACTTCAGTGTATTTAGTTACTTCTCCTCTGGAGTAGAAAGTAGAAACAGCTTTAAGGAAGCATTAAACCCGAAGCGAAAAGGTGTGTGTGGGGATGGGTGGGGGGAGGCAGGCAGGTCCTGCAGTGCAAAAGTAAATCAAGAGAAAAGAGAGGGCTTTTTAAACAAAGCCCAGAGGATAGCTCCAGGTTATTGCTTTTCCTTTCCAGTGGGAAGCCTCCTTGAAATGCCTTAATGGAAAGCTGCAAGCAGAAAGAGAGGTGCAGCCAGCCTCCTCTAGAGTAGAAATGGCTTTAAGGAAGCATTAAACCCAGTTCTCCTCTACAGATTTTTTTTTCGTGTCAGGAGCAACTTGAGAAACTGCAAGTCGCTTCTGGTGTGAGAGAATTGGTTGTCTGCAAGGACATTGCCCAGGGAACACCCGGATGTTTTTTGATGTTTTTATCATCCTTGTGGAAGGTTTCTCTCATGTCCCCGCATGAAGCTGGAGCTGATAGAGGGAGCTCATCCGCGCTCTCCCCGGGTGGGATTCAAACCTGCCAGCTTTCAGATCAGCAACCCAACCTTCAAGTCACAAGACTTTAATCCACTATGCCACCGGAGGCGCCTTCCTCTACAGATGAAAGGGAAAGAATCGCAGGAAGAGTAGTAGCTTAACTGATGATGAGCCACTGGTGGTGCAGCGGATTAAACCACTGAGCTGCTGAAGTTGCTGACCAAAAGTTGCTGAACCCAGAACTCTTTTTACTCGGAATGACTAACTTTAAATGGACAATAAATACAGACAAACTTTTTGCATACTTTACAACAGCGGCAAGAATAGTATATGCCAGATCATGGAGGCTGAGTAATATCCCGGAGAAAGAGGAATGGATAAGAAAAGTAATAGATGTAATGAACATGGACAAACTGACAGTAACACTTGCAAAATCGCAAGAGAAGAACATGAAAGAGACAGATTGGACCTCGTTTACTGAATGGTTAAAAAACAATAAAGTTAAATGGACAATCTAAAACAGGAAAAGACTGAAAAATCAAAATGAACAATACAAAGAAATCTCTACCACTAAATGTTATAGAAAAACAAGATAAAATCAAATGAATAGAAGAAAAACTATTTTTTTATCTGCCATGAAGAAGAAACATTCTTCTACTTTTCTTCTTTCCTACTTTTCTTTTTTTTGGAAATGTTCCCCCACTTTTTATGTAAAAGAAATATACTCTACTTTTAATAAAAAAATATTTTTTTTAAAAAAAAGGATTGAAGATGAGGATCACCTTTACACAAAGTGAACTCAGAATTTGGACCAGTTATGGCAATCTAACCACAATGTGTCTGGTATGTGTAGCAATAATGAGGTCAAGCAATATTTACTGTAAATCAAGCAAATGTGATTTTGTTTTTGGTCAGTGGAAAGAAATTGAAAAGCCTTCTTTGAACTTAAAAATCAGGTGTTATTTAGTGATAAGAAAGACATATCAGGAACTTTCAAAATGGTGCTGAATTCTTACTAGGGGTTGAAAGGTGAAAGATTCCAAGGGAATCCTATTCCTGACATGCCAATCATGATGTTTATCAGACAACTTGGCAGAAAACTTCAGGAAAACAAAGTAGCTGCCCTAGAACTGGCAAGAAACAAAGTGCTACAGCTAGGTATTTCCAATGATATAAAGGAGTAGGAATGACAAAGGATAATTATAGATCTCCAAAACAAACTGGATGACCTGGACACAGAGCACAATGAACAAATTAAGGCTAAGGGATGCTGGAGAAAGATAAAGGAGATGTTGTAAAAATGATTGTTTCCTGGATGTATTAAATCCTGTCTCCAATTTCCCATTGGTAATTTCAAGAATATCCTCTAGGTCATGGGCCCACAATCCAAAAGCCAAGCACGCCACAAAACACATGACTAAAGTTCCTCCAAAAAAAGGCAAGCAGGGCAAACTTTAAACAATCTTTCCAATTTCAAATTCATGGGATCAAAAGTGCAAATGTTTTGCTAACGAACGCTGTCAGGTTGTATATTTGATTTTCTCTTATTGATTTTGTGAAATTACATTACTCAGTAAAAGGGATTTTTTAAAGTGCTAATTTTTCGAGATACTGATCAAAGTACTCTTGCAAAACAAAGAGAATATAAGCCTGTTACTATGATCCCATGAGAGAATAGTCTAAAATATTCCGGGATGTGTGTGTGGTGGTAATCTGTTTATGCAACTGATATGACATGATAGAAAAACTGTGATAGCAACAAACAACAGCTTATAGAAGTGTGTTGAAGCTATGCTCCAATCCCCAGGGAGTTTGAAGAAAACACTGGAAGAAGAGAAAAACTGGATTGGAAGAAAGTGTGATCATACCAGTACTTTCTTATAACAAGCAGGATGTTTTGCCCGTGAATGCCATTTTTGAGTTAAAAGTGAGAGCCGCATAGAAGAAATCCTTTTATTTACTTCTAGTATTGAGGTTTTACTTATATTTTCCCAAATATGTTCTGGCAGTCCCTCTTCACTCGGAATATGGGCTTTCACACTGAATGTGTTGTATGTTCAAATAAGATGAGTGGGTGATTATGTTTCTCTTTTCTTGGTTAAGAATCTTCTTGCCAGATACTCCTATCTCTTTTGAAGGCTCCAGCCAAGTGGTGAGACATAGACCTTGTGGCTTGTTGTTGCTGGCTGCTGCGTGCCTTCACATCATTCTAGACTTAAGAGGAACCTATCACGGGATGTTTCTGAGGTTACGAGCATGTGACTTGCCTAAAGTCGCCCAGTGAGTTTTCAGGGCAAACAACAATTGAATCCTGTTCTCTGGAGCTGTAGTCCAAGCCCAAAACATAATGCCAAGCTGGCCCATATAGAAAATCTAATCATACGTTGGAAGAAGAGGGGGAGATGCTCTTTATGAAACTGATAGTTTTTACTGATGTTATGTTAGCATTAGAACAATAGGCAGTAAAGTTAAGAGAAGTTGTGTTGTCGAAGGCTTTCATGGCCAGGATCACAGGGTTGTTGTATGTCTTTCGGGCTGTGTGGCCATGTTCCAGAAGTATTCTCTCCTGACGTTTCGCCCACATCTATAGCAGGCCTCCTCAGAGGCTGTGAGGTTCGCCCATAGATGTGGGCGAAACGTCAGGAGAGAATACTTCTGGAACATGGCCACACAGCCCGAAAGACATATAACAACCCTTAAGAGAAGTTCAATGTGTTGCCGAAGGACTCTCCAGAGATATATAAACCTCCTTTGCTTAGTTTTACAATATACCTCACAACCTCTGAGAATGCTTGCCATACTACTCTCTTCAACATTAGTATCAAAATGGTTACAAATCAGTTTTTGGTCAGCTTTAGATTTGGTTTGGTTATCTGGGGTGCTGATTCAGAAAACTGCATTGGGTAGACCACATCAGCTCTAGTTTCTGATACAGAACACATGCCATCCAGTAGTTGCCATCTGCTCACCCACAAAAAACATATTTAATAATCTAAAGCTGATGTGGTATATCCTATGCAATTTTCTGAATCAGAACCCCAAATAATCCCAGGAACAGGCCTAAAAATGAAGACATCAAGGCACCCCCACTTCCAGGTGCCACATGGAACAGCTCCGCTCAGGGGGAGGGAGGAGGAGAAGCAGCAGTCAGGAGGCTTGTTGTCGAACCTTTCGTGGGTAGTCAGCCTCTTCTCTCCCGACATCCCCGTTGCCTTGGCACTATAAAAGGGTTTCACAAGCCAAGTCAACCTTGTTGCAACAGTGTAGTAACTGTGAAGCTGCGGACCATATTTTCATTCTTGAGGACCACTGGTGGTCCACAGACCACAGGTTGGGAACCACTGGTTTAGAGCGAAGATGCATCATTCTTTAAAGCTGGAGTTTTGATTCAGGTGGTTCATTAGATTAAATGCAACTGTAACCAAATTGTACTATCTACTATGTGTCTGGATTGCACACAAAATGCATTTATCTGTATTAAAGGTAAAGGTTTCCCCTGACGTTAAGTTCAGTCACGTCTTACTCTGGGGATTGGTGCTCATCTCAATTTCTAAGTCAAAGAGCCGGCGTTGTCCGTAGACACCTCCAAGGTCATGTGGCCGGCATGACTACATGGAGCGCCGTTACCTTCCCGCCGGAGCGGTACCTATTGATCTATTCACATTGGCATGTTTTCGAACTGCTAGGTTGGCAGAAGCTGGAGCTAACAGCAGGCACTCAACTCCGCACCCGGGATTTGAACCTGGGACCTTTTGGTCTGCAAGTTCAGCAGCTTCAGTGCTTTAACACACTTCGCCACCGGGGCTCCGGTGGTAATAATATAGTAATTTCTGTAATATAGTAATAATATCTGTATTACTAAACATAAAGTCAAAAGTTACGCAAGGTGTAGTGATTTCGGAGCAGGACTACGAGTCTGGAGACCAGAGTTCAATAAAACCCATTGGGTGAGCTTGGGAAAATCATACTCTCTCAGCCTCAGAGGAAGCAAAAGGCAATCCTTTGAGCAGATCTTGCCAATAAAAGACCAAAACATCTTTGGTCAGAAATTAATTGGATGTCGCACAGCAACAGCAAATCAAAATTTTGTTATGAGCGCTGGGTTCCCCAGTTCTAATTATGCAACTTGGAAGGAAAACATTATTTTATCCTGCAAGATGATATTTGCATGTTGTCATTTCTCAAATGAAGAAACATCTGCACAAACCCCAAGTCTTTGCTATTTTTTTCCACAGTGCTCATTCTTATTTACACAGGGATAGCTCTGGACGTTAAGAGTCTGTTGAAGAAAACACTGGGGCAAGAGGACAAATAAGTGATCTGATCCTGGGATAGTGCCAATTCAGCCTCAAGGCCTCCCCAGAATAGCTGCTTGCAGGCTGTCGGAAATGTTTGGCTTGTGCAATCAGTACTGCTTGAAAGAATTCAAATCTGTGCAAAAATGGAACACAGGAGAGAAAAAAGCTCCCGTGTAGCAAACTCGTCTACAGCATGTCTCAGAAGCAGGGGTGGGCAGCTTGCAAACACTTGGACATCATAAGCCAAAACCCTCATTACACCCCACCATCAGCTAGATTGGCTAGAAGACTAATGGGAGTTACAATACACAAATGAAACATTTATATTAAAGAACATTGAGCTACACAACAACTCTATAGCAGGCAGTCCCCAAGTTACAAACAAGATAGGTTGTGTAGGTTTGTTCTTCAGTTGGAACAGATATGTTTTTAAAGGGTAACTCCAGATAGATCGATAAGCTTTGGATAACAAAGGGAAGAGTTAACACTCCTATGGTGTTTGTTATGCTGCCTGTACCCCTGTTCAGGAGATTTCACTTCTATTTCTGTCCCTGTGATCATTGGGTTTTGAAAAATTTGGCTCGTTGTGGAAACAACGATTGGCGAGAAAGCTTCACTGGAAACACCTTTTCCCCATAATAACTCTTTCAGGAGTGAATTTCCCTTCCGGGGGACAGATTTCTCTCACCTCTTGTTGTTTCACCCGTGTTCTTCACTAGAAGTCATTTGTAAGTCGGATGTTTGTAACTTAAGGACTGCCTGTACTTGAAAATATTTAAACAGAAGGACATAGATGCTAAGCATTGTTTCTACTAGTAAAATATTTGTGAAATGCCAAGTATAGGGGTGGGTGGTCAGGTTTCTCCTGCCCTGCACAATGGAATAACGATTTCCTGAGGTCTGGATCTTGAAAGATCACACACTTTAGGCCACCCATACCTTCCTATACCTTCCATGGAAGAAACTTTTCTCATTCCTGGCTTACTTTCTGTCATAGAAGGTTAAGGTGTGCACCTGGAATCCAAATAGAGGCTAAAGGCACTTCCCGACTCCCACGACTCACAACTATTGAGCATCAAAGCCGGTCCCTCTCTGCTTATTTCAGTCTGGTCTGTTTTGCACAGAATGCTAACAGCAAATTCATTAGCAATCTAGTGCATCGTCCTCAATTTAAAAGCTCAGCATGTCTATTCACCAAAACAGACTACTATGTTCCATACTGCCAGCTGTTCTTCCTCCTGGGGAATCTTTATATGTAGTATTTCTCTCAGCATGGAGAACAGAATGGGATTGCTATCACGTTGTTAGAGAAGAACGGGTTACGTCTCTGCTGGGAGATAGCTATGGAGAAGGAAAGAGATTGCTCTAGTTTCTTCCTGTTTCCAAAGACTCAATCCAGCCCAACCATTTGTACGGCAGCAGCAGAAAGTGCATCTTACCGTAGCAGCTACTTGTGAATAGCACAGTGCCACCTCAGTGTTCTTCAGCTGCACTTAGTAGCCTGAATTCTTGTGAACAATCTGTCGCTCACTTTCAGTTTTTCCATTGAAAAGCCTCAAGTAAACCTGACAAGAGGAGGTTAAAATAATATGAATACATTCGGGCCAAATTATCTCACAGGAAGGAAGCTTGAGCACTTGAGTTAGCTGAGACTTAGGTACACAAAGCAGCCAGAGACAACAAAGAGATTCTTCAAAAGCAGTCACTCCAAAAGGACAGCGCGCATTCCAGAGAAAATGTTTGTAATGACAACTAACTCAATGAGGAAAGGGGCTTTTAATGGGTGGATGCTGCACTTACGGTATTTGATGTACAGTAGAGTCTCACTTATCCAAGCTAAACGGGCCAGCAAAAGCTTGGATAAGCGAATATCTTAGATAATAAGGAGGGATTAAGGAAAAACCTATTAAACATCAAATTAGGTTATGATTTTACAAATTAAGCATCAAAACATCATGTTATACAACAAATTTGACAGAAAAGGTAGTTCAATACACAGTAATGCTATGTAGTAATTACTGTATTTATGAATTTAGCACCAAAATATCACGATATACTGAAAACATTGACTACAAAAATGCATTGGATAATCCAAAACGTTGGATAAGCGAGTGTTGGATAAGTGGGACTCTACTGTATATTGAAACATTGACTACAAAAATGGCTTTGATAATCCAGAAGCTTGGATAAGCGAGGCTTGGATAAGTGAGACTCTACTATACTTGTAAAAAATATTGTGTTTTATATTATGATTCCTTTAATTACACCATCGTGCCCTATTTTGTGTGTGTGTTTTTCTCTCCATTCGTTTTTAGTTGCTCCAATTTTGAGAGATTGGTACGATGATAAACAAACACATGTATCCCTTTTGGCAAAGCTTAACAAAGTTATTTTGAAACACAACTCCCAGAATCCCCCAGCCAATGAGCAAATCCAATGTAATCTGGAAGCCCACTCTATCCTCATTGTAGTGCACACTATGCTTTGTAGGGTAAATTTAGAAAAAGAAAAAAAGTTCCTATTCCCAAAAGGTGTAATTGCAAAAGGGAGGGGGGACTTTTCCCCTCAAATAAGTATTCTGCCACTCTGATGTGAAATGCTCTTTTAGTATCCATACTACGAGTGGCCTCTCAGTTGTGGAACTCCCTCCCAAGTGATGTCAGGTCAGCCCCCTCCTTCCTGGCTTTCAGAAAGAGTTAAAACCTGGCTTTGGGAGCAAGTCTTCGAGAAGTAGTTGTACAATAAGTTTACTTCAGATCGTGCAATTGGCTCTGGATTGGCCTTAGACCTTGTCTTTGGATGCTATTGGATTGGATTTAAATATGCTTTTATGTATGCTTATTTTTATTTTAATGTAACTTTTTATGTTTTATGTTGTAGGCACTATGTAGTGCCATTTGTAAGCCATCTTAAGTCCCCGCATGAGTTGAGAAAGGCGGGATATAAATATAAATAAGGAGACTGATTGGCTGATGGTTTGAGGTATGATTTTACCTTTCTCAGGTGTGTCAGGTTTGTGAGAGTAGGTTTAAACATACGCCAGTTCAAATGCTATGTTGCGGCCAAATTTCATAGCATTTGGCGGAGTAGTTTGGAAGATATGAGGTCCCTCACTGATGGACATTATATTTTTATTTATATAAATTTCTAGCACTGGTGCTTTGAAATGTCAGGTGAGCAGTTAAGAAATACAGGCTAGGCATTCAAGGAAAAGGAGCAGGCAAAGTCCCCAGGATAATGCAAACACAGTAAATAAGGGGTGGTCCACTGTGTCTCCTTTTCTGCAATTTGAGGAATTTGGGGGCCGAAGAAGAGACAGTAGTTTTATTTGGAGGGGCAGTGCCCTCATATTGTAGCTATGTTGACAGCAGGAGAGGTTTTTTTTAAACCCAGACAATAGGATGAATGTGAGCAAATATAGTATGACACCCCCCCCCCCAATATCCGCAAGACTACTTGAATCTGATAAAATATGTCCCTTTCTAGGGATTGTCTAGATCAGTGGTTCTCAGCCTGAGATCCCCAGATGTTTTTGGTCTACAACTCCCAGAAAACCCAGCCAGTTTAGCAGCTGTTAGGATTTCTGGGAGTTGAAGGCTAAAAACATCTGGAGACCCCAAGTTGAGAACCACTGGTCTAGATCCTCCAGGCAATTCTATAGTATGCTTTTGCCAGGAGTTACCATTGAGTCACACTAGTAAAGGAAAATAAACAGGACACACATATCATGAGCTCTCGGATATAACCTTACTCCACACAACTGTGTCAATTCAAAGAACATCAAGTAAAACCATTTTAGGTCTTTGGGATCATCCCTCTCATAACCTACACAATGCTATACAGATTACTATTGACAAGATGTTCAAATGACATTGTTGTCACCTTTTGTTTTCATTAAAAAAGAATACTATTATTAAAGCAAACTGAAACAGGAAATTTGAGCCACCAAAAAATGTTTTCAACGCAGGATGACTGTAATATTAGAGGAAATTAAGTTGCAACCCCACATTCAACATTCACAGATAAAAATGCAGATGTACGGATCTTCAGTTCAACTCCATCTCTGCTTTTGGCTGATAAGACATCAGAAGAAAAGCAAATAGGGGAGTTCACAATAACACTGAAAGCAATCACTTATGCTGGAATACAGGGCATCAATCATCATCATCATCATCATCATCATCATCATCCACCTCGTGGTCCCATCTGATATCATCTGATAATTTTATATTATAAAATGTAAGCAACCTCGGAAATATCTCATACTGTTAGTCAACTTCCATATCACTATGTCTATGTTGCAATTAATATAGAGAAAAAAGGTTAAAGTCCTTTACAGGGTGAAAAAAGATGGAATGAAAATTTAAACTTGATATATATGTAGGCATTCCATAAGGATTTGTATTTGTAATTTTCGTGTATGCACATGGCCACAGACAGACAGACACACAGACTGCATTCCTTCACAGCAAGGCAAAAACTGGCAAATACATTTTGTTTCACCAGTCATGAGTTCTTCAGGAACAGTTCCTGCTTTACTTTTTACTGCCTCTGGCGAGACTCAAAACCAGGCGGCAAAAACATAAGTGTTCCAAAAATCTATGTGGATGCATGCCAGTTACAAACAGAAAATATTGTTTTAATTGTGCAGTTACTGTAATTCACATTTTAATATGTATAATTAATCCTGTCTCCTGGAAATCCTTATGTTGTAAACCACTTTGTGTTCCAGCCCTAGAAGACAGACAGAGCATCACTCAAACAATCAGACATCTCAACTGGGCAAAAATATATGAAGAATCTTAAAAAGAATGATAAGGTCTAGCTTCAAATTCTGATTTGAGAGGTGAAGGGCAAAAGGAACACTGACTGAGGTATAATGCTAGGCCTTTGCTTCTGGATTACATTCTGGCTCCCAATGGCAGAAGCAGCAGCTATCAGGCAATGTATACCAGCACTTTGCCTGTGAAAAAGTAGATAGGATTGGGTGTTGTGTGGTTTCTGGGCTGAATGGCTGTGTTCTAGCAGGACATAAGTTTTGCCTGCATCTGTGGCTGGCATCTTCTGAGGATTCAGAAGAGAGACGTTAGGAGAAAATGCTGCTCGAACACGGCCATACAACCTGGAAACCACACAACACCCCAGTGATTTCAGCCATGAAAGCCTTCTACAATATGAAGACAGGATCCTTAGGGCAATTACCGTATGTACTCATGTATAAGTCGACCTCATGTATAAGTCGAGGGTAGGTTTGGGGCACTAAAATTACAGTTTTTGATATGACACAAGGGTAAGTCCTGCTCAATTGGTAAATTACCAGCCAGTTTCAAATTTCCCCTTTTTGGGCAAGGTTCTGGAGAAAGTGGTGGATTCTCAGATTGAAGATTTCTTGGAAGAAACTGGTTACCTAGATCTATTTCAAGGAAGTTAAGACATTTCTTTGCCATCAGGCATTTTGAGGAGGATGAAAGGCACATTACTGGGGAGATTGTGTGTGTGTGTGTGTCAGGGTGGGGTGGATATTTAGTTTTAAATGTAATTTTAATTGTATGAGTATTTTTATTGACTATTAACTGTATTTTGAATTTATTGGGTTGTGACGTGTTATCATAAGCCAACTTGAGTCTCCATGGGGAAAAAGCAGGGTAGAAATAAAGTTGATAAATATTAATATAAATATTCTCTTAACGTTCTCCTGGAACAGACTGAGCTCTCGCTTTTCAACATTCTACTCTGAAAAGTGGGTGGTTCCATTTAAATATGAGTTAAAATACACTGACCCATGGATAAGTTTACCCAGAATTTTGAGTGAATTTTTTTACTAAATTTCCTGGTCATTCATGAGTATATGTGAATTTCAAAGAAAATAATAGTAACTAAACACTGGCTGTTATGCAAATTTATGCTTACATCCAGCCACACCATTACATGGAAATATGTAGAAAGGAGTCATATGGCAGATCATCTAGCCAAAACTTATTTCAGTAGGTGATCTAAACATGTGCCCTCTCTTATAAAAGTTAAGGAAATGTTTGCAATTGTTTACATTAGGTTGAATTGTTCTTGTTGTCTGCTATGATTTTCCACTCTGCATTCCTATAATAACCATAGGAATTATATGGTGAAAAATTCCAATTATGCAAGCATGTCAAAAAAGCTAGAATCCACTATTGCAATCTTGAGAAAATGTGCTATATGCAGTTAACGTTTGCTGAAAAAACTTTTGTAAACCCAATGACACTTTTGAGTTACAGTCCTGTAAACCAAAAATGAATAGGGGAAGTGAATCATCATTTTTATGTTCAAGCTATTCAAGCAAAAACGGCTGAATGTGCTAAACCACACAAAAAAAGAAAAATGAGACTTCGTTCCACTGCAAAGTGAAACCAAACAATTTATTTGTGCTAAATGAATGGAAAGAATGTATTTTCGAATACATTTCTTTATACATTGTACCGGCGTATGCTGCTAAATACGCAATTGTCATCTAACTTTCTCTGTAAATCTGTTCCTTCTCTACCAAGCGATACAACATTTTCGGCATTTATACCAATATGCTGCTATAATGTGCACTTTCAATCACACCCTCTTCTGATTTTTCTTCGACTGCTTAAAATATTTGTTGAGACTTTCAGGAGAGGGAATCACACATTTAATATATTTTAAACAAGTGGGAAAAATCAGCCTTTTAAAAAATACAAATTGCTTTTCTACAGCAGAAAATCAAGAGCGCACAATTTAATCAGCCACAAGGATCTTGCTGGCAGAACCACACTTACAGAAGATCATTGTGATGAAAACAACAGTACGGACAGTTTTACAGGTCAACGTGAATAAGAAATGAAACAATCAACTCTTAAGGTCCATGGATCAATACATTCTATATACTTTGACAAGTCAGGCTTCCCACATTGTACATTAGACTGTACCACACACTCAAGAAAAGGTACGGTTGTGTCATGTATGTTTTACTGCTGTTACCTGAAAATTAATGGGATACTGGGGTTTTTTTACAGTGAGTTTGGGCATTAAAATGTCCGACTTTCACTTCTGCACTAAAAGCAGTTATTTTTGTTCATTACTGAAATGTAGTGCTGAATTATGTTTATGCTTGGAACATATGGTAATATCTAGGAGTCCATAATATACAGACTACACCTGTAATCATATGCAAATTGTTATGAAAAAATAATAACAAAAGCTGTCCCTTTTATTTTACAAACCTAGAAGCTGGGGCATGGGAAGGGGGAACAGGTGAAAAAATATAAAGCTTTGGGAGCTCAGCAAAACATAATGCCATAATACCAAACAAAACTAGCCAATGTTCCAGCCAGAGAATGGACATACATGTAAATTCAACCAAAACACTGATGAAAATTTGTTTTCGAAATTAGTGTTGTAGCTCCACAACACTGACTGCATTTTGCAACAACTGCAAATAGAGCACACTTCTCGACACAGAAAACACTTCCATGTTTTTTTAAAAGCCAGGGAAAACCACTATGTGTTTATCTACACGCAGGTTTCATAGGTTTCCTTACCCTTTGGTGGAAGTGCTTTCCATGTCGGAAACCTGTGCTAACATTGGAGGCGGCCCTTGGACAAACTTATACAACACAATTAAACAGTGAAGCCTCAGGAACTTCAGTGCAAATAAGTCAAATCCAAATATACCATTGTAAGCCTTTGGCTTGTAGTAAACTGCTCTGTGTTATGAGTCCAACTCTGAATACAGGTTTGCTGAGCACATGCACTAAGGCTGAGAGGAAGGATGCACCGAATGTGGGAAAGTAGCTGACTGGGAGGCCGGCGACTGGCCCGGAGGCTGCACGGGTGGCGGCGGAGGCAGCGGAGTCTGCGTGTTTGGAGAAGGCGGAGGAGTTGGGCGTTTGAATTTGTCAGGGCTGTTGCTTCTTCGGGGCGAAGGCCGCTGTGGGACAAAACATGGAAACCAGGGTTGAGGCCTGCAGGTGGCAAAACAAAACCTACTCAACCCTCCACTGCTGTGCTTCTTTCCTTCACACCTTTCACACCTCAGCTTCAACTCTAACTAATTTCTGGCAAGCACAATCAATACAGGAGGAAAAAGGTATGGTAGGAGACCTCAATCAAGCTTTGCTGAGCTTTCATTGTACTGTACTTGATCCCATCCATTTTGTATGCAACTGTGAGAGTACAGACATTGTACATTTCCTGTTAACTGTATTGAGTATGTGGTTTAATTAACCTACTAGCCTATATACCCGGCATTGTCCTGGTGTTGAAAGGGCTGCTGCTGACTACTTTCTCCAGCTCTGAGTAGACCTATCCCACAATAGCTCCATGGCAATACTCTGGCAACAATGGCCAGGTTCTCTTTGTGACTCTTCTTTCCTTTTTCCATTTCCTTCTTCCTTCCTTCCTTCCTTTTCTTCTTCCCTTGCTTTCCTTCACAATTTCCCCCCTCCTCTTTATTTCCTTTTCTCTTCCCTTCTTTTTCTTCCTTCCCCCTTCCTTCGTCCATTCTTTCTTACCTTCCTTTCTCTTACCTTCTTTCTCTTTCTTTCCTACGTTCCCCCTTTCCACCCTGCCTCCCTCCCCCTTATACACATGTCACCTAATAATAGCCAATTTGCTTCATTCTCTTTATTTTCTGTTTACATGACAGAAGGCCACTTCATCTAGCAACAGCCAATCCACTTTATTCCTTTTCTTTCCCTCTGCTCTGCGCCAAAAGGGCTGATTTTTTTTAGTTCAAATCCCTCAATTATTTCAAATGAGATAATGAAGAATATATGTGTCAAGTTTGGTCCAGATCCATCAATTCATATTGGGGCCTTTGTGGCACAAACTAACATACATACAAACAAACAAACATACTTTGACTTTTAGATAAATTGGACACAACAATAGCATATCAAAGAAAATGTGGAAGAAATTATAATCTTTTAAAAAACACATACAAAAATGGAAAATTCTCCCACTGGAAGTCAAAATTGCTTCTCAGACCTTTTTTGGGGCACCAATGGTTTTCTCATTCTTGGAGAAATTCATTTTTTAAGGATTAATATTTGTTTTTCCAAATGTACTGATGACCTAGTCCCTTGGTATATTATGCCTTTCTTGTGAAAGATGGAATGCCTTATTTCGGATGGCTCACTATTCCTAATAACAGGAAGGCTTTTAGCAAGGTTTAATGTTCTAATATACTAGATGGATACAAATAAATATACTAGAAGATACAATAAAGTCCACAGAACAATAAATGCTGAACCTCACAGTGGAGCATTGCATTTATCTTTTGATATTGTTATTATCAAAAGACGGAAAGATCTAATATAACCAATGATATACCTTCTTCTGGGTTATTCTCCGATAATTGTGCTCCAAAACTTTCACATATCAGTCACTGAGCAAATAACTAAGCTTTTAAATTTGGCAACTATCTGAGTTTTTGAGTATCACTGCCTTACCGTACAAAACAATCCCTCCTTATAATGTTGTGTTTGTTAGACTATTTTGATGTGGGTTTGCAGCTGGTTACAATTTTTTGTGCTTTAAAAACCTCTCCAAGCTTCTTCTTCTTTTTTTTTTAAAGGGTGAAATCATTGGCAAGCTGATTATACAAATTTGAAGACAATTAGAGAAAATATTAACAGATGGAATTTGCTCTGCCGAGATAGGTAGCCCTCTTGGGAACACGCATTCCACGTCCCTATTGGAGAACACAAGTTTGAAAGGGATTACTCTTCTATATTTTGGAATAAAAATTATTTAGTGGAAAAAGGGAAATAAGGGAGAAATAGTTTTTTAGTTTGAAGAAACCCTCACGGCAACAAAAAAAGGCAAGCGCTTTAAGAGACTGTGATGTTTACTCCTCAAAATACTCACTGTAATACCATGGGATGGTCCCATATGCTGCACATGAAGGCCTGGGGAGTTATAATAAGACACGCCGGCTCTGGTGAGTGAAGTTGGGGGAGTAAAACCAACTGTGTGACTTGCATATGAGAGACCTAGAATGATGGGAAAAGCAAGGCAAGATATGCTTATGGATTTTGATGAACCCAAAAACTCCAAACATGTTACAAAGAAGAAAACAGGCATTATCTTTCATACTGGGCAAATAAACTGCACTGGAACACAATGACAGTGTTTAGTGGTCTTGACAAAGGCATGTGATACTATTTAGTTGCTGTCATTTCTTAAGTTTTTCATTCAAGACATTTGGTGAGTAGCTGGGGAAACAATATGGACCTACCTAAACCTGCAGAACTGGGAGCATCTGTGTTTGCCAACAGGATCTCTGAAGAAGGACCTCTCACTACTGAACCTGCATTCAAAGTTACTCGTTTTTATGAATTATTACTCCTAAAACAACACTCCCAAGTCAGTTAAAAAAAACTGGAAGATAACGGCAAAAGATTTAAACTAGGGAATGAAATAAACCTAATCATTGAGGGTTTTTGTTTTAAAGTAAGGGTGAATTATTTTAATTCCTTGCATTAAAAATGCTTCAGTTACATTTAGTGGCACACTATGTGTTATTATTGTAATATATAACAATACATTATAGTTCTTAGATAATAAAACTCAACATTTGAAATGCACATTTGCTGTTTCTGTATAAAGATTACACATTGAAAGGCACAGATATCAGTATATTATTTATAAAATCTAAATGTGTTTTACCAAAGATGGCACTAAATAATTCTTCTGCCACAATATATTTATGTGATCAGAAACAAAAATTTGATTAAATCATAGACACATTAAAAACAAATATATTACATTTATATCATTAATTATATGCGTATTATTAAATTTATGCTAAAAACTAACATAAAGTACACAAAAAGTAGAAAGCATATTTACCAGGTGATATAGGTCTGCTAGAACTTGGTGAAGGTGTATATGGAATTGGACTGGACACAGTGCGAGGTCTTAATCCTTGTGCGGACATCTCATTAAAATATCTAATGTAAGAGATAAGCATAGAATATCATCCTCCCACAACTTTTCCTTTTATCTTATTTTCCTCTGCCACCTATCTGATAACAGACAGTAAAACAAAAGTAATAAGATGCTAGAGAAAAGGTGGGCAACTCTGAAAGGTATTATTCCAAGAGACCTCTTGTATTTGCTGCACCCCCACCCAAAACTCTACACACATTTTTTTACCTGAAATGCCCTTCCCTGCCTCCTAAAGGGCATTTTAGATTTGTCTAATATGTTTTGGAGGATCAAGATGTGATGGAAATGTCATAGTGATCATTTTGAGGCGAAGTTGTTAAAATCACTTGGCCTGGAGACCAAAAATAACACCATCCCCATGGGCCACACTTTGCCCACACCATGCTAAAGCAATGTCAGTGTTCAGATTAAATTTATGAACTATTTTTAAGACGACTTCTGATGATTGAAAGAGTGAGACTATTTAATCAAATATATTTCCTCCTTATTTCTGACTGTAGCACCATTGACCCAAGAACTACAGACAACATGCACCACTGCAAAAGTGGCATTCCCACTCTGTTGTTACAAAGTAAAGCCATTTACAGTAGAGTCTCACTAATCCAACATTCACTTATCCAACATTCTGGATTATCCAATGCAGTCTGCCTTTTAGTAGTCAATTTTTTGTAGTCAATGTTTTCAATACATTGTGATGATTTGGTGCTAAATTCGTAAATACAGTAATTACTACGTAGCATTACTGCATACTGAACTACTTTTTCTATCGAATTTGTTGTTAAACATGATGTTTTGGTGCTTAATTTGTAAAATCATAACCTAATTTGGTGTTTAATAGGCTTTTCCTTAATCCCTCCTTATTATCCAACATATTCGCTTATTCAACGTTCTGCTGGGCCGTTTATGTAGGATAAGTGAGACTCCACTGTATTTACTGATGATATCTCCGGAAGTCTTTAAACAAAAAATAAAGTTAATCCTTTCTCTCTGAAGCTATTACTCATGAGCAAATTTAGCAAGTTTCATCAGGTAACTTATCTGTTCCTTAAAGACAGCAACCCTGTGGCAAAGCACTTGTCCCAGCCTGTAGATTAACTTACCTTGCATGCCAGTGCTTTTATATTGTGTCGCTCCCCACCTCTTGCTCCCCAGTGAAGTGGTCAGTAAAACAATATAGAAAGGAGAAGATGCAAGAAGGGTGTAAACTTGACAAGGTCCTTCTGCTATTGGTGGTAGCCTCGTATTCCTATCTACAATGGAGAAACCTGGTTTTCAAACAGATCACCTGAGGTTACCAGCAAAACAAACCTCTCATCGTCCATTTCCAAACTGGATTCACTCTCTGAGAGCTGTCTGCACAAGGCTTCTCTCCTCTCCATCTCCCTCTGCAGTTTTCTTTGGAGCCTCAAGTTCTCTTCTCTCATGTGACGTTCTTCTTCTAAGTACTGTGCCATCTTCTCTGAATCTGAAGCATCAAGATTTTTTACATTTATTGTTGATTGCTTAACTCAGCTTTATGTTCTGTAAAGTCTTTACAAATATTGAGAAATATTGCTGAATTGAGATTGTGCATTTATCAGATGACAAGTACAGAGGTAGTTAAACATATAGCAACTTAGACCAAAAGTTTTGTCTCATTTGTTTTAACTATCTATGCCTGTAAACAATTACTCTTGCCTCAGTGTGTCCGGAGGAATTGGACGTTGGATGATCATTTGAAGAAGGCTTGAAACATTCCCCACCTTTTGATTGCCTGCTTTTCAATAATCTGCTCTTTCAGCATTTTCCGATTATAACCAGAACTCATACATTTGAGATGTTATCCCACCCTTTTAATATGTTTTCATGACCTTCCACGTATATCTGAGGCTCTGTACAATTTTCTTTTTTTATTAAAAAGCATTTAAAAGTTTAGATTTAGCATTCTGACGATTTGCAGTTTTTGAGTGCTCATATCCCTAACTTGTTGAATAATCAGGGAACATCTGTTTTAGTGTGCCGAACATGGAGATCTTCCATGTTGAAGTGATAAAAATATCAGAGTCAGACATTCACTAGCAATTGCTGGTTTAGGAGTAAAGCTCCTTCCACCTCTGAAGAACAGAAACTGGCTATTTAAAAAGCTCCCCCCCCCCCCCCCATATATACTGTGTGTATGTGTGTATAGATAGACACACACATATATATTATTAAAACAGATCCTACAACAGGAATTATATCCTTAAATAAAAGAAAAATGTCACATATTGTATTATAATTAGTATTTTTTTTAAAAACAAATACCATAACAAGTGTATAAATCATAGTATCTCCTGCTCTTTACATCTGAGGCTCGAGAACAATATTCCACAAATGCAAGTGACACATCAGAGTACAACATGGTCAGAATTATTGTTGGCAAGTCCAAATATGGAAATCAAAAACCATAAAAACTATGTAATAAAATGATCTAATAATAAAAATGACCTAACACATCCACATTTTTATTTGTGCAGGTTGTTTCCCCACAAGTGCAATACTCCTGTTAGGACCTTAGGAGCTGGTTATGATAACAGAAGCAAGAGATACACAGCATAATGAACCGCTGACCTTGACACCTCAATCAAATGTTGTAAGATTTGTAAGGGTAATTCAAGGTAGGATTGCTATCCCATCTCATCCGCAAAGTTTCTAAAAGCAGAATTAATGTTTCATTCATGTAGGTAGACTAGCTTCAGAGATGAGGAATAATACAGGATCACCATGCTAATTTGATAATTGAGAATGAAAGCTTCTACAGTCCACATCTTCCACTATCTTGGCATCTTTTTGCTTGTAGTAAACAAGCCAATGGCACCATGATCCTCATAGCATGGAAACAAGATCAGAAAGATAGCTCTCTGAGCCATTGCTGGACCACTGTTCAGGAGAGGCAACCTTGTTGAAGGTTTTCATGGCCATAATCACTGGGGTGTTATGGGACATGAGAGAAGCCTCCCACAAGGATGGTAAAAACATCAAAAAATATCCGGGCGTCCCCTGGGCAATGTCCTTGCAGACGGCCAATTCTCTCACTCCAGAAGCAACTCAAGTTGCTCCTGACACGAAAAAAAAACTGGGGTGTTATGTGGTTTCTGGGCTGTATGGCCATGTTCTAACAGTATTTTTTCCTGATGTTTCACCTCTGAAAATGCTAGCCGCAGATGTAGGTGAAACGTCTGGAGAAAATGCTGCTAGAACACGGCCATACAGCCCGGAAACCACACAACACATCAGTGATCACAGCTGTGAAAGCCTTCGACAAGGTTGCCTCTCCTTAACAGTGGTCCAGCACTGGCTCAGAGGATCATCTTTCTGAACTTGCTTCCATAAGGCAACCTTGGTGTTATGGAATGCCACAGAGAAGAAATTCCCATGTAATGAAGAATCAGCCATCGAAGCTGAAATGTGATAGAAGGAATTATACTGACCATCTTGGAAACAGTTTGGAAGCCTTCATATAATTTTTTGAGCTCTGAAGACTGACCGTATCATGACAGAATATGATATGATAACTCACCCACATATATGGAGTCAAGGATAAGAACAGAACATTCTGAATTTAAAGTACAGCAAAATGAGGTTTCATCCTTCTACTAATAAATCAGCCTAGCAATTGTAAATACCCAGAGACCTTGTTCACACTTCTGAGTACAGCAAGCAAAAGCAATGTACTGAAGAGATTTGGCAGGTTCCCAGAGATTAATGCTTTAACTCCTTTGACACATATTATTAATTTTCCAAAGTTGCCCACAAGGTTTCAAATTCAGCCCTCTCATTATCCCCCTAAAACACAATCATGTTCAGCAATGCATAATTCCCTAGAAAGCAAGATAACTAATTTGTCAGACTGATCTTCCAAAATATTTTATTAAAACCAAGTCTAAAAACAACTAATTCAGAAGAAGGGAAGTATGTCTAGCTCTGATATTCTTGAACTTTTTTCACTTGTGATCTCTTTCCTCCGGAGAAGTTTTTATGCAACCCCAGTACAGAGGTATATAAAATAGGTATGAAAATCAAACATTTTCTGATAATATATAAATAATAAATCAGCATTTCCAAGGCTTGCTAAACAGGCTGATTTTCATTTTTATGAAGTACAGCTGAAGCATTTTCAGCACCCCCAATGCTTCTAGAAAGCATCAACTTGGGAAAGCTGTGCATAACACTGGCAGTTTCAAGCAACATGCTGAGTTTAAAATATTTTTCTATTTGAATTGGCAAAAAATTCTGATAAGCCAGGCATATTAAATAATTCTTCTGCCACAGTATATTTACTTGATCAGAAACAAACATAGTGTGTGTATCTTAGCAAACCAAGACAAACAATGGCATGTAATCTTGCAATAAAACTGTTTTAGGCTTCTTTAGATGTGTCAAAGTTCTTTCCAGTTTTGTCATCAAGAATGATGTAAAAATCCAATACTAGTTATCAGAATCTGGTGTATAGTCTATAGCAACATCACTTGAAATATATACTTGCCCAATAAAGTAAAAAAAAAAAACCCTCACAAAGCATACCACAAAATGTTAATGTTACTACAAACACTGTAATTAAATATCTGAACTGTTGGAGGTTTTCCAGGCTGAAATGATTAAAGTTCATTAAAACATACCTCTACAAGGGAACATAGCCAAGATGAGCTGGACTTACGCTGTAATTGTGCAGCTCTAAGTTGTTTCTTTAACCTCTCTACTTCATTCTTTAGGAACCTGATATGCCGCATCATATTCTCTGGAGAGTCTATCTCCATTGATATGTCCCTTGGTGATGGAGGCGCTGACACAGGCTGGTCTAATTTTTCCTGCAAAATTCTGAAATTTAAATAAATTATTTTTTCCCTGAAACAAACTGATATAAATGTGTAATTTTGCTTGAACTCAACATAATATCATGCCAAGAAATAAAGAAGACGTAAATGTTCTTTCTGGTAAATCTACCTCTGAAATTTAGCTCAGTTCAGATCAGAGACAAACAATAGTTTGCTGTAAAATGTATTAGCCAAAATGAATATTTGGCTTGTGCATCTTATTCACAAACCAGAGTATCCATAAATGCATGTCAAGGAGAATAAGAAACCATAAGTGAAAGTCATAAACATAATAACAAGCCATGGTTTACCACTACATTTCAATGGGGACACTTTTACATCTGATGGCCATAGCATAAGAAACTATACTGAAATTCCAAGAAAATTCACACTTTACTACAAATATATTAATTAAATGCAGGAAAATGAGGAGCTGGACTTTGAAGTGCTACATCCAATCTTCTTTTCATCCTTCAGTTTGCAATTATTTGTGCTTTGTTGCTTTTGCATATCTTAGACAAGAACCCTAACTGGACAAAGCTTCAGAATAGCATTTGCTTTTTCCCATCCATCAATCCATCAATCAATCAATCAATCAATCAATCAATCAATCAATATATTCTCACAGTTATCATAATTAAGGGCTAGATTAAATTCTCTGAGAAAGCTTGGCTTTGTTACATTAAACACACAAATATGCAGAATAATTTGAAACATTGTCAAGCCTTGGATTGCTGAATGCACAAATGTAGAATCCGTAGATACAAAGGGCTCACTGCAGTGACTGAACATTTATGTGTTAAAAACACATTATGAGCTAAATGGAGCACAAGAGCACAAGATCTGTTTTACTGCTGTGCCAGACTGTAACAAAAACATTTTCATCTCTATATGTTTTGAAATATCAAATCAATGGTCATGGGACTAGAAAGATCATGCACATTCTGAATCTTTCATTAACTAGATTAACAACTGCCATATTACAAAATACATTTTCTTATTGAAGTTCAAAGATTTCTCTGCTTCTGGGGAATTCAAGACATGCTGTGAAATGTCTGTTCCTATGAAAATCAAGATAAGTCAAGAGAGTTGCATGAAAATTAATTTTCCAGTGTTTGAAACAAGTTTCATAACATTAAAGGCAGAGGTTGTCATAGGGTATAACAGTGACTCCAAGCAAGTTACACTGACGTGATATACACTCCATTTGTTTGCCTTTGGCTGAACAAAACATTAGTATTGCTGCTTTCTTATGTCTTCAGCAACACCTTGCATCACCACATCATCTTAAACAGATAACAGCACCTGCATTTTATCAGATTAGCATTCTTTCTCTTGCTCCAAGAAGATGATTCTAGAACAGGCATGGGCAAACTTAGGCCCTCCAGGTGTTCTGGACTTCAACTCCCACAATTCCTAACAGCCTACCAGCTATTATGTTCTTTATTTTAAATATTGTGTTGTTCTTTCAATTTGTTTGCACTACAAACAAGGTATATGTGCAATATGCATAGGAATTCGTTCATTTTTTTTTTCAAACTATAGTCTGGTCTCCCAGCAGCCTGAGGGACCGGACCATGAACTGGCCCTCTGCTTAAAAAGTTTGAGGACCCTGTCCTATGCGGTTGAGGTCCAGGCGATCTAAAAGACCATATCTCCTGACACAAATCTTTCACAACAATATGAAAATGAAATAAAAATTGCAGACAAAAAGAAAGCCAAGACAAACCGTTTTTCTGCTTCAAGTTTATCCATTCTCTTCCAGAGACGATTCACTAGTGCTTCTTGTTCTTGTTCTAGTGTATTTTCAAGATCAATCTTCTCACGTCTTAGCTAGAACACAATTTTTTTTTAAACATACATGCACACACAGATATTAATTTTTATAAATTTAGCTGGAACATTACAGCAATATATTTGGAGGCAAAATAATTTAAGGCCACATTATCGTTCCAGTTAACAACGTGAATTAACTTCTGGGTTAACTTCTGAAGTTTGATTCCCCCCCCCCCTCCCCAATGAATCTTAAGTATGCCAGATTGCAGAAATCCAAATGAAAGAATGCCACAACAGCAGCAACCCAATATCTATACTGGTAGAGTTGCAGTTGGTATATTAGGTTACAAGGATGAAAAGTACTTTGAAGCTCCAAGGCCACTGCCACACTATGTTTATCATGCCTCAATCTGATAACAAGGTGAGAATAATAATGTGTCAGTCTAAGGAAGCCACTGCCTCAAAATACAACCCAACTGGACTGAGCATTCTGAATCTGCTCAAGAATGAGGAGGGTCATCTGGAAAATTAGAACAGAAAACTGGAGGTGAAGAAAATATGTGAAAATGCCATGGCTGGTTGTCATGATGCTTGAGCAGAAGCACTCCGACCATCTCTGACAACTAGGAGGCGGGGAGCTACTAGAAAAGAAAAACATGTTTTGTGGCATGTTCCTTATAACACCCAACAACGTGCAACCAAAAGACCTCAATGTACTGCCAAGACAAAGGAAATCCAACTTGGTTAACTCAAAGCTCAATGTGTGCTCATCTCACTGTTTCCCTAAAATCTTCTCACCATGTTGAAAATATCTTGATTCAAGTAATAAATGCCTCCCAGCAAGAACAGGAAACCATTCATTTGGAAGGGCGCTCGTCTACACACCAACAAACCAAATTCAGCAACACCAACAGCATGTTATACAAGCATTGTGTAAGTGCCATGGCACAACTTCTGAAAACCAAATAAGACAAATTCTATAGCAGTAGTGTATTTTGAAGTTCACTAGGGAAGTTGACAACAGAAGTAACAATTGGCAGGAACAGCTGTAATCCAAATCTTATGCTGCCACATAATCCAGATTCAGAATGCAGATTAATTACTTTGAACCGGATTATATGAGTTGACATTGCTATATAATCCAGTTCAAAGTAGTTAATCTGTGTTCAAAATCTGGATTATATGGCAGTGTAGATGGGGTCTAAGAAAAGTAGAGCTGTTTGATTGGTTAAGACTTGGAAACAATACTTGATAAAAAAGAAAAATTAATAATGAATATTAAGTCGAAGACAGACTGGCTCTGACTTTGGCTCGAAACTTCCCCTGTTGTAATGGTCATATGATTTTAATTGTTTTAATTTGATCTGGATATTGGCTTTTATTTGTGTTTTATGTTTGGTTTTTTCTACATATTGTATTATATGTGGCATTTATTCTGCTATTGTGTAAGACTGCTCTGGGTCCCCCTGGGAAAGAGTAGTATATAAATTAAATAAATAAATAAATACCCCCACCAAAAATATAGTTCCATGTTAACTTTGTATTTATTTCATTTTTAATCAGGATTTTAAAGTCAAATATGCCAAAATGTCAAGACGACCTTTTTGTTCTCCTCAATGAAACAAGCACTGATGACTTCTAAACTCCAGATGTTTAGTAATCCCCTGTAGTAATTCAAACTACTCACATATCTTCTGTGGTTAGTTAATTTGTTCCACTTTCTCCCCTATAATTTTGGACTAAATGAAACCGTTAGCCAAGAAAGGAGGATCATGACATTCTGTCCAATACTATTGCTCCACCTAGTGTCACTGTGCAGCCTTGGATAATGGTCAGACTATGTGAAAAGCTTTCACACTGGGCTTTTGTGCATATTTTACTTTAAGGGCGCAGCCTGGAAGGGGCAGAGCTCTATCGAAGCTCTACAGAGACAGAATTAGATTTCAAATACCAGCAGAGCTTTCCACCTTTAATTTTACTTGAGTATGTCCAGATGGAAGATAAATGCAAATTATCATTTGCCAACACATAACATCAGGATAGTGAACACCTATGTCTTGATTATAATCTGCTCTTTTAAATATGTTCGTTCTTTGGAACCCAGTTTGTTAAGCTCTTTTCAGTCTCCTCATGGAGAAAAAAAGCGGGGTATAAATAAATATCATCATCATCATCATCATCATCATCATCATCATATTGCAGCCTGTTTGCTGATTTTCTTTTACTGTATTTTATCCCTGAAATGTTATACTACATCTACATTTTAAAAAACTTTCTCCCTTTCTCGCAAACTAGTCTGGAGTAATCCATGAAGAAGATTGACCTTCTTGAGGCTACTGTGCAAGTACAGAAAAGACATGCAATCAAAATTTTGCAAAAAAAATATCAACTGACTGTTTTATATAGCTACACATTTTGCTCTCTACATTTGAATCTTATATAAAAACTAAATTTGTTCCAAGCCTGTCTTTGATTAACTACTTAAATTGAAATGGGTACTCATTAGAAGGCCACATAGCAGATATGCAAAAATCAGTGTCCAGCAAATTGGACAGATCTTCAAGCTTTTCTATCAGCTGAAAAGGTTTTAATGTACTGATTGCTGCATATTTCTCTTTAATATTGTATTTTTCTATATAATCCAAATCCGAGGCTTTTTATTTGTATTTTATCATTATTAGTTACTTGAGTGGCACTTTTGGCAGAGATGGAAAACTTCAATTTAACAAACCATGAATCCATTTATCCCACCGAAACAGAGGCCCCTTTCACACAGTTGTATAAAATCCACACTGAACTGGATTATATGGCAGTTTGGACTCAGATAACTCAGGGCCCTTCCACACTGCCCTTTATCCAAGGATCTGACCCCAGATTATGTGCTTTAAATGGGAATATATGTGTCCCCACTGCCAGATAACCTGGGATAAACAGATAATCTGATATCATTCACAAACTCATCCCTCATCATGCTACATACCAACACTTGCTAACAAAGTTCCCCAGCTGCCCCATATAGTAAAAAGAACTCATTCTCTATGGAAGGAAAGGAACACCAGTGGGAGAATATTCCAGTATATCAGGTCACTTCCTTGATAAACTAAACACCACTGTTTTTATGGAAAGGAAAGGAAAAATCCAGCAAAACATTGCTGAACAAAAGGTGACCAGTAAACCCCTTTCTGTTGTTTGAAGCCTCTGTATGGATACTCTTTTCTTCTTTTATTACAGGTGTTAATTAAGTACAGGAAATCTAAGGAAGGCTGATTGTTCTTGTGTCCCCCAAAATAGTTTCTGACTCATGGTAACCCTAATGCAACACTATCATGCGATTTTCTTGGCAAGGTTTATTCAAAAGGTTTTTTTCTTTGTCTTCTTCTGAGGTCCCTTCTAGACTACTATATAATCCAGATTATAATCCACATTGTTTGCTTTGAACTGGATTATATGATTCTACACTGTCTTATAACCCAGTTCAAAGCAGATAATCTGGATTGTATATGTCAGTGTAGATGGGGTCCTAGAATGTTATCTGATAAGAGCTCAGGAAGTTCAGACTCTACACAGAACTGTAACTAAAGCAGTTCTATATGGTTGCATTGTTTACAGTGTTTTTCATTAGAAACACGCACATATCCATATGTACACCTGTCAGGTGAAGATTGCACTTCATGTTTCTCATTCATGCAGGCTCAAGGACATGGAAGACCATGCCATAATGAGGCAGTCGTCAAAGGATGTTGTTGTCCACCGACGATGAACGAACACAACCAATTTTCTGGCAGCAGCTTCCCATGGGCTCTGTGACATCTCAGCATTAACGTTCTAAGGTAATTCCCAGGGAACTAACTCTCTGTTGAAGCACACACAGTTTTATGGCATTAACAAAGAAGCAAGTGCAATCAGACTCTAATATGGTCCCGTACTCCAAGGGAAAGAATTGCTTTGCCATAAATTTTAAGGTACACAGCTAGAGCTAAAAGAGTTCATTATGCAGCACTAGAACTTGTGATCATCAACTGAAGCTGAATAGTGAGAGATTGAGGAACTATCAAGGAAAGTGACTCTTCACACAGTACATACTTAAACTGTAGAATTCACGACCACAAGCTGTTAGGTTGGCTGTCACTTTTGATGGCTTTAAAATGGGATTTTATATAAGTCCATGAACCCCAGGACCACCAGCAGATGCTTGCTGAAAAATCTGTCTATCACTTCAGTATTAGAAGAAACTCCTCGATATATCAATTGCTAGAGATGTAAAAGCAAGAGTGCAAATGTATTCTTGTTCTTTCAGTAGAATGTTGACCTATGTAAATAATTTGATTTCAGCTATGATGCTTCTTCTTGTGTTTTAGACATATTTAGAGGACCACAATTAGATTGGGGGGATACTGGAGAAAAATGTGTAAGCTTCCATTTCAAATTGAGATATCAAGCAATTGAGTATTCTGAGGAACTATCAGCTGAATACTGAGATTATACCCTACCAGTTGGGGGAAAACCTCCATTCCATGCAGGATGTCTAGACAAGAACTTTTTAACTTGTTCCACTCGTGCCCCTTTCAGTTTCAGAATTTTTTATGTGATCCTAGATATATGGGTATATATAATAGGTATAAAAACCAAACATTTACTGATAATAATAAAACAGCATTTGCAATGCTTGCTAAACAGATTGGTGTTCCTTTTTGTGGGATGTAAATTGATGCCATTTAGAAACCTTTTACTGCTGTTGCTAATTTTTTCGTGGCCCCCAACATTATGACCCACAGTTTAAGTAGTGGTCTAGACTACAAATCTGTTTGCTGTTCTAATGCTAGAAGTATTCTATAAGTTAATATTGCTTGAGCTGTTAATATGTGCTCTATAACCCTCTACACCAGACCTGAACAACCTGTATTCCTCCAGGTATTTCGGATTCCCAGTCCCAGAAGCCCCAGCCAGCTTGCCCAATGGTCAGAAATTCTGGGAGCTGAAGTCCAAAACAGCCAGAGGGCCACCGGTTATTAAGACCTTCCTGAAGACCACTGAAGATTTGCATGTTTTAATGTATGCAAACGTAGCTGTATGCCTCAATTAAAAACATTGCATAAAATTACTTTCGGCCTATGTGGACAAGGTGTATATGAAGCACAAATGAATTCTTGGTCTAGAATAGGGTCTTATTTCCATTGTGTACATATATGCAACAACAAAGATTTCAAAATATTTTTTTAAATCCAAAACAGTTCTGACCCTAAACATTTTGGATAAGGGATACACAACTTGTATTTAGTAGCACACGCCTAACAAAAGTTATTATTTGCAATGGGCACAAGAGTTCCAGTTTATGACACTGTCCAGTCACTGACTGCTCTCTTTTATGCCTCATAACCTGCCCAAAATCATCTCACAGACTTAAAGACAAAATGTATTGCATTAAGTACATAACATGCCCTTGCCTTTTTGAAAGAAGCCATGCATAGTAGGGCAATGTATACCATGTCGGGCTAACATACATTCAGTGGTAAATAACTCAAAGGCACAAAATCCCATTTAATCTTAGAAGTTAAGTTAGGTCTGGTTAGTATTTGGATGACAGGCTGCCAATAAATCCAGGTGCTTTAGGCTATATTTCAGAGGAAGAAATTGGCAAATCCACCTTTGAATATTCCTTACCAAAGAAGCACCTATGATATTCAATAAACTCACGTGTTACTTGAAGATACATTATCTCCCATGCACACAAAATTAAAAGCCTGCAATGATATGGCTAGTAGGTTTCATCAAACATATCTATGTCTCTCTCACCATTCATGGCATAAACTAGCAATGTACCTGACTTTTGCACAATAGTTTCTCCCAGTGCTCAGCCAGCATTTTCTGAATGATAGTTGTATTCATTTTCAGTTCTACTAAACCATTTCCATTTCCATGCATACTGCTTCAACTGCTGTTCATTTCTTACAATTTCCACATTCCATGGGGGATCCGCCAATAAAAATAACAACGTGAAAGCACAGGCTATCTTTTATACATGCCACTTGACTGAACAGGATGCGTCATGCTGAAATATGACTGAGAAGGCAATGCTTCAGCCATTTCCATGCTAAGAGCATGCATACTGCTGATTTCTTGATCAATAGAAACTGCTCAGAGCCTCTATTTCTTCTGAAGCTAATCTGGCAAAATGCAAAATACATCCATGGCAAAATTATACAAGCTATGTGGCAATTATGGTATGACAAAAGTGACCATTATATTATCTGGCTTTTCTTGTATACATGGAACCTCAACATACATTAAATATATTCAGTAAGTGTAACCCATGTGAATGATTTAAATGAATTTCTCTTGGGAGCCACTCCCAACATATGATGATCACACGAAATTAAATCATAGTAGAGACCTTGTATGTCTGTTTCCTTTTTAACTGCAAATTAGCCCTACTCTCTCCTTCGCTCTCAACTGGTCTTGAAATGTTTTTCTTTTTCAGTCTACCCAGAACCATTTCTTCCATTCTCCTTGCCTCTAGGCTTTCCCACTCATATATGAAACCTTCTTTCCAATCTTCAGTTTCTCACTATAAAGTATTTATTAACCTCAATCAAAACGAAAACACTTTTCTTCCTTCACTGATGCTGTGCTTCAAAATGATCACGTTCCCTGTGCAAGGGAGATTCTACGTCAACACACCACCTTAAGCAGCATCAAAACTTAAGGGTCAAGAGGACAAAATAGACAATGGGATACCTACCTGCTCCAGGGTGAGTTGCTTTGAAATGGTATCATTTTCCAGTTTTTTAATCTTCTTCATCAATTTGTTCACTTGGAACTCCTGTTCTTGTTCTAAATGTTGCTCAAGTTCAGCTTTCTCATGCTGTAGCTATAAAAAGAAAATTTGAAATTTGAAAGTAAATGTTTTGAAACGACAAAGCTGTTAAAAACAATATTTGACCATGAGACAAGTGCACCTAACTTTCCAAACTCTGAACTCAAACTAAATGTCAGAATTCAAACCCAATGGTGTAAAGAAAATTCTGATAATCTATTCCCATAGCCCAAAAATCAAATGAATACCACTCAGAAAACTTCTTTCCATAACAATTAGTGTCTCTGTAAAAGTTCTTCTTTTAATTAATACCATCTATTCCAAGATGTCTCATAAGAGGCTCATTCCTCTTCACTGTGTTTCTGCAGTGCATTATCTATGTAACCAATTACTGTGCCACGTAAATCTAATTGAACAAAGTAGCTTTACAAGGCCAATAAAGAACTGCAGAGTTTTGCTAAAAGCACCATCTAGGCATTTTGCAGCTCACACTAGCGCAATGTGTTATGACATCCTTCTGTGAAGAAAAAAAATGTTCTCAGAGGAGCTGGGCGTCTGAGGAAATGGTTCACTTATACGTGTATGTGGATTCTTATTTCAAAATTAGCTGTCATGCTTAAGCATATTTCAAATCTATACCTTTTTGCACTAAAACTGAAAAACAGACACATCAGTGTGCTTCAATGACAATGCGAATCATGCTGATCTGGAAAATGCCTGCCAACTGCTAATGGGAGATCTATAGCTCTCACACTCATAGTCAGCTTTTGTATTTACAGTATGCTGGAAAAAAAAAAACCTTCTGGAAGCTTTTTCTAGATACCACTTTGAATCCACTAAGTCCCCAAATGTGAAACACAAAGTTTAACAATGCAAGCGCTCAGGCATTATTAGACAGCTGCTTTGCTAAGTGTTTTGCAATGGCATGACGTTATCAGTACTCAGGGACCCTGAAAATCTGCAGAAAAAAAACAGCTCTGAGAGACCCGTCTCTTATATTAAGCAAACGTTAATGTAAAAATTACACAGCTTGTTATACTGCAGAATAAGTTCTCTTTATTTACAGGAGCTGGTAGCCCACTAATCACAGAATTTAACTGATTTATTAAATGAGAAAATTATATTAGGGCAACTAAAAAGAGCATAGCATCCATTGCTCACACATGCAAAAACATTCAAATACTCTACACTTTCGATAACTTCATGATACAGTTGAAAGTGTGGACATTTCAGACAAAAAATTCCAGCGTAATAAAACATAGTTTATTAAACAGGAATGAGTTTATTCATTTGACACCCCCCCCCCCCCCCCACACACACACACTTTTTTGCTGCTTATATCACTGCTGCTGGGACTGGCCGGATTTGGGTAATTTTAGCACTAATAATAATAATAAATAAAACTTTATTTATTCCCCACTCCATCTCCCGAAGGAGATGGCTTACACTGGGACAAGCCCAAAACAGTATTACATCAATAAAAACAGTAACACAATAAAATCACAATATAATAACACTTCTTACAAAAGTTAAAATAACTTAATAAATAAGTAAATATAATTTCCAAATTTTGAACGAAATCTAACCTTCAAGTCCATTTGGAGTTAGAAATTATAGTATAAGTTTGCACTCTAAGCTACAATATGAAACCAGGATCAGCTCCTAGTTTAATAAATCACAGCTTATTGCATCCAAACTGGGCCCTGTCTAGGTTGCTACGGAAAATCATCACTTTTCATTCTCCTACAGCAGTGGTTCCCAAACTTATTTGGCCTACCGTCCCCTTTCCAGAAAAAATATTACTCAGCGCCCCCCGGGAAAGGGGGGCGTGGCTCAGAGGGGTGGCCGTGGCTCCTGCTCAAGAGTACGGGCTGAGCCTCTCCCCTAGGGCTGGGAGGGGGAGGTGGGCGGGGCCACAAATGGGTTTATTTATTTATTTATTTATTTATTACAATATTTATATCCCGCCCTTCTCACCCAACAGGGGACTCAGGGCGGCTTACAATAAAACAGACATATAAAAACAGTACAATACACTATAAATTAGTTAAAAAATTAACTTACATATAACATTCATAAAATGCATTTATAAAATATAGATAGGCGTGTACAAGTTTAAAAGACTGGGTCTGTCAATTGAGTTCCAGTATACATAATAGTAATTAATGCTGCTGATTCTTATTCGAAAGCCTGGCCCCACAACCAAGTTTTTACCTTCCTACGGAAGGATAGGAGGGAGGGAGCCTGCCTGACTTCAATGGGGAGGGCGTTCCATAGGCGGGGAGCCACTACTGAAAAGGCCCTGTCTCTCGTCCCCGCCAGCCGCACCTGTGAGGCTGACGGGACCGCGAGCAGGGCCTCATCCGACGATCTTAAGCTTCGAGGTGGGTCATAGCGGGAGACACGTTTGGATAGATAAGCTGGGCCGGAACCGTTTAGAGCTTTATAGGCTAAAGCCAGCACCTTGAATTGTGCTCGGTAGCTAATCGGCAGCCAGTGGAGCTGACGTAACAGAGGAGTAGTACGCTCCCTGAACGCCGCTCCAGTTATTAACCTGGCAGCTTCCCGTTGGACTAATTGAAGCTTCCGAACAGTCTTCAAAGGCAGCCCCACGTAGAGTGCGTTGCAGTAGTCTAAACGGGATGTAACAAGGGCGTGGACCACCGTGGCCAAGTCTGGCTTCCCAAGGTACGGTCGCAGCTGGCGCACAAGTTTTAATTCTCCTCTAGCTCCGCACCCTGTGTCCTAACAGGCACCTCAGGTGCTCAGCCCTGTCTCCGGCACTTGGGAAGAGGCCCCGCCCCTCCCCTGTGTCCTAATAGGTGTCATCACTGCCCCCCTGGATTGCTGCAGCACCCACCAGGGGGCGGTAGTGCCCACTTTGGGAATCACTGTCCTCCAGGGAATATGTACATTAAAAGAGATAATAGCCAAGGGCAGATTCAAATTGAAAAACAGAGGAAGTATCTATAATCACTTTGGTTTAAGGTTTCAAGAAAGCATAGATGTATTTCTGAGCACAAAATATGACTCCATTTGTATTGATTTCCCCTCTACCCTTAAAATTGGGAAAGTCTTCAGAGGTAGTCATATTGGCCATGCAGCAAAATACACAAACCAGTAATACCTTTATTGGTCCAATTCTGAACCATAAAGAAGCCAGGGAAACTTCGAAAGCTTGTATGATGTATTTTACAGTATGCTTTGGAGTTGACTGAATAAAGATTGCTGCATTGTGGACTTCTGAAAAATGTATATAATTAGATACAGTACTTCAATTATTTAATACATTTAAGGGTCTGTAATTTTAAGTTGTTAAAAGGAAAGGCATTAATAGATACCTGATTAAATTTTTGACAGAGCTCAGAAGATCCTTAGTGGTGACTTAAAAGCGTAGTGTTATTACAAGGTTATTTATATATATTTAGTAAGAGCGTATCTGACCTGTATTGAATAATTTGATGTGGCTTGCAATAATACAAACACAAAATAGCTAATAAAACTATAGTGTGCTTTTTTATATACATAGAAAGATCTACTTTAGGTGAAAAACACAGTACATGATCAAAACCAATTAAAATTATAGAAAAGAACAGACCTCAAGTCACTAATGCTTAGACACAATGTGCAAAAATGTCTGTGTGAACAGGAATGATTTCATCTGACATGGAAAAGTTATCTCCTGTTTCCATTTCCTTTTGTTTTGTCTCTTTGAGACTGGAAGCCTAAGGGTAGAACTGTCTCATTTTTCTATTCATCCATGAACGATGCTGGGAGTACCTCCAGCGAAAGAGTGGGGTAGAAAATGCCATAAATAAAAATAAATTAGTGCAAGGACCAGGTGTACCAGAGCTTGGAGGGCATTCCATAAGTACAACATCTCTACAAACAATCCCATGCTCTCTGATTCACCACTCACTCAAAATCAACAGAAAGATTCAAAAAAGAGATTGTTCAGGGGGGAAAAGATGTTTCCATGTTAAACCAAGCTAAAACTGGAGAATACTCCCTCATATGACTTCAGAACAAATGTGAAATACTATTCTATGCCTATGCACACTTGCTGACAAACAAGCACCATTGGACTCAGCAGGGATTACCTCTGGGTAAGCGTGCTCATTAATTTAGCTGCCTTGAGTCCCCACAGGGAGAAAGGTGGGGTATAAATAAAGATAATAATAATGGAGCCCCTGGTGGTGCAATGGGTTAAACCCTCGTGCCAGCACGACTGCTGACCGAAAGGTCGGCGGTTCAAATCCAGGTAGTGGGGTGAGCTCCCGTCTGTCAGCTATAGTTCCCCATGCGGTGACATGAGAGAAGCCTCCCACACGATATAAAACATCAAACATTCGGGCGTCCCCTGGGCAATGTCCTTGCAGACTGCCAATTCTCTCACACCAGAAGTGACTTGCAGTTTCACAAGTTGCTCCTGACATGAATAATAATAACAACAACAATAATACATATGCTTAATTGTTTTTATATAAGTCTTGTAAAATAAATGTTTTGGCCTATCCACCCCCCCCCCCCCCAATTCTGGTAAAAGACTCGCAGATTGAATTTCCACAATGGCTGTGAAGATAGCTACATTATTGTAGGAAAAAAACACACCATAATCTTCCACTACCCCTACACCTTCTCCATGTTCCATTTCTTTGTAGACTATGAAAGATGAGGAAGCAATACCTTCCTCCACAATCAAGGGGCCTTGGAATCATAGAATAGTATAGTTGGAAGAGACCTCATGGGCCATCCAGTCCAACCCCCTGCCAAGAAGCAGGAAATCGCATTCAGAGCACCCCCAACAAATGGCCATCCAGCCTCTGCTTAAAAGCCTCCAAAGGAGCCTCCACCACAGTTCGGGTGAGAGAGTTCCACTGCCGAACAGCTCTCACAGAGGAAAACAGCTCTCACAGTGAGGAAAGTCCAAGGCCCCTTCTATACTGCCATAGAAAATCCAGATTATCTAATTTGAACTGAATTATATGGTAGTTTAGACTCATATAATCCAGTTCAAAGTAGATAATGTGCATTATCTGCTTTAATAGTAAGGATTGTATGGAAGTGTTGAAGGGGGCCTAATCATTCATGGTGACCTGTCAAACCTGTTTTGTCTTCTGAGTCTTTTTAAAACTTACTCAGCATTTGCTTTCAAGTTCTTGAAGCGGTAGAAGTTATACCAAACATACCCTCAAACAGGCCTACCTAAATTCGGCTCTGAACTATTTTTTACTCCTTACCGGTTAGGTTTTGGAATAATGGAATATATACCTGCATCAGCTTCCTTGAAAGTTCATTGGTGAGAAATTCTTCCTCCTTTTCATAGTTCACTGCAAGTGTCTCCTTCTCCTTCTGCAATGCTTGGATCTTCTTAAACAAAGTATTGCTGATAAATTCTTCTTCTTGCTCTGCCCTTGCTTGCTACAAGAAAAAGAAAACATATTTGTAAAAATATGAAGAAGCATATGTGTAAAATATGGTTATGAAAATGATGAACCAATTCAGGCCTACATGTGAAAACTACTTTGACTGATGTATTGGTACGGGTTACCCTTTCATTGAGTTTGTTGAAATAGAATTATGCCCACATGGCCCTCCATCAGAGCTTCTGAAGTTTAGAAAAATCCATGATAACTTACTGACAGTCTCATCAATTTAACATTTATTTGTATATTTAGAGCAATTATATCCTACCCTTCAGCAAAAAAGATTTTCAGAGTGGCTTGTAGAGATATCTATGGGCTTTCCATTCATCTGTCAACCTACGATGACCACATGACTCCTTCTTCTGAAATATAACCTACAGAACCCAGTAGTTTGAGGAGGTCTCCCATCCAAATACAGTAGAGTCTCACTTATCCAAGCTAAACGGGCCGGCAGAAGCTTGGATAAGCGAATATCTTGGATAATAAGGAGGGATTAAGGAAAAGCCTATCAAACATCAAATTAGGTTATGATTTTACAAATTAAGCACCAAACCATCATGTTATACAACAAATTTGACAGAAAAAGTAGTTCAATACGCAGTAATGTTATGTTGTAATTACTGTATTTACGAATTTAACACCAAAATATCATGATATATTGAAAACATTGACTACAAAAATGGCTTGGATTATCCAGAAGCTTGGATAAGCGAGGCTTGGATAAGTGAGACTCTACTGTACTAACAAATTCAAGTACTGATGCTACTTAGTTTCCAAGATGAGACAGAATCTGGTACTTATAAATTGTTAATTTGACAGTGCCCTGCCCTCTGTCAATAAACTGGAGTTTGGGATATATTCCTGCTCTGCTGTTTTGCTTTCAACTATTTCTTTGCAGATTTTTGTTTAAGGACTGTTTTACAAATCAGACTTAGAAAGGCCATCAACAGGGGGTTGAACAGAGACTACATTTTCCTGGCACAGTGCATAAATTATAACACTTGTTAACACCCTTGCCTCATGAGGGCTCTCGTGACCATTTTATCACATCTCCTTTCTGTTTTCCAGCCAGCATCACACTACATTCCAAGAACTCCCTCCACAGTCACAGTTACAACTGAACCTGTCACACAATCACCATACCAATCCACTTTGCATTTTATTGCTATTTTCACGTACTGAAATGTGTTATTCTTCACAACACAAGTTCTGTCCTCTTTTATGCATGATCATCCTAGACCCACAAACCATTATTTTTTCATACAGAGCCATTTGACTTAGTATGTTATAAGCTAGCACAGTATTACATCACTGTGGAAATACTTCCTATTGTTGTTAATCTTTAGACCTCCACATTTTTAATAGAGCTACAGTGTTATATAGATGTTCAATCTGTAATATAATACAACAAACCATAGCAATGGGTCCTTGTAGGTTTTACCTTTGCTGTATCTGAAAGTTTCTCTTCTCCCATTCAACCCTAAGTGTCCTGCCGGGTCCAACAGAACATCCAATATAATCACGGTGTGTGAATAGCACAAACCACTGTTCCACCAGTTTCGGATAGGCCATTTGCTTTGAAAGGAACCCAACAAGGGGACTGAAGAAGTCCCCACCATGCTTTTAATAAGCATATTCAAACAGCATTTAGAAATGAACCAAATCTCATTAACAACATTTCAAATGTTAATTTCCTTTCTCTCACAATAGGCAAAGATATCATGAACACTTTAAAAATGAAAGAAGAAAGGGCAAGCTTGTCAGATGACTAAATATCACAAAGTATTTTTATCAGCTTTACTGCCTTCCCTCCCAAGGAAGTGAGGGGAAAAGTGGCTTGCTCCCATGGAAACTGGAGAACATTGACCTTATTGCAGTTAAAAAACCTAACTGAAGTACTGTGGGATGGCAACACAGCCGCAGGCCCCTTCTACACTATCATATAAAATCCATATTATCTGCTTTGAGCTGGATTATATGGCAGTGCAGACTCATATAACCCATTTCAAAACAGATAATGTGGATTTTCTGCTTTGATAAATCTGGATTATATAGCAATATAGAAGGTGCCCCAGTGAATAAGAGGATACCTATTTCATTCCGAAGACAAACCAACATCCCCTTCCCATGGGGCAATCAGGCTTTTAAAAAACCTCCACTTATTCCTTCAGAAGCTTTTTTTTTTTAAAAAAAGATGCAGATATAAGCATGGATACACTTTAACTCCTATTCAGTTGTTGTCTGGAGATAAGGTATTTATATTATGGATTTCAAGCTGTGGGCCACTGTTTGCTTCTCATATTTGTTGACAGATTTTAATTAGAACTAAAGTAGATTCTGTCTGTAGTTTGAAGCAACTCTATTTGTGTGCCATCTGTTCTCAATGATTTATTTTTCCCAGGTTCTCAGAATGCAGCTTCCATTTCTTTTTATAAAATGGTATGTTCATCTTTGAAGGGCTTTTCCTTGAATGAATCTGCCATCTTTTCAACTCATTTATATAGTTCTTCATTGTTTTGTTTCAATGTTTCTATTTCTATTTGGTCATGCATTGTGTTTTGCTGCCAGTCGTAGAGCATTCCCACACTTGGTTTACATTTCTCTTTGATTTCTCAGATCTTATGGAAGAGAACTCTTGTTCTTCCTTTGTAATTGGCATCTTCTATTAAAGTAGGCAATGAAGACCCTGGCTCAGCCACTTATCAAAACGCAGACAGAGTTATCGTATCAGAAAAAGATTAAGGACCTCATTACATACAAGCCCTCACCCCACACACTTCTAAAACTGTTCATAGGAGAAGCAACACAGATTCCATCATATGATACAAGGGGACTTCTGCCTCCTGCCCATGCTACTTTGTCTGTGATCTGTCTCTGAAGTACAGCATAGGGAAATGGGGGGAGGGCGCATGGGGGCTGAACTCTGTTAAAAAGCACCTCCTGAGCTCCCACTTCATGTGGAAACGGGAGAAAGCAGGGACAAAAAATGTGGGATGGGATCTGTCAACTTTGTACATGTTAAATTGCTCAACTGACGTAGAGGAATGGGCATTTCTATGGGTGGTTTCCTACCGAGCATTGACATTTCTCTCCCAAAATCCTGTTTAATGAGTCTAGCATGATAATTTATTTCACTTAATTTAATCATTAGGAATTAAGCCATTTCAAGATATCACCACTGTGATTTTCCTCTCATTTCTCCTTCATAGCAATCTTGGCTTTCAAAATTGTGCTACTGCTTGCTTTTTAACTTCATTTTCCCTTTTTAAAAAGCCAATTACTGTAAGTTCTAGTGCCAAGTAGGTTTCACATGTCCTTATTGAGGTTCTTACTGAGAGTAAGAAGATTGGGAGGGAAAGGAAAGGAGAAGTGATGCCTGCTTTAAGAACAATGCCTTCTGTCTCCTTTGGCGTTAGGATAAGGGAGGGAAAGGAGCCGAACCCAAAGTAGTGGTGTCTGTCTTAAGGCCTTCTGTCTCTCCTACAGATAGCTGAATTAGAGATGGGAGGAGATGATCCTATGTGATTTGGGGGGGGGGGAGGGGAGAGTAAATTTTCCATGTTCTTTAAAGACGGAATCACACACAAAGAAGGCAATTCTCGGTGGTGGCTCCCTGGCTGTGTAACTCCCTCCCCAGTGACATTCGGCAGGCCCCATCCCTTTTGGGGATCAGAAAAAAACTGAAGACCTGGCTATGTACGCAGGCATTTGAAAAATAAGCATGTGTTGGCTTCGATGCGGTCTGAATTACGGCTCTTGTATAAGGTCTGGTGGATGAATGGCATAAGCACTTTGCATTGTTTTAAACTTTGTATATTGTATTTTATGACTGTTTTAACGTTTTAGTTCATTGTATATCAGTGTAACAGCATCAACTGCCACTTGTAAGCTGCCCTGAGTCCCCTCGGGTGAGAAGAGCGGGGTATAAATGATTGAAATAAATAAATAAATAAATAAATAAATTCTATAGGCAAAGACAATTTTCCCCAGCTCTGATGAAGTCCTAAGACCTCTAAGAGCAGGTATGAAAAAACTAGACAAGATCCTTAAGTGTAAAGTTACCATTTGAATTCCAAAGTTAGAGGATTGTCCATGCCACTGTATTTCCAATTTCTATATAAAATTGGACAGTGAGGAAAACTGGTACACAGTAGGAAAAGGGGGAGACAGCATTACAAACTGATAAGACTCAAAAAAGGAAGCCTGAATTTGTTGGACTTGAACAGGGCTGCTGATAACAAGGTCACTTGGAAGTCTCTCATTAATGGGTTAACCAAGTCAACATGACAGCAGTTAACAACAACAAAAGGAAGAAGAGCATATCAATTATCCCCTTGCTTAGAGCTACACAGGAACCTGTTTTGCCTGCAGCACCAGAAAGTGGAAATACGGAATCATACTACATGTTCACAGTTTCATTCTCTAAAAGGACAGAAGAGAATTCCAACTACTTCCTTTACTCAGGTAAATGTCTCAGCTTAGTCATGCTACCTAAGCAAAATACTTAAAAAGCTCTAGGTAGCTGGTACATCCTCCAGACATATTAAAGAGATGGTAAAACTACAGCCAATGTTTTCGTGGAACAAAATGTGGGTATGGGTTGTATGATATTGTTTACTGACTTTTAATGCATACCTATTCATGACTAAGTGATATAACATTCCAAGGGCCAGATTCTCTTCCTAGACATAACATTCAGGGACAGGCACAGACCTCCTATCTACAATGCACTTTCCTAACCAGATCCCAGTTCACCAACCAGGCAGTTCTTCCTATAATGCTCACTTGCCACCCATTCCAATCACTGGTCATAGATAGGATCCTTCCACTATGAACTACAGAATGACACCCCTTTCTCTAATACAAAGAAAAGGGATTGCTAGCAAGGTTTTGTGGAAAGGGGGCACAGCATGATAGAAGAGCTGTTGGGGAGGATCCATATTACTGACTCTTTTTAAAAAAAATCAGATATCCCTTGAATGCTTAAGATTGGGTGTCAAAAACTATTAGTATGCTCAAAGATGGATGTCTGAGACTTATGCAGAACAGACTTGTTACTCATGTACTTGGTGCCAAAAACTATACAGATTGTATGTTACATCTGAGAGTGGACAGAACAGATGTGGAAACAGTATAATTTTATAGCCGAACTCTCAAAGGGAGTCACATAACAAAATATTATTTTGCAGTATATATCAGATAAGCTCTGCTCCCATCACTTCAAATGAACAGACATTCTGGCGTAGCATCCAGCATCTAGTGTTCATTATGACAGTCCAGAGGTAACCCTGGAGATCAGAGTCACAATGGTGTGTGCGTGTATTTTAAACATGTCTGTAATTTTTCACAGCCTAAAGCAGTAAGAACTTGCATTAGGACTCAATGAGCTCAACAAGATCAGGGAAAATAATTGATTTCTGTTTTCAGAACAAGACCAGTCCTCTGGAAAGCTCAGCTTTCCTTTGTTCTCCCAGATTTATGGCACTTTTGTGTATACTCATGGGGAACTCACATTCCTCACACCAGTTCCCTACCTGTGAAACTGAAAACACATGGGTAAACACACTGCAAATGCTCAAAATGCAATGAAAATGTCATTTTAGAAAACACACTTCAGCACTAAACTTTTTTTCACATAATAATAATAATAATAATAATAATAATAATAATAATAATAATATATTTATAACCCACTCTATCTCCCCAAGGGAGAGCAATGTGCTACATTTATTCTTGTGCTTAATTACAATATGAAAGGAACATACAAGAAAGAAAAGTAACGATTAGTTAATCACTAAGGCCCAGTATACAACCATCTCAAACCCAAGAGTGTTGAGGGTGCTCCTAATCTCAAGATACAACAGGCAGGTTTCACACAAAAGAAGTGCTTGTGTGAGTCAATACCCCCATGAGGCCACCATAATTGCAGCAGTCCTTTTTCTGAGCTGACAAAAAATCACACAAATTGCAGTGTTCATACAGACATTCTCCATGTGGAGGAAATTGTTTTCATAAGTACAGTGCCTCTGTGGGAGTGCTGAACACAGCAAGTAGAACAATGGGGCTGCTGCTCCTTGCTGTTTAATGTGAAATGACTCAAAATCAGTACGATCACAAATTTATAAGATTATGTCAGCAATCTCATTCTATTCACCACTTGCACTCATTTCCAAGGAAATCTGCAAGGATTGTCCCCCTATTGTATCTCTACCCATCTCCGTGTGTGTGTGTGTGTGCACGCACACACATATATAATATGGAGAGTGGCTGTTTATTTGCTACTATTTTAGCCAAAATCCTTTGCATCTGAGTATTCCTTGCCTAAGACAACTCCAGGAAATTCTTGGAGTTGCCACAGAATCAACAGGCCACTTAAAGGCACATGAGCACATACACACTGATACACATACAACACACACCAGGGAAGGGGATCAGACAAAAAGAAGAAAAACACAATTAGATGAGGGGCAGTGTGTGAAGCAAAATGACTGCTGCTCGCCTCATTGCACCCAATTATTTCCTGATTTGTCAACTTCAGGATTTAAAGATTTTTGTTTTGTTCCAGAATGCTAACTAAGCCTTCCTTTGAAGGTGGACAGATATGTTAATGTAATTTCTATTTACACAAATTATGTAGCAATTAATCTGAGATCTTCCTCAATGGAGAAGGCTATTTAGGGTGCAAAAAAGGATACCAATTGGGAACAAGAGGTGCATATATGGCTGGGTGCACGCTTCTGATCAGGGGATGGAAGAAAAGTGAGTGGAGATCCCCATAAATGCCACCTTAGTTCCACAATGGAACAAAGGTGGGATATAAATTTACCTCTTTCTTTAGAAAATATTTTTCTTCTTCTTGTTTTCAGGGCTATATGTACTAGCTCCTCCTTCCTGCCGTGTACTTAGCAAGAGTCTCAACATCAGACCCGATGCTACACATTGGTCTGACACTATCCTCCCTTTGGTTCTTCTTATACATTATGACCCCCTTAACCACGGATGTGATATTACTAGTTTCATCCCCCTCCCCCTACACACACACACACACACACACACACACACACACCAAAATACCACCCAGGTGGTTGTGGGCTATTTTAGATCCTCCAAAGTGATTCTATGGTTTGCTTCCAGCCCAAATATAGTCAAACTATAACATTCATAGTATCCATGGTTTTGAGTATCCGCGAAGGAGGTGCCACCTCCTTTTTCTCCTAGGATGGAAGGAGATAGCAGCCATAGTTATCATGGTCCCTGGTGTCCACCATCAACAGCATGTCACAAAAGGCCAAATCGCTACCCTTCTCCTTTCTTCACCACTGCTGTCTCCTTCACCCAGCAAGGCTATTTCCCCTCTTGCTACTACTTTATTGTATTCTGTATTGCTCTAAACAGTAACTAGCATTCATAGGATCAGTTCTCTATGAGAGGGGAGAGAGTACCAAATGATTCTAATGTATTTTATTAATATATTCACTTGCAAATGTATATGTACAGGCAGTCTCCAAGTTACAAACAAGATAGGCTCTGTAAGTCTGTACTTATGTTGAATTTGTATGTAAGTCAGAACATTTTTAAAATGTAACTCCAGCCATATATCTATATATGCATGCTTTGAATAGCATAAGGAAGAGTTAACTCCCCTGCAGTGTTTGTTTTGCTGTCCGTGCCTCTGTTCAGAAGACTTCACCTCACTTTCTGTCCCTGTGACAATTGGATTTTGAAAAACATGGCTTGGTAATAAAGCTTTAGTGGAGACGCCGTTTACTCATGATAACTCTTTCAGGAGTGAACTTCCCTTCTGATGGATAGATGTTTGAAACTTTGGGACTAGTCTGTAAAAGCACACAAGGCACACTTGAGCAAGTACCACATAACCAGGCTGAGCTACATGCAATTCTACCTGACATGTGGTCAGCCAACACAACATGTTATCTGATCCAGCGCCTAAATTAATTTTCAGATACTAGAGGAACTCTTCCAAAAGGTAGCAAGTGTGTTACATATCAGAGACATATAGAACTGATGTGTATGGGCAAGTTTTTTGTGTTCTGAAATGGGAAACCAAATTTTATTGCTGTGTTTTTACTGCCTTTCCTGATTCCACCATTGTGTATAGTGCCTGGACAGTCTAAACTGACTGTCTACATCAACAAAAAAAAATCTGAAATCCAAAACACTTTTGGTCTCAAGCATTTCGGATAAAGATACTTAACCATATGCAATTTTTCATGATCTTTAAAGTCAATATTTCAGTTTAGTATCTTGTGGCAAACACAAAACTCTACAGCTATTTTAGAGCATGTGGGAAGCAAATTAGAAACCAACCTCAAACTGTCCTATCTGTTTAGTTGTTCTATGAGATCACTATCACCCTTTGCACTCGGTGATCTTTTAGTTTCTCCACCTGATTTTTCTTTTTGAATAGTACTAAAAGATGAGGACATAGTCCGCTTTACAGCAGAAAAGAGAATAGAAGTATCTTTGCCTGTTTTGTCTAACAAGGCAATCATGAAGCGAATCTCAAACAAAAAGTGAAACACACTATGTCTCAAGAAAATTGAAATGATCATTACATTTTCAGAACAGGAGAGGGTGAAATGAACAAAATGTTAGATTTCACAGCATTGTTATTTACTGCCTGAGAAGGAAGCTTGTAGTCCTACATCCTGCAACTGTTAAAAGTTACATTACACTCTGACAACGTTTTTTAATAAATGTCCAAAACAAGTCCTAAATACAAGTATGAAACTTTGTACTCTTTTTCCAAGCTACTGTTTTCTTGCAACTCTGAAGCTTCAGTCGAGTTTAAATCATGACAATTGAAAATAGACCAGGGCCCAAAAACAAATACAGTAGAGTCTCACTTATCCAAGCCTCGCTTATCCAAGCCTCTGGATAATCCAAGCCATTTTTGTAGTCAATGTTTTCAATATATTGTGATATTTTGGTGCTAAATTCGTAAATACAGTAATTACAACATAACATTACTGCGTATTGAACTACTTTTTCTATCAAATTTGTTGTATAACATGAAGTTTTGGTGTTTAATTTGTAAAATCATAACCTAATTTGATGTTTAATAGGCTTTTCCTTAGTCCCTCCTTATTATCCAAGATATTCGCTTATCCAAGCTTCTGCCTGCCCGTTTAGCTTGGATAAGTGAGACTCTACTGTAATTCACATTTCACTTCAGCTTGCCCACCTATTTTTTTAAAGTCTACTTTTTTAGCCAACAAGAGACCTATGTGTTATTATCAGAAATAGTTTTTCCAGCTCTTAACTACACTCCAAAGTTTAATTTGCCACATGGAAGAAGTTTCTATGTGGTTGTACTGCCTAGATTACCCAACTGAAATTTCAGGAAATCCTCTGCATATATTCAGAAGCTCTGCTTAACTGTTGAGCTGATTACTTGAGAATGATTTTCATAATCACATTTTCAGTTGATTGATGCTAAGAAAAATAAATACTTCACTGCTTATCAACCTCCAACATCATTTCTTAATAACCTGTAACAAATAAGGCATTTGAAGGGTGAGTACATGTTGGTGGGGTGGCTGAAAAGGGAAAGACTAGTAACTGCAACAAATTACAAGTTTTCCAGATATGCACCTAGGGTTTTGCTATCCACCTCAGAAAATGCCAGGTCAGAGAAGGCAAATTTAAAAAAAACAAAAAGAGTAATTTTGAAGGACTCAATAAAAAGGTGCCCCTTGGGGTTAATTATGGCAACCTGCATCCCGCACTATGAAAATCTCAGCTTTAAAAACAAGCTATGGATTAATTAATGTAATGCAATAAATTAAACCATTTCGGACATTCCTGTTAAAAGCAACAAATTACTTCCCTCAATTTTAACGGTCAGCAATAATAAAGTAATTCTCAGATCAATTAATTCTAAGCTCTTGGAAATGCTATTTCTACCGTGTTTTAATTCCTGACCACAAATCTTACAACAGTCAACAACAAAATGCAACTGTTTCACAACTAACAACATTTTGGATTAAAAGGTAAATAAAAAGGTTGGGAATTTAATTACAATTTAATCTCTAGTGTTTTAACATACACATCTCTTGTTTTCTGCCAAACCACCCCTACCCATAAGAGACTGCACAGGAAAGTAGTTATTTCTCCCTTTTCTGGGAACAGAACAACCTGTATATCCATTTTATCTTCTAAAGCAAGTACTCCATTCCAGTATTTATTAGACTGGAAAGTACAACACACTCACACAGATGTAAGAAAATCAAAACCAGCATTTATATAACTAATCTAGCAAAGAATCTAAAGAAAATGAAACTCAGCATCAGAACAAAAGGATGCCATGTCGGCCTCTGTTAAGAATCCGGTTTAATAACAACTTGTTTCAAGGGAGTTTAATTGTCACAGTTAATGCAAACCAACTATGCAAACACTGTTAGCTTCTTGCTTTGACTTGCCATTTCAGATCATTCTTCCATCTCCTCCACACCTGTGGCTGCATTTGACAACTGTTTTGTAGTCTGTGGGCGCTTCCAGGCAGAACTCAAACTTATGCCAAAGGGGGTTTAAAAAACCCGCTTTGGTGCAGGTTTGAGTCCCTCCCACAGGCCTAATAACCTATTAGACCCAGGCCTTTCAGGAAGGGAATAATTAATTCCTTTTTACCAAGGGCATCATTTGGATGTGCCTGGTAAAAATCCAGACAGGTATTGCATTTTGGACCCTGAGTGTCTGCCTCAATGCTGACCTGTTTTCAGCAACATCTTGGTGCAATTTAGGACTCTATAGTTCTCCCACCAAACACTTGAGAAAGGACTATGGTTACATAGCTGGAGAAGATCCTCACTTAGCCATTATGCTCACCTGGGAATTTTGAGCCCGGCCTATTATTTGAACAAGGTAGTTGCACATAATAACTTACTTGGGGTGTCATAAAAGAATTACAAATGGATATTGTTTAATGGGGTACTGCCAGAGCACAGGAAGAGAATAACATTTGATGCTCTGAAAAATCTGGTGGACTGGTCCTGGACTCATCCAAAATGTATCCTCTCTGCTTAATCTATCGTGCAAAACAGTGAAGATAAAACAGGGAAAACAATGTAAACTACCTTGACTAGCAATATAAATTTGACAAATAATAAAACTAGGATATGTCACTCAAAAACAAGTCTCATTTTCTGCTTAAGTTAAATCAATTTGGAGGTATAGGTTGACACTGACATTTTCCATCATGCTCTTACATTAAAAGCTATCAATAAACACAAAGTCAAAGGATTATCAACAAAAAGAAGAAGAAAAGAAGTATTTAAATAGCAAACATCCCAAATGTAACTAAATATTCCTACAAACTGTCTCGAGTCCAAAAAACTTCTTAGGCACACACAATAACATGTACTAAATCAATGGAATATTTAAAAGAACGATTTGACTACTGGACACTCTATGCCTTTACAAAAAGCTGCTGTTTAAATATTCTTCTTGGTTTTTGCTGATGTGCCATGTAGAAGCAGGTGCTATTCAAAAACAAGAATAAATTTGCGTAAGTCTCTTCTTTCGACTCGGGCCACAATTTAAAATCCTGGCAAGAAACAGATTCTCATGTCAGTTTTGCAAAAACAAAACACGCAAATCAAACAACATATGAAAACCCACTAAGCACATTTTTAGACACTGTACAAACATTAAAATGTCTATTTTGAATTCTTCCTTGAGTTAAATCCAATACATTTTGCCACCACACCTTGACATCCTCCAGAGAAATGCAACACACAAAGAGCTACTTGTTCCGAAAATGAAACGAGGGATAATAATAACCTTTGCTTAACTATTTGCTTCCATGAAACTTTTACACAGGTGGCAAATATCTTAGCAGATTAGCTCTTCTGACATATTCTAATCTACTTTCAGGTTGAATTCTTCAGGACAAGCTGACAATACCCTAAGAATTTTTAAGCCATTTAGCCCTAGAGCAGTAAAGGAAGGAAAGATTGCATTTTGGAAATCGCTTGGCTTTCACACCCCATTTCCAGGGAGCCCACTCTGCGCCGCCATCAGCTGGGTAGAAGGAGAACTCATAATTCACTACTGTCAGGGCTGGCTAGGTAGAATAAGAATTGGAGATTAGGGTGTGCAAAACTTTGTAATTCATTTTTTGTGTGTAATTTGTTACATTTGTACATACGAAGCAATATTAAGAAACACAAGGGGTGGCCACGCAAAAAAAACAACAACTAAGAATCAAAACACTGGCCTATGACTTTGGTTGAGTTCTGCAAGTCTCGAAAATGACTCCAGGTCTCTTTTGCAGGCGTCGCTTCTCCACCCAAAGCACTGGGTTTGGTTCCCCGAAAGAGCCCTGAGGAAGATGGTGAGGCCAGAGTAAACAATTCTCTGTGCCCCTCCCCCCCTAATTTAGTAATGAGTATTGAAACTTTTTTTTCATTGAGCACACAGGTCTACTGGAGATCAACACATTTTGAAAAACTACACAATCCTCTACTTAGGTATACAGTAGAGTCTCACTTATCCAACATAAACGGGCCGGCGGAATGTTGGATAAGTGAATATGTTGGATAATAAGGAGAGATTAAGGAGAAGCCTATTAAACACCAAATTAGGTTATGATTTTACTAATCAAGCACCAAAACATCATGTTATACAACAAATTTGACAGAAAAAGTAGTGCAATATGCAGTAATGCTACATAGTAATTACTGTATTTACGATTTTAGCACCAAAATATCACGATGTATTGAAAACATTGACTACAAAAATGCATTGGATAATCCAGAACGTTGGATAAGCGAATTATGGATAAGTGAGACTCTACTGAATATTACAAACACATACGCTACAGATAGGAGAGCTACAAAAATGCGGTTAGTTTTTTTTAAAGGCATAATAATAGGTTTTTCCTATTAAAATACTACTGAACTTCCCAATAGTCTTGTCATCCATTCACATACAGTCTGTCCATAGTGATTGAATTTCTCTTACAACAGATCATGAAACAGAAAGATTTTTAAATTAATCATTGGATATGGGATTGAGCACAGAAACACTCCTCTTCCACAGAAGGTAGGGACAACTTGTTTTCACAGAAGCAGCAGCAGAGTCCCGTCCCTCCCCTAACACCTCAACAATGAAATAAATTATGGCCTACTACAACTAAAACTGCAAAACATAACAAAGTAAAACACAAGATTTTCAGAGCAAACTTCTCAAAATATACATTAATTATTATAAAGTACTGCATGAATGTGACTGCACCAAACTCCCATCATTAAGTAAGATAGAAAATAGGCCAGGCACATGTATTTCATGGTAGGTCCCTCTTCTCATTCTGAGTTAGCAGAGGAGTGGAGAAAGACGGTAAATGGATATCCATATGGAATATCCTAAAATTGGGTTGGGGTGGGCTGGATACTCTTTTTATAACAATGTAAGATCCTGCTCTTGAATAATGTCTGAGTAGATATGAACTTTCCAGTTTTACATATGAGCACAGATGGACTGAGCTACACTGCTGCTTTTTTAGTATCCTGTATTTGTCTCATGCTATTGGGGCCATGATCTGCCATACTGATTCTGCTATGATACAAGATATTTGTGAACAGGGCTAGTAAACAGGGCTAGTAAACAATCATCTACCTTCTGATTACAGATTGAGATACTTTATTCCATTGCATCAATGGGCTGCATAATCTCCACACCTATTCTGAAGTATATGCTAAGGTGGCTGCCTGACATCCAGCCTTTGCAATATCCCCTACTGGGACAGAAGGAACTTTTAATGAAATGAGGAAAGACTCTATGTAGCAAAAAATATCCAACTATCCAGGAGTTTGGGGGGGGGGGGAGCCTGGGAGGAGATGCGGACGGACACAAAAAGGCCTTTCCTGATTCATGTTTTCCTAATCTTCTGAGTGAAATAAAACCACCTTTAGGTAAGAAATAGAGTGCTTTAGCTGAAAAATGCTTTGCAAGGGCTATAAAGCACTAGCATTAGATCCCCTGTGAGAATTTGGGTGGATGATACAAGATAAAATGGGGGCAGCCCCAGGAAGGAAAGGGTTCATGTGCACTTGACAAAACATGGCTACCTTAGAGGGGCCTCACCAGTTCATGCACAGTCATTGCTGCATGCTTCTTGATAGTCTGGAAATACGCCCTTTGGCACTGGTTTGAAGGAAGGCAAAGATGCTGGCCCTGGACCAGGTACCTTTCTAATGCTGGCACTGTAACAGGAATCCTGTCCGTGTCATGACTGGAATGCTGACTGTGGAGGAATGCTTAGAATTCAAGATGATCAGGACTACATGTTCCTAAAGCTCTAGTGTTAGAAGCTGTTGTTACTCAGCCTCCATAAACAGAGTTCCAGCTATCTGAGGTTTAGGTGGGAAACTGACTTTCTGAAACTCAAATGTACTCAATGGCTTACTGATTTTTAGCTGACTGCAGAATGGCAATTTTCTGAACTATAATTAAACTGTTTGATCATGTCTGTAGCTAAGCCTCTTGATTTTAACCAGACACATGAACTGATACTTCCACTCAGTACTAGACCAATTCTGAAATTGAAGACTTCTGTGCAAAACATAACAGAATTATTCCAGTGCTAGTCACCTATTGTACAAGTCCAGAGGCAAATGCTTTGTTTGGATGCCAGGAATCAGTATAGGACTAACACAGAGGCACTCCCTTCTCCCAACAGAATTTTGCACTCTATTCCACTAATTCTCAATTATCAGACGGCGCTGTAAGAAGATGACACAAAACGAGTCTTCTGTAAATTCAAAGTATTAATCTACAAACAAGGCTGCTGAGAGTACCTCAGCATGACTCACTGTTTTAACCTTGCAATCTCTCCTCCAATCTGTTTGGTAAAGGGTTCTTTTCACATGCATCTTCATCAAAGGAGGTGTGATCAATAAGTTTCACTGAGTGCAGTGATACAGCAGTTACCTATCCTGAGATGCTACACACTGAGAAAATGGCTCAGAGACACAAAAGAAAATCTCATTTGAGGACAGATACACAATAAAATATACAAGTGATGTAGGCCTCCAGTTTTAATTTAGGAGAAAACCGCCTCACTTGTCAGAAGCACGAGCAACAGTTCCCACCCACTCCTCCTCCTATCAGCTTGCAATGTTATGAAACTTACTTTTTAATCCTTTAGGGCTAAACACAAATGAATGTGTAGTAATAATAGCAGTCTTTAGCAGTAAATACAGGAATTACCTTTTAATTCTGGATTTAAAAAACAAACGCTTTATATTAACTTTTAAATTACACTTATTTCACAAAAGTGTAATTCAATTTCCAAGAACCTCATACAAACACAATCTTAATTATACATGCTATAATTTTAAAAATTACTGAAACTATGAGCCATTTTTAAATATGAACTGAAAGAAGTTTTAGTAATCTCAATGATTCTAAAAGTTAAAAACATAATGAATATGTACTTATATTAACATCCTATTCTTCTTTAGGACTCGATTCCTTTTCTTGTTGCTTGTATATCCATATATTTTTGTAATAAATAGATGATTTGAATATCATTGTGTTTCACATTATGGTGTCTAATTCACTTTTTCGGTCTAAATTGCTGTTACAATCTATAGGAATCTAAATCCTCGCTATACAGAAACTTCCAACTATATAAAAACGTAACTAAAAACAGATTGCTATAGAAATATTGCAGATCTCCACATTTTTTATCATCTTTTCAAAACTGCCTGTGTTACTAAATTCTTAAATACTTAAAACTATTTGCAGATCATCTTCTGAGGTTTACTGCATTAACATTTACTGCAAGGATGAATACACAGAACTCATATTTATAGATCTTGTTCTCCCTTGCTCATTTTACTATTTCAGGAAATCACTTTGGTATAGCATTTGTTTGTTTTTTTCGTTTATCTGAATTGTCCTTGGTATTACAGTCTAAGGCTAGCAGATATCACCTGATACGCATACATCTGTGAGTGATTCATCCCGTCTGCAATTGCCATCTTGCATTGCTCAATGGGAGTTGTTATTTTACAAGTTGTTTAGACTTTGCTGCCAAAGAGTGCTAGTCCCTCACCAATTTGCAAAACCCAGGATTCCACAGCATTAAGCTGTGGCAGTCAAATTGGTGTCACGCTGCATTAATTCTACAGTGTGAATTCACCCTAGGCCTGGTTGCAAACTTCTTGAAAACATCTGTCTATTTTTGTAACCTTTTCCTCCACTTTTTCTTGCCTGATGAAAAATCAGGAAGTTCAAATGCAACCCCCCCCCCCCCCCCAGGTTGGTCCTAATAAAGGCATTGTACACATTTATATTGTACAAATGTATACGGCATTTATCTGTCTGTCTCAAAATGCAGATTTTTGTATGTCTCAAGATTAAGTTTTTTAAATGTTTCATAAATGTGAAGTCACTTCATTTTATACCTAAATGACAAATAATGTTAAGGTTCCCAGCAGTTTCCTTTTAAATTATTCAGAAAAGAAAAGAGCCACCTGAATAGCTTCTCATGCATTAGTATTCTCCAAGAGTAATACCTTCTTGCCTTCTATTCCATCCCCCTGTGTATTGCTCTTCCAAATTCCAGTAAACACTTACTATCTCGTTATTAGCACCTGCTCCAATATTCAAATGTTAAAGTAGAAACATTATCAGATATTATAGGATAAAAGCAGAAGCAATGACTACATTATTTTACACAAGGCCAGTTCCACCCATCCTTCCTGTTAGATTGCCAGTATTTCCATTCACTGGAACCAAAAATTATTTAGCACATTGCACATGTCAAATAACGGAACAGGATTTAAATGTGCCTTAGAGCTTGTCTACATTGGTCCTATACCCTAGTTAAAACCAAAACCCACTCCTGCATGATAAGAGCAGGGCAAAACTGATTAACCTGATTTAATCCTGCATTAAAAGTTGGGGAATGCTTTGGAATTTCGGCAAATCTCTGAAGCAGTCCTACATTTCAAGCAGTATGGTCACTTGGACGGGCTCGAATTTGGACCAATCCACTGTACACATGGACAGGTGTCAGCATCAACTGCTGAGTACGCCTGTCCTGTCTGGCACAAGTCTACCCATGCAAAGCAGGAGGACACAGCACTGAACGAAACATGAAGAATAATCACAGGATGCCTGTTGATAAACTCTAAAAGTTAGCTGGATGTGCAATGGGAAATTGCTGCTAACTGTGAGAGAAATAAGGTTGAACATTGTAAAAGCCATCCAGCATGACTATCAGCCTCCTCCCAGTAGACTCAAATCAAGGAAAAGCTTCATGAGAACCACCACTCCTCTTAATGTTCCTATGGCAAAGAAGAAAGAATATCCCTCTGGGCAACTAAACCAGGCAATCCCAACTGGATGCCCCCCCCCCCCCCATGAGGGTCTGCCTCCAGGGGCAAACCAAGAATGGGCAACTTGGAAACAAACTCAGAAGCAGAGTGGGCAGATCAAAAGACAACTTGGCAAGATGGCACTACCTGGTGGAATCCTCCACCTTGTGTGACTGTGGAGCAGAACAAACAACTCTGCATATGTATGCTTGCCCACAATGTCCTGCCTCATGTACGGAGGAGGAGTTGTTTAAAACTACTGACAATGCGGTTGCTGTTGCCCGCTTTTGGTCTAAAACTATTTAGCTGCTTGTGATTCCTTTATTTCATCACTTTTAAACTTATTTATTATGCAATGCTTTTGACACGAAATAAATAAAAGCATCCCTTTTTCCTGGTATGCTGCTGCACAGGGGACAGCCAGCTGAGAGCTGAGTGTTCCTGCCTATTGCCATACACGTTTGCTGACATCATAAAAAGGCACCTAGTGGTGGCCAGAGCTTTCAGCTGGGTGCCTCAGCAACAGTAATAATAATCTCGGTAAGGTTCACCATCTAGCGCAGTAAACCATGTTCCACCTGACTGAATCATGTGGACTTCACTCCTGCTGTGGTTCAGAGGCAGAGTGTATAAACAGCTCCCCTGAATCCAGAGCCAGTTTGAAACAGCAATGCTCCAGACCGGCCACAGATTACCATGACCATGTAGGTGAACCCCTGGAATGTCTGGAAGATGTCAATAGGCCTAGACCAGGTAAGGGTCAAACAGAATATTTGACTGGGTATAAAGAAACTAATATTTCCAACATGCAATGAAGAATTGGAATAGAAACATGATTATTCTTTGTAACACATGAAAAATCAGTACTGTGCATAAGCACATACATTCAGTAATCCATTCTGTATGGTTTTTCTTTCACAGTAATTATCATTTGTTACATTTCATTAACTAAAGGACTATTTTGTTCTAAAAAAGAAAAAGCTGTATTTGCTCTAACATCAATTATCCCTTTAAACTTGAATGCACCAGATATGCTACCTAATCTAGGTTATATTTTAGAACATTAACGTGAAAGCACAATAAATATTCACAGCAACCACTACCACTAATTTTGTCATTTAGTGAACATATAATTATGGCATTTCACACTGAGCCACTGTCGCCTAACAAAGAGCGTACAAAAGCTCAGTTTTAAAGGACCAATGATGAGCCAACAACCAACGTATCCTTAACTTACCCCACCATATGGAAACTAGGTTAAAAAAGAGTTACTGGTGCATATTTTTATAATTAGATTTTTTTTATTCTCCTGCAGCTCTTTTTGATACTTGCTATTTCATTCTTAGATGTGCTTATATTTTAAATTGTAATTGTATAGTCTGCAACATGTTACAACGTTCTATGTTTTAAATTGTTTTAAGTCACCACAAATGTGATAACCCTAAAACGCAGCTTATAAATACTGACATAAATAAAAATTGCCATTTTGCAAACCCAGGTCATATGGTTATGCCAGTCAATACCACACTTGAAAAGCAACTGAATACATCTTTTGTTAACACAAGCAAAGGTTCTGCAAAATGTGGTATTTTATCTCCAAGATCCATGCCTTACAGAAAGCCTTTCTCTAGGTAAGTTATACATTATTTCTGTATTCACTTTAGTATGAAGAAATCCACAGGCATCTAAAGATGTTTCTATATGACAGAGGTCTGACAGAACATCTATAAAATCAATGACTATATACTGCATACCTGTGAAGAAGCCACCATGTCAGACTGCCATATGTGGAAAAACATATGAGATTCAGTAGCACTTTGGTTCATGGCGCATCATGATTGTTGGAACAGCTATGCTTTTTAAGGGACATGCTCCTTCTCTAATGCCAGGGGGAAGTGGTAACACTTCTGCTACATTAAGAGTTAGTGGAATTACTAGACAGTAGATGCTCCATTATTTATTTTTTAATGGTAGGGAGAAAAAGTTGCAAATTATTTAAAGACTGTCCTATATTTAACTCTGTCTAGACAAGGAAGATGAGCTATTCCCTGACCTGGATACTATCCTCCAAAGAATATGCAACCAAAGTTGTATCAGTTCCATGAAGTTGCCTTTTAGAGACTGAATGCTCAAGATATAAACTTACTAGGTTTTTAGGATAGCCAAGACATAAAGGATATTTCTTCCCATAATGAACAATGAAATATTAGCAAATGGATTTCTAAAAGCAGAAGAAATTAAACATGTGTGAAAGTCCAAGCATTAAATAAAACATCAATATGCTACTCCACCGAAAGACAAAAGTTACTATGGTTATGGCTCAACGATTGCCTATGAACACTGATTTCACAAGAAATTTAGCTAGTTATGATTGTACAAAATTTTCCTGAGAGGTGGACCTGTATGGTAAAGATATCACTTATCACAGGATAGAGCTTCACATGCTTTTTAACCCAGAACTGCTGCAGGTCAAACTGGCTTTGCCAGGGTTTTTTTTTTTTTTGCTGCATTTTAAGCAATCTTTGGAGGGGGGAGGAATCCAAATCAACTCACAAAACACCTGTTTACTATTTTCTAAGGTTTTTCTAAGTGTGAAATGGAAGAGCTAAAAATGAACTTGTGATTACATCAAGTTAATCACACTACTTTATTATTGACTTGTATGAAAGCCTGTGCAATGACTGTCACTAGGGAAACAAGTTTGTATGTGTGTATATATGCCTTCAAGTTAGCTGTAAAGACGACCCCGTTAATTTCATAAGGTTTGTTTAGGCAAGGAATTCTCAAGAGACGGTTTTGCCAGTTCTTTGGGCCACTACATTAAATATAGAGTTCCTCACCAGCAGTTTTTAGATCTGTGAAGCTATTAGATCTATTTCATGTGCTGTAGAGATATGCATAGCCTTAGAAACAACATAAATGTAAATCTCTCCAACAAGAATTAGAAAAGAACATTTCCACCATATTCCCTATGAGAAACCTTTAATTTTTCCAATGGGGAAAGTGGAAACTTTGGAGAAGACAGGAAAAACCCCCCACCTCTAAAGTATTTTCTTTTGCACTTGTGAAATGCTTTTAAGGCAAAGTTTTATTCGTTCAAGATGCTATGAACTGTACATCATGACAATTTACAAGATCCTCCATAGATTATTGCATAAGCATTAGATACATACAACACTCAAACTGCAATTCTTCAAAAGAAGCACATTCTGGGTAACTTTAATTGCTTATGATAATTGTTGTGATTGTATGCCTTCAAGTCATTTCTGAGTTATGGTGACTCTTATCATGAGGTTTTCTTGGCAGAATTTATTCAGGAGAGGTTTGCCCTTTCAACAGCAAAGTAGGGATTTGAATCCTGGGCCTTCTATGATTGTATCTTGCCAAGAAAACCTCATGATAGGTTTGCCTTTAGGTTACCATAAGACCAAAACAACTCCCGGTGTCCCGGTCCATCACTCAAAGCACAACACCCCACTTGCTCTCACTTATGATAATACACTATTAAATAGTTCAATACATTTCATGTATAAGCTTAAACTTTTTAGCTGAATATACTACTAATTTAATCCTTCAGATTGTGATTGCTTTTGTTGAACTTTGCTTTTAAACAATAAACAATTAGATAGTTTGCAGTTTCTGTTTTCATTTCTCCCTACCTTTCAAGTTCATAAACTCAAATTAAATAAATATATTTAGATAGCACAAGGTGAAACCATTTGCAATTCACTTCTGTAATACAGAACATGGTCACCATTTCCTTATAGAAAAAAACGCTTTGTATGTGTGTATTCTTACATTTCATAAACATGTCAGTATGATTTTATAAAGTTCACCCAGTATTTCAGTTTTATCTAAAAACCATGGGGAAAACACTGGTTTCCTGCCTTCCATGCCTTTACCGTTTCCCAAAATTTACATTTCTAGAACAGATATGACTGTAGCTGGTTCCCAATGCAAATAATTGCTTAAGTATTCAATTTACCAAAGCTGCTTAACTAGAGAGGAAAGGTGAACAGAGATATAGTTACAGTCTGGCTACTGTGCTCGGGGTGGGGGGGTACTATTATTTGCATAGGCTAAGGCAGGTGTAGTCATGTTACCTCTGACTCTTACAGTTTTGTAGGCCTTTTGTGCTGCAAGCTAACCTACCTGTTCTTTTACAAACTACCCTTTCTGAGGTGTTTAAACAAGACATCAGATAATGTATGCACACAAAGAGCTTTACAGAAGTATGGATGTTATCTAGTCCCCCAAAGGCTCCTGTCTGCTAAAAGAAGAAGAGAGGGAGAGAGGCGCCAAATTAGTTGAGACACTACACTGATTTTTTTTTAAAATTACTGGTATCTCTGAGAACCCACAAACCTATAATGGATTGGGGAATTTGGCCTTAACCAATTGGAATTGCCACTCAACATTTGCAAGGTTTCACATTCTCTGTTTTTCTTTTCAATACAATAGCCTAAAAAGTGTGATATATATTTTAGATGTGTCTTTTGTGTATTAATATAGCCCTTTTGCAGTCTAAATAGACTGCAAATGGTTAGAGGTGAACAGTGCTATTCCTGAGATACGGCAAATTGACAATACTTGGGAAGTGTCATGAGCCTTCTGGAATAAACTTGGAAAGCATATGAAGTTGGAAGAGCTGATGGTATTATGACCAATGGTCTGCTGATTGCAATTTTTGATTATTATTTTTTTTAAAAAACGTCTTGTTAATCTTTATTGGAGTAAAACTGTTTTGTCCATTAGATTTTATTGCTATTGTAAATATTCAGATGATACATCTGTGAGCAGGTCATCTCTGTTTATAACAGACATTAGATTCACCATCTGTCTTGGCTTGGATTCTTTTTAATCTACAAGCCAGACAAAACCAAGTCTAGGTTGACACAAGGCCCATATATTCAGTGCCACATTACAGCATATTAAAAGCTCAGCCCTGTACCAACAATGGTATTGCATCAACTCCCAAGGGTCTTCATCATGGTTGGGCTTAGCAATGCATAATAAAAGGCATGGTCTATTTGTCAAACTACTCTGGACAACTAAAATCCAGCTACATACCACTTGGATATTAAAACACATTTTTGTCTTGACACACCACATAAATATCATACAAAGTTGAACCTCAAAAGAAATGCAATGGCAGACTCATATTCTTCCTCATCACCCTACAGACAGAAGATATAGCCCTTAAACTACTATAAAACATGGAACACAGAATTTTCTCTTCAGAATTGAAAGCCACTTAAGGGTAGTATTTTTTTTAATCATGTGAGTCCCCCGCCCATTTTTTCAGGGGTCTTGTATGCCACAAAAGTCGAAGACCTACTGTATACTGGAAGGACCCATGGGGTAGTACATTCAATGCAATAAAGCATCAGTAAGGGCCAGGCCACATACTGCGAGGTTGGACAGCCTTCACCAATATAACCAAGTGCAGCCACCTATCTTCCTCCATGTTAGATGTGAAGGGCAATAATTCTGTTAGAAAGGAGAAAGTAAAGCAGAGGACGTGGCGATCCTTTTGAGGTAGAGGCTACACTTGCTTTGTGCCCTTCGAGAAACCCGCAAACCAAACCAGCTACTACTTGCACAAACATGCCCCATTTGCTTGGACTCTGGAACATGTGGTCCTGCAATGATAGTTGGCCTGCAACTCCCATTATACCTCAACCTCTCTGTGAGCAATATAGGCTTGGGCAAATGGAAGCGGGAGTTCAGCAATATCTGAGGAGGAGTGGCATGTTTTCCAGTCCTACATCAGAACTGATGCAATGCCAGGAGAATGGGAGAGACTGTTGGGACCTGACTTTTCTATCCGAAGCATGCAGTACTTTTAAGATGACTGCTCAGGGTTTCTTCTTCTTCTTCTGTATTTAATGTGGTGTAATGATTAGTGTACTGGACAAGGGACTTAGAAGATTCCTGTTAGCCTTCACTGAGCCAGTAAACTCACTTGGGCGGGTTATTGCCATTCAGTCTGATATATATCTCACAGAATTGTTATAAAGATAAAGTGTGGGGAAGAGAGAAAGAGGATCACACATGGTGCCCTGAACTCCATGGAGTGAAAAAGGGTTCCCTACAGGGTTGTGCACGTTTTCATTTTTACAAATGGGTTCTGGCTATTTCAGCCCTTTTGGCCAGGTGCAACAGCGCAGGCTCCGCCGTCATTTTTTCCCAGTCGCAACAGACCACATGGCTGCCAAAACCTACTGCTTTTTGTTTCTACATGTGGAGCGTGGAGAGGCAGTCATGTGCCAGCACGGCGTTTCCCTATGAGTCCTGCCTGTTGAGCCAATCAGAAAAGAAGAAAGTCATGATGAGTCTTTCAGCCAAGAAAGATCCATGATCTAAATTCTCAGTGCTGCTTGCAGCTCTGCATGGCTTGGCTTGCTTTTTGACTCAAATAGCAATAAGCAGTTTACTTTTTACACACGTAAGAAACTGCTACAGATGGTGCCCTTCACATGAGGCAAGCTTTAAATGTGGGGTAGAGAACGTATCTTACCATTTCTAAAATTGTCATAAAATGAAGAGATAATTTATATCTTTATTTAAAAAATGGCTAATGCTCCTTCAGGTGATGTAGCTCCCACTGAAATAAGGGTTTAAAAAGAGTGCTTCCCTTAATTCAGCTTCACTGAAATGGTGTTGATGGCAAAGGATCCCAGAAAGTGTGGTTTCTTAGGTCTGATGCTTTTAACCCAGGTCTTATTGAAGGAAATAAGGAGAAAGGATCCCAGAAAGGATGTGATGAGGGGGACGGTACGGGACACCTCTGGCAACGTGAAACCCAGGCTGAGAAATGAAGGGAGAGTGTAGGGAGAAATAGCCAGGTTTCTCTTAAAACCTGAACCCAGCCGGCTTGAGGCTTAAAGCAGCTTAGGAAATAAGAATAGGTGAAGGAGAAATAGCCAGGTCTCCCTTTTTAAAGCCTGAACCCAGCCAACTTACTGAGGCTTAGGCTTCTCTCCATGTGATGAGGGGGAAGCCTGGATGGTGCAGGCGCAGGGCTGGCGCCACCAGTGGCATGTTTGAAGAGGTCCAAGGAGAAAGAATCTCAGAAAGGGTGGTTTCTTAAGACTGATGCCCTAAAAATGACGGGAAAGGGAGCCTCATAAGTTTCCCATTGCTGCCAATGGGCCACATCTTCCTGGATCATTTGGTTGCCGGATCAAAAAACAGATTTTTGTTTCCCGATCAAATTTGAGAGGCTCCTGAAAAGCAGACCTGGGGGTCCACCACTATCTGGATACCAAATTGCACTTCCCTAGGTTTCCTATATATTCAAGTCTCAAAATTTTGGTTAATATCTGATTCTACAAATGATGGCAGTTGGAATTCCAAATACAGTAGAGTCTCACTTATCCAACATAAACGGGCCGGCAGAACGTTGGATAAGTGAATATGTTGGATAATAAGGAGAGATTAAGAAAAAGCCTATTAAACATCAAAATAGGTTATGATTTTACAAATTAAGCACCAAAACATCATGTTTGACAACAAATTTGACAGAAAAAGTAGTTCAATACGCAGTAATGCTATGTTGTAATTACTGTATTTATAAATTTAGCACCAAAATATCACGATATATTGAAAACATTGACTACAAAAATGCATTGGATAATCCAGAATGTTGGATAAGTGAGCGTTGGATAAGTGAGACTCTACTGTAATAGCAACACAGAACAAGAAAAAAGTTTGCCTTGGTGTTTAGGCCTGTTCCTGGTATTATTTAGGATGCTGATTCAAAAATTGCACCTCATAGATTGCACCTGTCCTAGTTTCTTAGATATGGTTATCCTGGTTTTCTATAGTTGATCCAATGGTGACTGGTAAATGCCATATATTCTGTTTCTCAGAAGTAGAAATAATACGGGGAAATTGGTGTCATTTTTGGAATCAGAAGGTCACTATCTCAACCAAATTTTGATTATTTACACTGTTATTACCTACTTTTCTACAAATTTACATTTCAATAGCAACAATAGCTGACACAGTGGAAGTTACCATGTTGATCTACCCATAGCCAGCAGGCAAAGTCTAAGGTGTGCCAGGAGGGGGTAGTTGACCTGAATTGCAAGTGGAAACAAGGTGTCTATCACTGGTTCATCCAATCCAAATCCTGCCAAAGAAACCGTGAAACAGGAACAAAGACAAGAAGCTGTGTCATTGTTACACCTTGGACTTTATATGAACAAGACTGTTTCTGATGATCAAGTGAAAGCTTAATTAGTGCAGACCCCATAGAAGCAATTGCCAGGATATGTATTTCCTGTGGATTTCCTGTGGATAAGTTTTCAACCCAACTGGTTCAGCAGATTTCCCTGGTTGGCCTACACATGTCATGTACAAGTTGCACTCTGAAAGTACTGTGTGGTATTTGAAGAAGTTGGGGAGTAAAGGTGGTCATCAGCAGCTTTTTGCATTAGTTGCAAAACCATTTGTGTGATGGAAAGATGCAACATAAGTCTTCAATAGACACCAAAAAACAGAATATGATAAGAATAACTTGTGCTTGGCTGAAAACTTCTTGCAAATTCACAGTGGAAAACATCTTGATATAACCAGTCACCATGATAAAAGAAGTAAGAAGAAACTAGGTTGCTGTGAGTTTTCTGGGCCATGTTCCAGAAGCATTCTCTCCTGCCATTTCACCCACATCTAGGGAAGCATCATCAGAGGTTTAGGCAAATGGGGTTTATATATCTGTGGAATGTTCAGGGTGGGAGAAAGATCTCTTGTCTGCTTGAGGCAGGTGTGAATGTTTCGACGGGCCACCTTGATTTGCACTGGATATCATTTCAGCTTCAAGGTCTGGCTGCTTACTGCCTGCATGAATCCTTTGTTGGGAGGTGTTAGCTGGCCCTGATTGATTCATGTCTGGAATTCCCGTTTTCTGTTGTTCTTTATTTACTGTGCTGAATTTAAAGTTTTTTTTAATACTGGTAGCCAGATTTTGTTCATTTTCATGGTTTCCTTCTTCCTGTTGAAATTGACCATATGCTTGTGGATTTCAATGGCTTCTCTGTGACATCTGACATGGTGACTGTCACAGACTGGTCTGCATTTTTGTGTTCTTTACTAATACATTGTAAATAAATAACAACACTCAAAAACAGGGGAATTCCAGACATGAAACCATCAGGGCCAGCTAATAACCGCATGGTTTTCTCCAATTTCCTCTGCTGAAATTGTTACATGCTTATGCTAATCAAGGAACATGGCTATACAGCCCGGAAAACTCACAGCAACCCCATGATTCCGGCCATGAAAGCTGAAGAAAACAGAAAGTAACTTTTGCCATTTGTCAAAACTATATTCTTTGTGGCCGACAAGAACTGACTTAAAGAGGGAGCAAAGATTCAGCACCAATATTATCTGTGAAGAACCTGTGCACAATAATGGTAATTTCAGGGCCTTGCTGTTATTATTTATTCATTTCTATCCCGCCTTTCTCCCGTGAGTGAGATTCAAAGCAGCGTACAACATATAAACTTCATACAAACACATCCAACCACAATACATAAGCAGTTAAAACATTATATCCCAATATAAAAACCCAATTTATATATCAAATAAAAATTTAAAAACTTACAGCAAGCACCATTTAAAGATATCCATAACTTCCGACCACTGAAGTTATTTGTCAAGTATCAAAATATTTACCAGACTGGCAGTGCCTGTTATCATTTGTCTGAGATGGCTTGGCTCCACAGAAATGTTTTAATTTGCAAACGAAAGCCCAGTAAGGAGGGGGCTTATCGTGTCACATTAGGGAGGGAGTTCCAGAGCTGCGGGGCCACCACCGAAAAGGCCCTCTCTCTCTCTCTCTCTCTCTCTCTGTTCCCACCAAATGCACCTGCGATGATGGTGGGACTGAGAGAAGGGACTCTCCTGAGGATCTCAGGCCTTGAGTAGATTGGTAGAAGGAGATACGGTCCCTCAAGCAGCCTGGGCCCAAACTGTATAGGTCAGGCATGAGCAGACTTTCTAAGTTGGGGGCTGCATGGTGGACTGGAGCGGGGTGGTGAGCCACCACCGAAAAGGCCCTCTCTCTCTCTCTCTCTCGTACCCACCAAATGGACCTGCGATGATGGTGGGACTGAGAGAAGGGACTCTCCTGAGGACCTCAGGCCTTGAATAGGTTGGTAGAAGGAGATACGGTCTCTCAAGGAGGCTGGGCCTGAACTGTATAGGTCAGGCATGAGCAGACTTTCTAACTTGGGGGCTGCATGGTGGACTGGAGTGAGGTGGTGAGCTAGAGCGGGGAGGGAAGGGTGGGAGAGAGAAGGTTCTCCCCAAGTCCCCTCCCTGCCCTTTCCTCCCCTTCCTCTTCTCTTTCAGAGTCATAAAGTGAAAAAAGATGGGAAACGTTTGGATCACAAAAAGGTTAGCCATGGTCAGGATGAGATGGTAGATGGGGGAGGAAAAAGAGCTTCCATGAGACCCAGTATTGCCTACTCCAGATATATAATCCTAGAGTACTAGTGCCTGAAGAGACCCCTAAGGACCATCCAGTCCAACCTCCTGCCATGCAAGGAGGCACAATCAAAGAACTCCTGATAGACAGCCTCTGCGGAAAAGCCTCCAGAAAAGGAAACTCCACAATCCGAGGCAGCCTATGCCACTCTCCAACAGCTCTTACTCTCAGGAAGTTCTTCCTAATATTTTCAGTGTAACCTCTTTCCTGGAGCCCCTGGTGCCAGTGTGTTAAAGCGCTGAGCTGCTGAACTTGCGGACCAAAAGGTCCCAGGTTCAAATCCCGGGAGCGGAATGAGCACCTGCTATTAGCCCCAGCTCCTGCCAACCTAGCAGTCCGAAAACATGCCAATGTGAGTAGATCAATAGGTACCGCTCCTGCGGGAAAGAAACGGCGCTCCATGCAGTCATGCCAGCCACATGACCTTGGAGATGTCTATGGACAACGCCGGCTCTTCGGCTTAGAAATGGAGATGAGCACCAACCCCCAGAGTCGGTCATGACTGGACTTAATGTCAGGGGGAAACCTTTACCTTAATCTCTTTCCCTCCAGCAGCAACAAGGATGTCCCTCTGGGCAGCTAAACCTGGCAATTCTAACTGGATGGCCCCCCACGAGGGTCTTCCTCCTGGGGCAAACCAAGAATGGGCAACTTGGAAGTCCCTGAACAGACTCAGAATTGGAGTGGGCAGATCAAAAGACAACCTGGCAAGGTGGCACTACCTGGAGAAATCCTCCACCTTGTGTGACTGTGGAGCTGAACAAACTACTCCGCATATGTATCCTTGCCCACAATGTCCTGCCTCATGTACGGAGGAGGAGTTGTTTAAAGCTACGGACAATGAGGTTGCTATTGCCCGCTTTTGGTCTAAAACTATTTAGTTGCTTGTGATTTCCTTTTTTTTATCATTTTAAAATGTATTTGTTATGCAATGCTTTTGACACAAAATAAATAAATAAATCTCTTTCCCTGCCATGTGAACCCATTGCTCCCTTGTGGCCTGGTCTCTAGAGCAGCAGAAAGTCAGTTTCTCCCCTCCCTCCTCCTCAATGGGACACCCTTTTAAATCTTGAAACATGGAAGGATAGGACGGTGCCCATACCTGGTATAGCTTGTTGAGATCCCCTGCCAGATCAGGAACACTGCCTTGAAAAGTCAATGGGGGGGGGGGGTAACCCTTCCCGAGTTTTTTTTTTCTGGCTAAGGGCTTGCACGAACACACACACACACACACACACAATGAACTTCCATGAATCCTGCGGGGAAGAGTTTGGTCTGAGAAGGGTCAAGGCCTTAGAAAACTACATCTCCCAGGATTCCAGAGCCATAGCAGGAAGAGTAAATGCATTCTCTGATAGAGAGAGAGAGACACACCTGAGGAGGAAAGAGGAGGGCGCGAGGGAGGGCAGGAGGAGGCCCCTCCCCCCTCCCCACCCGAGCCCCGTTTCCCTGGCAACCGAGCCCCTCCCTCTCTGCCCCCCCCCGCCCCCCACCCCGGACTCACGATGGTGACGCTGGCCTTGCGGAGGTCGCGGTTCTCCTCCTGGAGCGCCTTGCACTTGAGCTTGTAGGTCTCCAGCTCGATCTTGAGCACCTTGTTCTCCTGCTGCAGCGAGGCCAGCCGGTTGGTGAGCTCCTCCAGGCGGAAAGGAGAGATCACGATGCCGCCCGCCTTCGGGGGCCCCGCCGAGGACGACGTCGCCGCCGAGGAAGAAGAGGAGGAAGGCGAGGAGGACGGGCAGCCCGGCGGCGGCGCGCCCGGAGCCCCCACGCCGCCCCCGCCGTCCGTGTCGCTCTCGCTGGCGCTGTCCGCCATCCCAAGAAGGCTCCGAGAGCGGCCTCGCCTCCGCCTGCCTCCTTCGCCTGCCTCGCCTCGCTGCTCCGCGGGCTGCAGCCAGGGCCGAAGGCGGAGCCACCCGCTGAGGAGGAGGAGTAGGACGACTGCGCATGCTCCCTGCGCCTTGGGAAGCCGCGCGCGCTCGGCGCCAAGAAGCCAAGGCCGGCGCCGATAGCTCGCGCCGCCTCGCGCCCCACCCACAGCGACGCCACCCGCCAATAGGGGCATTGCAGCCCAAGCACCGCCAAGTGAAGACCACGAGCTAGAGAAGTTTTGAAGCTTGAGAAAGAAACCCAGAATCACCTCAGAGAAACCCATCATCACCAAGTCCGTACAGTAGCCAAGGGGAGCGGTTAAAGGGTTCAAAGGTAAAGGCAAAGGTTTTCCCCTAACCTTAAGTCTAGACCTGTAATGGAAAAATGTAATAGAAGCCTTCAGGTAAAGGTTTCTCTTGACATTAAGTCCAGTTGTGTCTGACTCTGGGGGTTGGTGCTCATCTCCATTTCTAAGCCAAAGACTGCATGGAGTGCCATTACCTTCGCACCGGAGTGGTACCTATTGATCTACTATTGATCTACTCACATTTGCATTTTTTTCGAACTGCTAGGTTGGGGCCTTCGATGGTGCAGTGTGTTAAAACTCCACAATCCGAGGCAGCCTATGCCACTCTCCAACAGCTCTTACTCTCAGGAAGTTCTTCCTAATATTTTCAGTGTAACCTCTTTCCTGGAGCCCCTGGTGCCAGTGTGTTAAAGCGCTGAGCTGCTGAACTTGCAGACCAAAAGGTCGCCGGTTCGAATCCGGAGAGCAGAATGAGCACCCGCTGTTAGTCCCAGCAGTTCGAAAACATTCAAATGAACATTATCTGGCAGTGTAAACTTAGAGTCCTTCCACACAGCCATATAACCCAGAATATGAAGGCAGAAAATCCCCAATATCTCATTTGAACTGGAATATCTGGCAGTGTGGACTCAGATACCCAGTTCAAAGCAGATATTATGGATTATCTGTGATATTCTGGGTTAGGGGTCACGGTGGTGCAGCAGATTAAACTGCTAGCTGCAGGAAAAGCTGCTGACTGGTGGGTTAGCAGTTCGAAGCCATGAGTCTAGGTGAACTCCTGACTGTTGGCCCTTGCTTCTGCCAACCTGACAGTTTGAAAGCATGCAATTCAAATATATCAATAGGTACCGCCTCGGGGGGGAAGGTAAAAGGGTGCCCCATGCAGATATGCCAGCAAAACACAATAGGAGATATCTATGGACAAAATGGAACAAGAGCACCTCCCTATGACCAGAGTTAAGAATTGCCTCCAGACGCCGGAGATGAAAAAGGCATTTACCTTGTCTGTTTATTATATTATATGTCATTATGCAAAAAGGCATTGAATGTTTGCCTTATATGTACTATAATCTTCTCTGAGTTCCTTCAGGGAGATAAAGTGGAATATAAATAAAGTGTATTATTTATTTATTTATTATTTACAGTATTTATATTCCGCCCTCTCACCCTGAAGGGGACTCAGGGCGGATCACATTACACATAGAAGGCAAACATTCAATGCCTTAACATAGAACAGAGACAGAGACAAACGCAAGCTCCGAGCTGGCCTCGAACTCATGACCTCTTGGTCAGTGATTTGTTGCAGCTGGCTTGGCCCATGTAAGCCACACCGAGTCCCCTTCGGGGACAATGGAGGCAGGGTATAAATAAACTTATTATTATTATTATTATTATTATTATTATTATTATTATATGGCTGTGTGGAAGGGCTCTAAGACACTCCTCATAGGGATTCATGGTTTCCAGACCTTTCATCATTTTAGTCGCTCTCCTCTGGACACCTTCCCGCTTGTTAATATCTCAATGCGAGACTCCCTCTCCTGAAAGTCTCAACAAATATTTTAAAAGCAGTCGAAGAAAAATCAGAAGATAGTATGATTGAAAGTGCACATTTTAGCAAGGTATTGTTCTAAAAGCCGACAATGTTGCATTGCTTGATAGAGAAGGAACCGATTTACAGAGAAAGTTAGATGACAATAGCAGATTGTGTATTTTGCAGCATCAGCCGGTACAGTGTCTAAAGAAATGTATTCCAAAATACATTCTTTCCATTCATTTTGCACAAAGAAATTGTTTGGTTTCGCTTTGCAATGAAAGTCTTTTTTTCCCCTTTCCTCGTGTGGTTTAGCACATTCAGCCGTTCCTGCTTGAATAGCTTGAACATTAAAAAAGGATGATTCACTTCCCCTATTCGTTTTTGGTTTACAGGACTATAACTCAAAAGTGTCATTGGGTTTACAAATGTTTTTGCAGCATAACCTAGTTATGTGTCTTACATTTTCTCGGGGAAGATTGCAGTCATGGATTCTAGCTTTTTTTGACATGTGTGCATAATTTCTCACCATATAATTCCTATAGTTATGATACGAAGGCCAAGTGGAAAATCCTAACAGACAAAAGAGAGCAATTCAACCAGCTGTCAATCATTGTGAGCATTTCCTTAAGTTTATTAGAGAGGGTACATGCTTAGCTCACCTATTGAAATCAGTTTGGGCTGGATGATCTTCCATATGGATCCTTTCTCTATATTTCCAGTGGTTTTTAATTGTACAGCATAAATTTGTAGCACAGTCAGTGTTCAGTTACCATTGTTTTCTTTGAAATTCACACATCCTGTATATACTCCTGTATGACAAAAAAAACCTAGTTAAAATTGACCCAAAACTCATGGGTGGACTTATCCATGGGTCACTGTACTTTAACTCATATTAAACTGAAACCAACCTCTTTTTAAAGGATTGAAAAGAGCTTAATATGTTCAAGAATGTTAAAATAATATTTATATTGTTACACAATGTAACACATTTTTCCTGAGTTATAAATGTCAATTTCCTAATTGGTTCTAGCATAAAAAACATGGAAAGGATTTATTAAATTGTAAACACTTTGTTTTTGCAGGACATCCAGCACATTTGGCTGTAGCTTTTCAATGAATATCTCACTGAATCTCAACCAATTGAACACAGTTTGTGCTAGCCACAAAAACAAAGTTTCTGGAGTAGAACAACTCATTTCAAATAAAGTAATGCACAATTAAACAGGAAATAATACTTTCAAACCAGGAAAGTGTTTGTGTTTGTTTAGTGTAACTAAAATAGAGATAATAAATAACTATAATAAATGCTAGCTGCTCTGGCTCAATGCTGTGGAATTGTGGGAGTTCTAGCTTTACAAAATCTTTTGCCTTCTCTGCCAAAGAGCACAGGTGCCTGATAAAGTCTGTAGCTAGACCTAGGGTGCATCCACACTGTAGAATTAAGGCAGTTTGTCACTAATTTGATGACCATTACTTAATGCTATGGAATCCTGACATTTGCAATTTGGTGAGGGTTTAGTACTCTTTGGAAGCAAAATCTAAACAACTTGTAAAAATACAACACCCAGGACTCCATAGCACTGATATGTATGTGTGTGTGTGTGTATATATATATACATATACATACACACACATATAGTTTCCCTTACTTATCGCGGAGTTTAGGTTCCAGGACCACCCACAATAAGAGAAAATCCACAAAGTAGGGATGCTATATATTTATACATTATTTTAGTAGTTATACACTATTTTAAGTCTTCATCAACCAATCATTGATAAATCTCCTCCTTGTCTTTTCTCTCCCTTCAGCTTCTCCTTCCTCAGGCTGTAAATTGTATTTTTTTATGATTTATAATATTTTTTTAGAGTTTATTGAAAAATGGCAAAACAGCGAATCTGCAAAAAGCAAACCGTGACGAAGTGAGGGAACACTGTACTGTATATATATATATATATCAATCGCATACATATAAACATATATAGACATATACAGGTAGTCCCCAAGTTATGAACAAGATATGTTCAATAGGTTTGTTCTTAAGTATTAAGTAGAATTTCTTTCTAAGTCGGAACAGGTACATGTTTTAAGTGTAACACCAGCCATGTTTTGTGGCGGAATGAAAAATCACGCGTAGTTCACATTTGACCAGTCCATACACTGTCTTGCCAGAGAAAACATATGCCACACAGATGACCAGTAAAGAACAAGAAGTTTACTCTTCAAAATGGAGAACATATATACAGTCATATGGACAGTTGCATTGACTCACATAATATTCTTTGAGAAAGATTCTAATAGTCCTTAGGAGTCCATATAAAAGGTCTTCCAGCAACCCAGAAGCAAATCTCTCTTGGTAAGCTGCTGCACAGAAAACTGTAACTGTTCTGAAACTCCCAGGCTCAGTTAGCTCCCTTGGTGTAACCCAACCAATTAGCTTCGTGCTTTGCATTTTCAGTTAACACCCTCACCAACTGATTTTTGCATGCTCTAACATGTGTCTGTGCATGTGAGTTTTGGATAGCATAGAAAGGAAAAGTGATAGCTCTTTCTTGTTTTGTAATAAAAGCCAATAGGAGGCAAAAACATTCATGTTGTAAACAGTAGCATCAGTTGTAGGATTGAGTTGTTAAATTTAATCAGATCAAAGAGCTGGTTCTTATTCAGCTTTTTGCCCTTATGTTATCTAAAGGATAAAAGCTAAGGTTACAATCTTGCTTTGTCTTAAATATATACCAGTAAATTCTTTCTGGGGATAGACAATAAACTCCTATGCACGTCTACTCAAATGTAAGTCCCGCAGAGCTCATTTGAGCTTGCTAAATGCATAATTGGTTTGAAGTCAAATGCAGGCCTCCATTAAAAATAGGACTTGATAATAAATTATCCAGGCCCTTCACAGATCTTCGTCTAGCTGGTGAACCTATTTAAAGAACAGAAAGATTCAATTTCTCTTGGAATTTTAAGTATGTGAAATAGCTAGCTCCGGGCATCCTCAAGGAGCAGGGATGGGAAATGTGTCCATCTATATCAGTGGTTGCCAACACAGGCGTGTGCTTTTCATTTTGAGAACAGACAAGCATCTTGAGCCCTGAGGATTACCTAGGAAGGAATCCCATTGGAGCATTGCAGCACATTAAAATATTTGGAAGTTACCCCAGTGGCACAGTGTGTAAAAGCGCTGAGCTGCTGAACTTGCGGACCGAAAGGTGCCAGGTTCAAATCCCGGGAGCGGAATGAGCGCCCGCTGTTAGCCCCAGCTCCTGCCAACCTAGCAGTTTGAAAACATGCAAATGTGAGTAGATTAATAGGTACCGCTCCAGCAGGAAGGTAACAGTGCTCCATGCAGTCATGCCGGCCACATGACCTGGAGATGTCTATGGACAACGCCGGCTCTTCGGCTTAGAAATGGAGATGAGCACCAACCCCCAGAGTCGATAACGACTGTACTTAACGTCAGGGGAAACCTTTACCTTTACCCTGGACCATGCTCTGACTTGAATATCAAGCAAAAAGTGGGTGCTAGAAATAATATAATACGAAAGTTGACTGGCACAACCAGACACAATGAAGACACCTGCCCTTGCACTTTGCTACTCTGCTGCTGAATACGCAGGCCCAGTGTGGAATACATCTCACCACGTCAAAACAGTGGATGTGGCTCTAATGAGACATGGTGCATTATCACAGGATGTCTACAACCTATGCCGCTGGAGAAATTATACTGTTTAGCCGGCATTGCACCAACTGACATCTGTCGAGAAGCCTTTAATGAAAGGACCAAGACATAAACATCTCCGTCCCATCCTCTGTCCGGACATCAGCCAGCAAACCAATGCCCTAAATCAAGAAATAAAATCCTAAAATCTATAGCAGTGGTTCACAACCTGGGGTCCCCAGATGTTTTGGCCTTCAACTCCCAGAGATCCTAACAGAAGGTAAACTGGCTGGGATTTCTTGGAGTTGTTGACCGAAAACATCTGGGGAGCCCAGGCTGAAAACCACTGATCTACAGAGATACTCGCAGGAACACCTCAGCAAGCGAGAGTCCAAAAGTGGCAGGTTAAAACCCAAAACCTCAATCAGTGGCTGATGCCAGATGAGAAACTCCCTCCTGGGCACACAGAAGACTGGGAGACTTGGAAGGCACTGAACAGACTGTGCTCTGGCACCACGAGATGCAGAGCTAACCTTAAGAAATGGGGCTACAAAGTAGAGTCCATGACATGCGAGTGTGGACAAGAGTAAACCACAGAGCGCCTACTATAATGCAGTCTGAGCCCTGCCACATGCATAATGAAGGACCTTCTTACAGAGACACCAGAAGCATTCAAAGTGGCTAGCTTCTGATCAAAGGAAATTTAGTTTAATGCCAAGTTTTTAACTTTGTGGTTTTTCTATACATTATAACTGTATTCTCAATTCACTTCTGACACGATAAAAATGGTTGCTAAACGTCATTCCTCCAGGTGTTTTGGATCTTAGCATTTGGCAACCAGTGTTCTAGATGCTGTTGGATCACAACATCTATTTATTTAAGCAAACATTTAATTGGGCACGTTTTACAAATCTTTTATTTTTCGTGTCTTTTCTACTGGTTTTAAAATGTATTATGATAGGAATTTAATTGTCTTTAGATTATGTGGCAAATGTTTTTTAAACTACTGTTTTTGGAAGCAACTTTGGGTCTCACTCTGGAAGAAAAGTGGCATATAAATTAAATTAAAAAGTGAATGAATAAAATAAAATAAAGAGTAATGAGCGGTGGACATTGCAATTCAGTAACATTTGTGGAACACATTTGCTTACCCTTTCCCTACGGAAATAATCAGTTACATTAAGCAAACCAGTTTAATAATTTTATTCATGGACTATATTTCTCCTGAGGGTTTAAACCTGCAAAGCACTTTGAAGATACAAAAATTGTATTTTTGTTTGTTGGTTCAAAATGTCCTGATTTCTTTTGCAGACTTATTAATGTGTAAGCTATTGACAAAGCAAGCTCAGTAGCATCTGCCCTTCCAACCTCCTTTTACTGTTCAAATTCCTCCTTTTACTGTTCAACCAAATCTAGCCTTCTGTGATGTAAGATATAGTTTTAAGGCAACAGAAGCAAGATTTTCCCCTGTTCAAGTTGAAGGCCTTCAAACATTTAGGGACCGCTGTCACATCACCTTCCTGAGTTCGCTTCTCTTGTCTAAACCTTCTCAATTATTTCCGTCTTCCTGCTAAAAAGCCTTCTTTTACATCCCACTTGCTGCCTTAATAAAACAACATTTAGGTTGCTCAAATTTAGGCAGGATTGTGGATTTGAGCTGTCTTCATTTTATAGTTTTCTAACATTATTTCTCAACCTACCTGGATCCTTTCTGGATAATAAGACAATTTGGCCATTATCTTGGTAAAGGTTTTGGAAAGAAAATTTCCTAAGAATAATATTAGAATTAATTAGCTGGTTTCATGAAATGAGTTGGTCCTCGTGAAGGTGGCACAAAATAAGTGTAAGGGGGGAGATATAATGATGATGATGATGATGATGAAATAAAATATGTATAAGTAGATAAAAGATGTGTAGTAGAGGTATATGTAGTATAAGCTGTAATTGAGGAAAGTTAAAAACTGATAAGAAGTATGCTTAATGTGTGTTTGCTTTTCTTCTTTTTACTTGTGCAAAATATGGCATACCACCCTGTCCATGATATTGTAAAAGGGGGAAAGGAGGTATATTTATACATTTTGATTGATAAATGCTTTTTTAAAAAATTAAATTAAAAAATAATTAATTAGCTAGAAACAATACAACATGGAAACTCAGATCTAACAGTATTCCTTCCATTTTGTTCCACTCTTAACTATTTTTGCTTTTTGTACTGTTCAATTATAGTGAAGATTTACCTCTCTTAAGGTAAAAAAAATATTATTTTCATCTGGCAGTACTTTAATGTGTGATTAGACATTATAATCAGTGTAGTATAATCAGTATAAAGTCCCATCCCTAGTCACCAAAGAATATGCACTTTCAGGTTTCCATTCCCCTTAAAATGGCCCGTGGCCTATGGTGCTTGACCACGGATTGGGATTACTGTCTATGTTTCAAGTTATTTTAACTTTTGTAAGATGTGTTATTATATTGTAATTTTATTGTGTTACTGTTTTTATTGATGTAATATTGTTTTGGTCTTGTCCCAGTGTAAGTCGCCCCGAGTCCTTCAGGAGATGGAGCGGGGTATAAATAAAGTTTTATTATTTATTATTATTATAGGACAGGACAGCAGTATGAAAAAGTCACAGCTATCCTCTTTCAAGGGGCCTCAGTGGTGGAGCAGATTAAACTGCTAAACCGCAGAACTTGCTGAATGGAAGGTAAGTGGTTCAAATCTACGGGACGGGGTGAACTTTTGTTGTTAGCCCCAGCTTCTGTCAAACTAGCAGTTCGAAAACTTGCAAATGTGAGTAGATCAATAGGTACCGCTCTGGCGGGAAGGTAATGGAGCTCCATGCAGTCATGCTGGCTACATGTCCTTGAAGGTGTCTACGGACAATGCCGGTTCTTTGGCTTAGAAATGGAGATGAGCATCAACCCGCAGAGTCGGACACAACTAGACTTAATGTCAAGGGGAAACCTTTACCTTTACTATCCTCTTTCAATTAGACTAGTCATGCATCATGTGTGGTAAAGCATAAATAGTGTTGCAAAATTTCCCAATGGTATAAGTGGGAATCAAGGAAGTAAGGCAGGAGGGAAGGAAATGGTACAAAGAGATGAAGTCTTGTTACATGTCAAAGTAGCAAGATATTTGACATATTTTTGGCAGAGAGGAATAGGAGATGCAAGGCTGCAGCAATTTGGGGTGCCCTTGTGTCTGTGGGAACATCATATTGGCCTCTTCTCAGCTACTGACCTTTTTCTGCAATAAGTAGGAGCCAGTTGGGGTGTTTCCCAGAGGCAGGTCATGGTTTGTCTAAACATACGTCTCCTTACTTTCTAAGTGAAAAAATAAATAGGAACTGGAGAGTTCTAACCAGCCTACACTCCTTTGTGAACTAGTTGGCTGCTGTGAATTAATGTGGATGTTTGCTTAGATTTCATGCTATTATATAATTTTATTTGACTACGTCTAGTTTAATTTTTTGATGTTAGATTTAATCTACTGATGTTAGGTTTTAATTTGATGTTAGGTTTTTAATGTTTCTCTGGGATTTTATGTCAATATTTGTTTGTTTTATGAAGGCATTGAATGTTTGCTGTTGTATGTTGGAATCTGCCCTGAGTCCCCTCAGGGAGATAGAGTGGAATACAGTGTTTCCTCACTACTTCACGGTTCACTTTTCGTGGATTCGCTGTTTTGCAGTTTTTCAATAAACTCTAAAAGACTATTATAAACATTTACAATTTACAGCCTAAGGAAGGGAGAAAGGAGAAGCTAAAGGGAGAGAAAAGGAGCCCAAGCAGCAACAGGAGGAGAAGGAGGCGATTTATCAACACACAATTGGTTGATAAGGACTTAAAATTACTAAAACATGTATAAATATTAAAATAAATATAGTGCCCCTACTTTGCGGATTTTCACTTGTTGCGGGTGGTCCTGGAACCTAACCCCTGCGATAAGTGAGGGAACACTGTACAAATAAAGATTTATTATTATGACTGAATGTTGAACTATGGCCCAAGAGTAGGGGTTGAATCCCTACTCAGCTGTGGCAACCCTTCAGTTGACCATTGGAGATTCGCTCTCTCTCAGCCACAGAAGAGAAAGGTGAATCTCCTCCAAACAATTCAGGTGCACAGCAAAGACAACAGCAGGAAATAGAAAATACAGGTGTTCTGATAACATACAGAAGTGTGCCATTGTGTATTTTGATGAGCTCTGGAAGAAGCAAAACAATTTATTCTTTGCAGAGTCAAATAGAAAAAACATACTTTGTTTGATTGCTGGAAGGCATGTCCCTTATAGACCTGGCAAATGGGCGTCAGTGTACTCTGCTGTGCAAACCCACTTGGTAGCCTTGGGCAAATCACACGATCTCAGCCTCATAGCAAGGCAAGGGCAATCCTTTTCTGAACAAAACTTGGCAACAAACCCCCGTTATTGCTATGCTTGACCACTTCATCACACTGTCTTGGGGAAGCATCCTAGGATGATTCAGGATGCTTCCTTGATGGAACCTGCCGGAGGCCATCACATGACATAAGGTTACTTCTGGAGGGACTCCATAGAAGAAGCATCCTGGCAGTGTGCTAAGACACTTCCCAGAGAACATGTTCTCATTCAGAAGAACGGAGGGAAGCCAAGCAGCAATGCTTTCCCCCCATGGAATAAGGTAAGGGATACGGTGGGTGATGCGGGGTACAGGGCAATGGTTCCACACACACACACACACACACACTTCCCACCATATTCACCACACAGCAGTATGGAGGGAGGCGAATCCCCCCACTGCTGCCCGGCTTATTGACCTCAATGTGATGAAGTCCTTAGGGCCTCCATAGGCCAGAAACAATATGAAGGCACACAATGCAAACTTGTTAATAGCTACAGTCGAGTCTGTTATCCGACTTTGGCTCATCCGACTCTTCGTAGTATCCAACGCCCCTAACCCCCCCCCCCCCCCCAAAAAAAAAGCACTCAAAAACCGCCCCTGCTGCTCCCAGTGGTGAGGCACCATGGCGCAAAAATTGAGCACAGAGGGTCCACCATGCTGCTGCCGCCGGAAATGTGAGCTTCTCCCTAAGAGCAAAGTTAGGTTGTCGATAGAAATGTATGGCTATTTATGGCAATCTCACCCTGATGGCTATGGCATTGATGAGTTCACTGTAGGGGCAATGTAGAATGGGAAAATGTCGTGTCAAACAGAATAATTTTGTTCATGTAGACAAGCTCAAAGACTCTTTATCTGTTCTCAACAATTTTGAACCTATGGGGAATTTTCCTCATGTAATTAGTGGAAAAGGAGCCCGGTGGCGAAGTGTGCTAAAGCACTGAGCTGCTGAACTTGCAGACCGAAAGGTCCCAGGTTCAAACCCCCGGAGCGGGGTGAGCACCCGCTGTTTCTCCAGCTTCTGCCAACCTAGCAGTTCGAAAACATGCCAATGTGAGTAGATCAATAGGTACCGCTTCGGTGGGAAGGTATCGGTGCCGGCCACATGACCTTGGAGGTGTCTACGGACAACGCCGGCTCTTCAGCTTAGAAATGGAGATGAGCACCAACCCCCAGAGTCAGACATGACTGGACTTAATGTCAGGGGGAAACCTTTACCTTTTAATTAGTGTAAAAATGTGACATACATTACAAAAAGTTAGTCTGTTATTGTAGAACATTATTATTATTATTATTATTATTATTATTATTATTATTATTATCAACAACAACAACAACAACAATAACCGATCTCTCTTTACAATTTGAAGCAGGGTACAACATAGTCAAAACACATATACAGTATACCAAAATACATAATACAAAGATTAAAACATGATGTGAATAGAATGCAAATTTTAAATTCACAATTCAAAATTGACTGGAAAGTATAGTTATGCAGACAATTATATATAGAGGCATATAATCTTTCAAAAGATATTATTTCTTATTAAAATTATAACTACAAGGCTTTGAACGGTAAAGAATCCCATTGGTTTTACCAGATTATGAAAAGCAGACAAAGTAAAATAAAAATAAATCAGCTCAGCATCGTGAGTAAAAAGGATATTATTTTGCTCCTTTAGACAAGCAGGTGTAAAGCATTAATTCCCTTGGAAACAAGTGAGAAAAGGAAACCAAGACCATGAATTGCAATGATCTGATCCTGCACATTGATTTAGGAACAATTATTGTTCCTGGTTCTAAGTTGTTAGAAATAATCTTTTTGTCAAATACCAAAACAATCTGCCTGGATTTTTTTCTGTCTCCCAAATTTCTGTTTCCTACCCAGATCTTCCCAACTGCAGAGAGAGGACAGCCAGCTTTAAACCAGCCACATGGCTTCATAATTGAAAATGTTTTCCACCCCGCACCTCTGATGAAAAATGTGGCCTTTCGCCATCCCATACATATAAAAACAGAGAGAGCAAAATGAATATGCTTTTAGTCACCTGTTAACAAAGTCTAAATAATTGGTACTTATTCAATTATTTATGCAGCTGCTTTGGCTTTTATCAAAATAAGTAATTCCTGTAATAACCACATATGGAGAATTTGATTATCTTGCTGTAAGAGTCATCTATTTGTCATTCCATGCAGTGGCCTTTGCCTTTCGTTCTTATTTAATGGCTCTCTAGTGGCAGCCTCATTCAATTGTGTAGTTTTTCATCTTGTCCTTGTATGGATAGGAAATTTGACCTCTTCCCTTTGTACACTTTCTAATCTCAGTAGGATTTACTTTTGAGTCATCAGGCTAGGATTGGAGTGTTCCTTTTTTACTTTGGCATTTTGATTGAATGCAAGGACAATTGCAGGGCCATTTCAGCCACTCTTCCTGTAGCAGGATCAAACCTAGAAGAGTTACTTCTTGAACTATGTAATACAAGAAGTAACTCTTAAGCTTTGAAAAGTAATACACTATGCAACAAAATTTGAAAAAAAATTCTGCTCATGGTTTGAAGGTGTTCTTTCCTATTTAATTGTGCGGTACGTACTTTGAAAATAGTTGTTACATTCCAGAAACTTGGGTTTTTGTGACTGCTACAAACTATGTTGAATTGGTTGAGACTCTATGACAGTGGTTCTCAACCTTCTTAATGCCGCAACCCCTTAATACAGTTCCTCATGTTGTGGTGACCCCCAACCATAAAATTATTTTCATTGCTACTTCATAACCGTCATTTTGCTACTGTTATGAATCGTAATGTAAATATCTGATATGTAGGATGTATTTTCATTCCCTGGACCAAATTTGGCACAAATACCCGATATGCCCAAATTTGAATACTGGTGGGATTGGAGGGTTGATTTTGTGATTTGGGAGTTGTAGTTGCTGGGATTTATAGTTAACCTACAATCGAAGAGCATTCTGAATTCCACCAACAATGGAATTGAACCAGTTTTGGCACACAAAACTCCCATGACCAACAAAAAATACTGGAAGGGTTTGGTGGGCATTGACCTTGAGTTTTGGAGTTGCAGTTCACCTACATCCAGAGAGCACTGTGGACTCAAACAATTATGGATCTGGACCAAACTTGGCACGAATACTCAGTATGCCCAAATGTTGGTGAAGTTTGGGGAAAATAGACCTTGACATTTGGGAGTTGTAGTTGATGAGATTTAGAATTCACCTATAATCAAAGGGGTTCCCAAGACCACCAGAAACATGTGTTTTCTGATGGTCTTTGGCGACCCCTCTGACACCCCCCTCGCGACACCCCCAGGGATCCCAACCCCCAAGTTGAGAAATGCTGCTGTAAAGTATATGAATATTGCATTTTTTCAATGATTCTAAAAATATCTGGTGTTTTCCCACAAAATTGCACCCTTTCCTTTTTTAAACAATTAAGTGGACTGTTGTAAGAGATTATATCTGAAACATTTTCTAAACTATGATTAGGGCATTGTTGTTGTTTGGGATTTCTCCAAAATTTTGGAGGTAATTGAGGCTTCATCAGATTGCTACCATATCTCTAGTGAATTTGTATTTCTTTGTTTAGGGGCTGCAGTCTATGTCATCGGGCATACTTGCAAGATACAGGGTTGTTTTTATTCCCTAACTGGAATGTTCTGTTTTGGTTAGGTTTATAATTGAACAGGAAGTGTGTTAAAATACTGAGCTGCTGAACTTGCAGACCGAAAGGTCGTAGGTTCAAATCCCGGGAGCGGAGTGAGCGCCCGCTGTTAGCTCCAGCTCCTGCCAACCTAGCAGTTCAAAAACATGCCAATGTGCGTAGATCAATAGGTACTGCTCCAGCGGGAAGGTAACGGCGTTCCGTGCAGTCATGACCTTGGAGGTGTCTATGGACAACGTACTTCAGTTTAAAAGTTGTTATTCAAATAAACCCGAAATCCAGTGGTTTGAAAAGCCAGAACACGAAGTAATACAGCATAGTTTAATGTTGAGGTTTACCTCAGGGAAAAAAAATGGCACCTCCTAAAACGAGGCAAATGAGTAAGGAGAATGTGGCAGAGAGAGGGGGTGTACAAATGGAAGAAGTAGAAGAGGAACCTCAGGGACAATCAATTGAAATCTTGAGAATAAAATTAGAGATGAGAAGGATGGAAAGGGAACATAAAGAGAATGATGTTTCAATTGAAATTGCAGGAGAGAAAGAGAGGAACAGATTTGAGAGTGAAGTTGTGTCTGAGGAAAGAATCAAATTAGCCAGGCCTGAGACAAGAGAAACATACCCAACTGTCAGAGCGACTGCTGAAGTGAGGTCCGAGGATGACAGAACCACAGTCAGCTCGAGGCCAGATGTGGGGAAGCAACAGGCTGAGCTCACACCACTTGTGAAAATGCCATTGTGCCCAGGGGATTCTTGGTGCCTGATTGACTTTCAGTGGTTCATGAAGTGGAAGAAGTACGTGGGTTTTGAATGTTGGGACCTGTATTATGCGGGAAAGCCTAATCTCCACCCAGGACCCATTGACAACTCTAGACTTTTTGCAGATTCAGAAACTCAGACTTTAAAAAAGTATTGCATTAATAAAGTGGACTATGAGTTGGTTCCTACTGCAGCCTGGAACAAGTTAGTCAATTGGTATGGCTGTATAAAGGGACAGAGACCAACTGAGAGAAAAGTTGTGAAGTATGGATAGTATCTCAAGTACTGTAAAGTAGAAGTTTATCCGTTGGAGTTGAAGCTATGTCAAAACAACGACTCTACTGATCTTGTAAGCTCTCATTTTAACCAAGCAGAAGGATCTGCTGGAGATGGAGGAATCATAAACCTCCAAGAGAAATTGTCTGAGTCACAGCTTAAGATTCATTACGAGGCTGAAGCCAATGAAACACCAATAGCTGAGATCCCTATTCAATACCGTAATGACACAGGAGTAGGGCAAGCTGCAGTAATGGAGGATTTAGAAGTGTCAGTCATTAGTGAGAATGATTTACTTGAACACTGTAAAGAAATGAATGTTGTTACAAGGAGTCAAAAGTTAGAGGAAGATAGGGGTAGTTCAGCAAAAGAAATGCCTTCAAGTGTTGTACCGTGTTTTCCCAAAAATAAGACAGTGTCTTATATTAATTTTTGCTCCCAAAGATGCACTAGGTCTTATTTTCAGGGGATGTCTTATTTTTCCATGAAAAAGAATTCCCATTTATTATTGAACAAAAAATGAACATTTTATATATACTGTACAGTAGTTGTCATCACAAACCAGCATAACCAGACAAACTGTGAATCCTATCAAGAATTTCTTGTTACTACCAATATTTCCATGTACAACACTCTATGGTATGTACATTTACCGATCCTGCATGCTCTGGTGTTCTGTTCATTGGGCATGCTTCCAAACAAAAACTTTCCTAGGTCTTACTTTCAGGGGAGGCCTTATATTTAGCAATTCAGCAAAACCTCTACTAGGTCTTATTTTCTGGGGATGTCTTATTTTAGGGGAAACGGTAGGTGAAACTGAGGATGCTGTAGCTTTAAAAACACAGTAGAGTCACTTATCCAACATAAACGGGCCGGCAGAACATTGGATAAGTGAAAATGTTGGATAACAAGGAGGGATTAAGGAAAAGCCTATTAAACATCAAATTATGTTATGATTTTACAAATTAAGCACCAAAACATCACGCTGTACAACAAATGGATAGAAAAAGCAATTCAGTACACGATAACGTTATGTAATAATTACTGTATTTATGAATTTAGCACCAAAATTTCGCAATTTATTGAAAAATTGACTACAAAAACATTGACTACTAAAAGGCAAACTGCATTGGATAATACAGAACCTTGGATAAGCGGAGCTTAGATAAGCGAGATTCTAGTGTATGCATGCTGAGGCATTTAAAAAGGAACAGAGAACTTTTATTTATTTCGTGTCGAAAGCATTACATAATAAATACATTTTAAAATGATGAAAAAAAAGGAAATCACAAGCAACTAAATAGTTTTAGATCAAAAGCGGGCAACAGCAACCGCATTGTCCGTAGCTTTAAACAGCTCCTCCTCCGTACATGAGGCAGGACATTGTGGGCAAGTATACATATGTGGAGTTGAACACTGGAAACAGTGTTCAAGCTCTTGGCCTTCCCACGTAACTTTCAGTTTCCTGTTGGCTTCACGGTTACGTAGGTGGAAGGCACACACTTGTGTCTTTGCAGGGTTAGGCTTCAGGTGGTTCTCTTTGTAGTAGCTGGAGAGATCTTTCAAGGCATTAGTGAGTTGCTTTTCAACTGTTTCAAAATCTTTGGCTTGTGTTGTTAGGCTCAGGTCATCAGCATATATAAAGCTCTTTGTGAGTGGTGGTAGTGGTTGATCGTTCCTGAAGATGTTAAATAAGATCGGTGTAAGAATGCTGCCTTGGGGTAAACCATTCTTTTGCCTCCTCCATCTGCTTTTCCGGCCCTGAAACTCCACATAGAAGCTGTGGTTTTCTAGGAGGGTCTGGACAGTTTTTGTAAAGTCAAAGTCCTGGTTGATATGGTAGACTTTATGCAGCATTTTTCTATGTTACACCGTGTCATAGGCTGCCGTAAGGTCCACAAAAACTGTTCCCGTAATGCAGCCTTTCTCATAGCCTTCCTCGATATCCAAAAGCATTGGATGAACGGAACAGAGAACTGAAGAGACTTTAGAGGCCTTATGGGAGAGAGAGAAGGAAGATGAAGTTTTGAGGGAATTTTGGGAAATGGCAGAATCAAGCATTTCAGGGCCTGACAAAGGAGAAGAGTAATGTTTTGAAAAGTGACTGTGCCCTAACAAAATTACCAGAGGAAGATGATGTTACTTAATGCTAGCAAAGCAAACAATGTGGTTCCCAGTGAAGAAAAAAAGGAAGATGGCAGTTGGTCAGGACAGACTGTCAAGGACAGAACGCCACAAGATCAAAGTTAACAGAGTTTATTGGATTTACAGAACTCAAAATGCCCGTAAAAGACAAGGGCAAGGCAACTTTAGCCTTTAAAAACAAAAAGGGGCAAGAAAAACGTTCAAAAGATAAACCGGATTAAACCGGAGTTTAATCCGGGTAAAAACAAAACAGCTTGCTTCAGCCTGGGGATAAACAAACAGAAGCTGGGAAACAAAGAGTTCAAAAGAATGCAACTAATTGGCAGCAGATGCCTCTCTGCTGCCAGCACTATGTTTTGAGTAACTAGGAGTCACTCCTTCACACAGCAAGGCAAATTTCCAATACAAACTCAGCAGCCAAGGATTGAAGCAGTAGCGTAGTCCCAGTTCGTTCCGTAGGTCGAGAGGCAGAATCAGACGTTTGCAGTTTTCCAAGTTCAATAGGAGAAAGCGAGCCCGTAGTCAGTTTTCAGTCCGTAAATCCAGAGTAGCAGATGGCGTCCGTCAAGAAGACGACGGAAGGTCAAAGCTATTAAGATTAAGCAGAGGTTTTGCACAAACAAAAGCCCACACAATTCCTCCCGCCGTCTGAACCCAAATTCCAAAACAACTTACGTATCAGCACACGAAAACACACCAGTCTTCAGGAAAGCGTCCCACACAGATCCCAAGGGTTCGTCCAGATTACCTTGCCCAACGCAATTTGCAATTGCTCCCAAGCCTCATTTTATGCCAGTTACAAATCCTCATCACTATCAGCTGCCCTCCTTAACCCGGGCGTTTCCTCATCACTTTCCTCATCAGAGCTGGAACACCTCTGACTACGCCCCACAGCATCCCCAGCTGTGGATCCCGTCCCATCCCTCCAGCTTGTCCATGGGTCTAATCCTGAAGGTCCCCATTCATCTTCCATCCCATTATTGCCAGTGGCACCCAACTCCTCCCTTACCCGAGTCCAATCCATCTCATCCTCTTCCGAGCTAACCAGCTCTTCCTCCATTCTCTCCGTGAACCCCTTAAAAGACTCTTCGTCAGATGGTTCTGCAAAGATATCTCGCAGCCTCTTTCTTTCTCGCTCCTCGAGAGTATCTGACTCTCGAGGAGTCTTACGTCCACGTCTGCCAAAAGCAGAGCCATGAGGCTCAATCATAACACTATCCCCTCTCACAAAGGCCTCCTCCCCCGAAGGCGGAGAGGTGGCAGTGATATCCTCCGCTATAGCATTACGACGACTGGAGGTATCCAATTTCAACAGCGAACGATGGAACACTGGATGGACCTTTAAACTAGACGGTAAACGCAAACGAAACGCAATGGAAGAGATCTTTTTAACTATAGGAAAGGGACGCAAATACCGAGGCGCAAACTTTCCCCCAGCCTGTTTAATATGCTTGGAAGACAACCACACCAAATCCCCTTCTTCCAACTCCTCCCCTGCCTGCCTGCGGCGATCGGCCTGAGTCTTTTGCGTTGCCTTAGCTTCCAACAGTAAGCGACGGGCAACATCATGCAACGCAGCCATTTCCGAGGAGCGGTACACAGGGTCAGAAGAGACCACATTGGTCGACGGCGCCACACCTCCCCGTGGGTGAAAACCATAAGTCAGTTCAAATGGCGTATGCTGACTAGACGTGTGCACCGCATTGTTGTAAGCAAACTCCGCCACCGGTAGCCACTTCACCCAAGCAGTGGGTTGATCTAAACAAAAACAACGTAAATATTGCTCTAAGAGCCCATTAACCCGTTCCGACTGACCATCCGTTTGCGGATGAAACGCTGAAGAGACGTTTAACTTAGTACCTAAGCACTCATGGAAGTGTTTCCAAAAGCGTGACACAAATTGTGGAGCCCTATCCGAAATAATCATCTCAGGAGCTCCGTGCAAACGGTAGATGTGCTTAGTAAACAATAAGGCCAACGTAGGGGCCGCCGGAATGGTCGAACAAGGAATAAAATGAGCCAGCTTGCTAAATAAATCCACCACCACCCAAATACAAGTATAACCCCCAGACTTAGGCAAATCTGAAATGAAATCCATGGAAATGATTTGCCATGGCCTCTCAGGAACAGGTAGAGACGACAACAACCCTCTAGGGCGCCCCACAGGCGTCTTACTCTGCTGGCAAACAGCGCAGCTGTCACAAAAGCGCAGAATGTCTTGCCGCATCTTTGGCCACCAGTAGCTCCTGGTAATGAGCTGCACGGTCTTGAATCTGCCAAAGTGCCCAGCCATGGGTTCATCATGGTGGGCTCTAATTACCTCTAACCTGAGGGCCCCCACTGGTACATAGACCTGCCCCCTGCGTACCAATACTCCGTCTTGGTCTTGTAGGTGAGGCAGTATTGTACGGTTACCTGCTGACAACAGCATGAATTGTTCCTGAGTCCACACATCTTCTCTTTGAGCTTCAATGATCTGGTCATGTAACCCGGGCTCATTATCTACAACACATAGAGAGGCAGTAGGCAAGATGGTTTGACATACTACCTGCTCATTGGTCTTAAACTCCGGCTTGCGGGACAAGGCATCGGCCCGCAAGTTTGCCTTCCCTTCCACAAATTGCACCTTGAAGTTAAACCTGGAGAAAAACAAAGCCCATCGGATTTGACGCTGGTTTAACTTTTTAGCTGTTTGCAAGTGCTCCAAATTCTTATGATCAGACCTGACCACGATTTGGTGTCGCGCCCCTTCTAGCCAGTGCCGCCACACCTCAAACGCCACCTTAATCGCCAACAACTCCTTCTCCCATATGGTATAGTTCTGCTCAAATGGTGTTAGTTGCCGCGAATAAAATCCACAGGGACGCAAGGTCCCTGAAGAATCTTTCTGAGACAATACGTAGCTAGAAGCGTCCGCTTCTACCACGAACGGTTTGTCTACATCAGGGTGTGTTAGTATGTTGTCTGATTGAAAGCTAGATTTTAGTTGCAAAAACGCGTCGTGAGCTTCCCGCCCCCACACAAATGGCTGTTTCTTACGCAGGAGCTGCGTCAAAGGCACCGTGAGCCTGGCAAAATTCGGAATAAACTCCCGGTAGTAATTAGCGAACCCTAAGAACCTTTGCACATCCTTCTTGGTCTTGAGCTCCTGCCATGAGTTGACTGCGTCAACCTTATGTGGGTCCATTTTAAGTTCCCTACCTGACACTACATGACCTAGGAACTCCACTTCAGGCACATGAAAGACGCACTTGGAAGCCTTGGCGAAGAGCCCACTAGCCCGCAGGCGGTGCAGAACCTGCTTGACATGCTGACGATGTTCTTTCTCGTCCTTAGAAAAAATCAAGATATCATCCAAATAAACTACCACAAATTGATCAATTAGGTCCCTAAACACATCGTTTATGAACCTCTGGAAGACCGCGGGCGCATTGCAAAGTCCGAAAGGCATGACTCGGAACTCGTGGCATCCGAAACACGTGTTAAATGCCGTCTTCCATTCATCACCTTCCCGTATTCTGATTAAGTTATACGCCCCCCGCAGGTCAAGTTTGGTAAAGACCTTAGCCCCTTGCACCCTTGATAGCAGTTCCGAGATTAAAGGTAGCGGGTACCTATCCCGAATGGTGTATTTGTTAAGGATACGATAGTCGCAAACCAACCTAAGGTCCCCAGTCTTCTTGGCCACAAAGAATACCGGCGCCGCAGTTGGAGAGCTAGATGGGCGAATAAACCCCTTGGCTAAATTCTCATCTAGGAACTCTCGTAAAGCTTGCCTTTCCGGTACAGTCAAGGCGTACAGCCTTCCCGCTGGCAATCTTGCACCTTCCGCTAGTTTAATGGCGCAATCATACGGCCTATGCGGCGGTAACTTGTCCGCTTCCTTTTTACAGAATACATCAGCGAACTCCCCATACTCATCAGGCACTCCCTCCATATCAGGCTGAGTAGTATTCAGAGTACAACAACCCTGCCTCTTTAAGGTCAGCTTATGTGCCACCCAATCCACTTGTGGATTTACTACGGCTAGCCAATCCATCCCCAAGATCACGTCGTATCTGGGCAAGCTCGTAATATCCCACACAAACGTTCCCGTTACTCCCTGCACTTCCCACATTACTGCTGAGGTCTCATGGTTAACCACCCCAGTCTCCAATAGTCTCCTATCCGCACCTTCCACCCACACGTCGCATGCCTTGCGCACTATAGGAATGCCATGCTTCCTAGCAAACTCAATATCTACGTAAGAGACCGTAGCCCCTGAGTCCAGCAGTGCCAAAGTAGAAACAAGTTCCTTTCCCCCAACAGATAACGTAATGGGTACGAAAACATGCTTCTTCCCCTCAGCTGACTGCTTTAGAAGCCCTAATGCGTTGGACTCACGTCGCACTAGGGCTGGCCTTTTCCCGACAGCTGGGAAGGTTTCACATTACAGTTTTTGGCAAAATGCCCAGCATTCCCACAGTACAAACACAACCCCAGCTGCCTCCTACGGTTCTTTTCTTCAGTAGACAGCTTTTTAAAGACCCCAAGCTCCATAGGCTCTTCCCCCATCACCACAGGTGCCTTGGTTACATGCATAGGTGGCGCACACATTGCTTTTGAGTGCTTACGGGACTCGAACCTGGCGTCCAAACGCAGCACTTTAGCTACTAAGGCATCCCAATTTTCAGCCGGCTCCAAGCGTGCCAATTCGTCCTGGAGGTAATCACTTAAACCAGCAGTAAACAAAAGCATGAATGCATTTTCCCCCCAATCCAGCTGGTGACGGTACAAATTAAACTTATTTAAGTAATCCAAAACAGTCCCCTTTCCCTGTTTCAACCGATACAGAGCCCACCCAGCATTCTCCGTACGGAGGGGATCCCCAAAAGTGTCAGTTAGAAGCTTCTTGAAATTATTCAAATTGTCTTTGACTGGGTCATTTCCCAAAATCAAATTGGTGGCCCATTGTCCTGCAGGACCAGTCAACAAACTCAAAATAAATGCCACCTTGCTAGTGTCCGTAGGGTAAGCATGAGCACTGAGCTGAGAAAAATAAAGCTCAACTTGTGCCAAAAAAGTTGGCAGTTTGCACCTGGATCCGTCAAAGCGTTCAGGGGTCAAAACATGTCCTTTAACAGCATGGGCTGCTTGACTGACGTTAAAGGCCGCCTGTAATTGGTCAAACTTAGCCTTTCACTCATCCATCGTCTTCCTGACGAGATTTATTACTGCAGTAAACTTTTTAAATGCGTTGGGCAATCTGTCAAGGACAGAACGCCACAAGATCAAAGATAACAGAGTTTATTGGATTTACAGAACTCAAAATGCCCGTAAAAGACAAGGGCAAGGCAACTTTAGCCTTTAAAAACAAAAAGGGGCAAGAAAAACGTTCAAAAGATAAACCGGATTAAACCGGAGTTTAATCCGGGTAAAAACAAAACAGCTTGCTTCAGCCTGGGGATAAACAAACAGAAGCTGGGAAACAAAGAGTTCAAAAGAATGCAACTAATTGGCAGCAGATGCCTCTCTGCTGCCAGCACTATGTTTTGAGTAACTAGGAGTCACTCCTTCACACAGCAAGGCAAATTTCCAATACAAACTCAGCAGCCAAGGATTGAAGCAGTAGCGTAGTCCCAGTTCGTTCCGTAGGTCGAGAGGCAGAATCAGACGTTTGCAGTTTTCCAAGTTCAATAGGAGAAAGCGAGCCCGTAGTCAGTTTTCAGTCCGTAAATCCAGAGTAGCAGATGGCGTCCGTCAAGAAGACGACGGAAGGTCAAAGCTATTAAGATTAAGCAGAGGTTTTGCACAAACAAAAGCCCACACAATTCCTCCCGCCGTCTGAACCCAAATTCCAAAACAACTTACGTATCAGCACACGAAAACACACCAGTCTTCAGGAAAGCGTCCCACACAGATCCCAAGGGTTCGTCCAGATTACCTTGCCCAACGCAATTTGCAATTGCTCCCAAGCCTCATTTTATGCCAGTTACAAATCCTCATCACTATCAGCTGCCCTCCTTAACCCGGGCGTTTCCTCATCACTTTCCTCATCAGAGCTGGAACACCTCTGACTACGCCCCACAGCATCCCCAGCTGTGGATCCCGTCCCATCCCTCCAGCTTGTCCATGGGTCTAATCCTGAAGGTCCCCATTCATCTTCCATCCCATTATTGCCAGTGGCACCCAACTCCTCCCTTACCCGAGTCCAATCCATCTCATCCTCTTCCGAGCTAACCAGCTCTTCCTCCATTCTCTCCGTGAACCCCTTAAAAGACTCTTCGTCAGATGGTTCTGCAAAGATATCTCGCAGCCTCTTTCTTTCTCGCTCCTCGAGAGTATCTGACTCTCGAGGAGTCTTACGTCCACGTCTGCCAAAAGCAGAGCCATGAGGCTCAATCATAACACAGACTTTGCAGATAAAGTCCAGTATTACAAAAGGCAGAGATCTAGATGCTTCTTCACAGACAACAACTGATTCTGTCTACTCAGTGGTTACCTCTTTAGTCACTGCAAATACAGAATCCAGTCAACAGTTGTGGACAGAAAAAGATTTAGCTCAAAAAAACGCCAGATTTGGTTGACTTGAATTACCATGTGCAGGAGGGCCTAAGGGAGCAATGGACAACTGGAAGGAGGACAGAGCAGTGACCAGTACCTCAAGGAACGTCTTTATGAGAGAAAAGAAGAAGACAGACATCTTGAGCCTGAGAGTTATCGCTAAGCACAGGAAACTAAGGTTGTTTTTGACTGAGAGAGTTTTAAAGACCCCTAAGCGTTGGGGGTTTCGCAGTTTCAACCATTGGCAGTTTGCTTCCAAGATTCCACGAAAGTACATGAACTGTTTCCCAAGATTTCTTGAATGACTCTTGGACGTTTCATAAAAGGCATTTTGGGACAAAGGAAGTTCATAATGTTGGGAGGAGAAAATATAATTGTCCCCAACGACATAACCATTGGAATGCTCCGCAGGGTGAAACATTGATGGACTGTAACAAGTGTCTTGGAGATGCAGATTACTATGAGATGGGCAATGATGGGCAACCTTTTGCGCTTGATGTGTCAAAATTCACCAAAAAACCTAGCATGATTTGGGTGGTGTGTCACTTTGAGAAAAAAAACCATAATTTCCCAATATATATAGTTTAAATAACAAAAATATATAATTGTAATATATAACTTATTTAAGAAATCAAAAACTATTTACTACCATTATTTCCATGTACAACAATCTATAGTGGCTCTTGCAATTTCCATGCTGATTTCTCTCTATTGTAGTTTCAATGTAGTCATGAATAATGAATAATATAATAATAATATAATAATATACTACAATAATAATAGAATAATAATAGAATGATTATATGTGTGTGTGTGTGTGTGTAATGTGCATAATTCCCATGGAGTAAATAACAAAACTACTGGACCAAATCACACCAAATTTGGCCACAAAAGACATTAGTCATCCAATCAATCTGCATGCGGCAGCGTGTCAGCAAAAATGGCTAGGCGCGTCAGTGCATAAATAAAGACTTGGGGATAACACAGGATAAAGATTAAACTGTTAGAAGTATGATTTATGGAAAATGTGTTTTTAAAATGTCTTTTGATTTTGGTTTGTGAATCGTATCAAAAGGAAAGATGGTAAGACTGAACATATGTATAGAAGGGTTAATGCATAGTGATTGCATGACTGTATCAATTGAAACGTTTTATATGTTTGCAATTATCTCATAATTGTATTGTTCAAGCCAACAGGGAATATGGAATACAGGTAAACTAAGAAGATAATAAATGTCTATATTACCTTTGTCAAAGTGTTTTTCTTTCAGGAAATGTATTTATTGTCTTTTTGTTTGTGTAAGGAAGGAAAGCATTGATAAGTGGTATGTAATGAATATTTATATATGATGTAATGTAAGATGTATGTTAGTGGAGTATAACTGATACTGAAGATGTAATGATACAAATGTTAATATAAATGTTTATGTGTCCTTCTTTAATGTTAATGTTGTATATTGCTTCCAATAAGTTTTATACTCATCGTCCGCAATATTTTTAGAGGTAGGGGTGTATGTAATGGAAAACCTATGTTATTTAATGTTGGTTTAAATGGGGAAGGTAGGCATTAGCTACTTCTGATTGCCTGCGTGTCGCCATGGTAATGTAGACTGCTGTAGAAATGTAGCTACAGTAGAGTCTCACTTATCCAACATTCACTTATCCAACGTTCTGGATTATCCAACGCAGTCTGCCTCCAGCCCGGATCCACAGTTGTTTCTCTAGGCAGCAAGGATTGAACTTTTTATGGATTTAATAATTTCCGCAATGTTGTTACTATAAGTTCATTTTATGCAATTCTATCTTTATTTGTAGTCAATTTGTTAGTAGGGTTGTTGTATGTTTTCCCAGCTGTATGGCCATGTTTCAGAAGTATTCTCTTCTAGAACATGGCCACACAGCCCGGAAAACATATAACAACCCTGTGATCCTGGCCATGAAAGCCTTCGACAACACAATTTGTTAGTAGCCAATGTTTTTGTCGTCAATGTTTTCAATACATTGTGATGTTTTGGTGCTAAATCCGTAAATACAGTAATTACTACATAACGTTACTGTTTATTGAACGGCCTTTTCTGTCGATTTGATGTAAAACACAATGTTTTGGTGATAAATTTGTAAAATCATAATGTAATTTGACATTTAATGAGCTTTTCCTTAATCCCTCCTTATTATCCAACATTTTCGCTTATCCAACGTTCTGCTGGCCCGTTTATGTTGGATAAGTGAGACTCTACTGTATTCTGAGAGGCTAGGAGAAAGGGGTAGAGCTAGCTGGAAGAAAAAAGGAAGTAATGTTTTAAAAGTTAGTTCAGTTATGTTCAGGTTCTAGCTAGGGAGCTAGAAAGAAGATGTCTTGAGTTCAGTTATGTTTAGTGTCTAGCTGGGAAGATAAAAGGAAGACTTCTATGTGTTCAGTTTCCAGCCTGTGTGCTAGAGGGAAGATGATATGAGTTTAAGTGTGTAGCTACAAATGCTGTATTGAAGTATAAAAGGACTTGTTTAGGTCCTGATTCTCAGCTGGGTAAAGCTGAGGAAAAAGTAAAAGAAACTGTTGAGACAAAGTTTCAGTCGGTTTATTGCTGTTAAAGAGTGAAAGATATTATCTATTATATGCAAGTGGAATTGAAGAAAGGAACCTTTGTAACAAGATATGCTTATTGTGCCAAAGAACTTATAAATAAACATTTCTTTGTTTTTAATAAAGACGGCATCTTTGAGTGGTGAACTGCGCTACATAGAGTCAGCGAGGATTCGTTCTTCACTCTCCCCACAGTGTCACATCATTTCATACACGCAAGCACACGTGTTTATTGTTGGCAGTGGCTGGGATCCTGAAATAAGGATTGTCCCCTGCCTGTGTGAGAAGTCTTTTTCTTTTGCTTATTATGTGGGTGCTTTACACCATGTATATGTGCATTGCAATCTGCCCTGCATCTCTCCTTTGGGGTGTGAAGGGCAGAATATAAGTACTGTCAATAAATAAATAAATACGTGGGAGATATTATAAGGAAATTCTGCCCCCCCCCTCCAAAAAAAATTCATTTCCACTTTACATTCAATGGGACTTTAGATTTGGTGAACTTTGGTTAACAGGAATGAAAGAGGGGAATGCCAATTGGTTTTGAGATCCAGGGGTTAAACAGAAAGCAGAATATAGAGGCAAGCAAATGCAGAGAATTGTACCCAAGCTTTTGATGAGTAAATGACAAAGTTGACATGGCCTGATTTAAGGATGAAGCATGAGGATCTCGGACGAATGGAATTAATTATATATATGTTTTTAAGGTTTTTATAATGTGTTTTAACAATGTTATTAACAGATCTGTTTATATTGTTTTGTTTTTATGATTGCAATTTGGGCATTAAATTTTGCCAATTTTTGTAAGCCGCCCTGAGTCCCCTCGGGTGAGCAGGGCGGGGTATAAATGTTGTAAATAAATAAATAAACAAACAAATAAACAGAAGGAATCTAGGAAAGAGAAGAGAATGTGGAAGAGAAAACGGACAAGGTCAAAAGTTGGATCGGCCTAAGTATAGTCTTGAGCTCAAGAACAATGGGCCCAGATGGAATCATAAAAAAGGTCAACATGTCAGAAATGATGCAGGGATTTAAGCAGAAATTTGATTTTTTTTCCCCCCTTGAGTGCAAATCCTCTGAATTATCTGAGAATTATCTGAAATCCTGAGATCAGACAAGTTCCAACTCTTTTGGGCTTTAGAAGAGCCCTAAAACATGGCTATGTGCTCAGGCATTTTAACGAATAAACGATAAAGATGACACAGACTGACCTATGGATAAGGCACGAGGTTTTCGGATGAACAGATCTGAGCATATATATTTTTAAAATTTATATACTGTAATTTTATATTGTATTTAATTGTTTTTTAACTGATTTTATGTACTGTTGATTGATTTTATATAGGCATCTAATTGTGCCAATGTTGTGAGACACCCTGAGTCCCTTCGGGTGAGAAGGGCGGGATATAAATATTGGAAATAAATAAATAATAAATAAAATAAAGCAGAATCCAAAAATCTGCATGTCTTTGAAGAATTACGAGAGCTGAGAAATGAGGGGATGGGGGAGTACAGCTCCCAGGAAGAGAGAAGGAGACAAAGGTGTCAAAAAGGGACAACAGCTAAAAGTGGATGACAGAACACAAGAGCTGGAGATCTAGGGAAAGAAGGCAAGGCAAAGCCACAGGGAATCGGGAGAACTGGCACGTAGTGATCCATTCAGGCATGCCGTCATATTTTCAACACATAGCATGCCCAGCATTTGCACAGGAATATAAAAAAAACACCACACTATACATGTAAAGTGAAGAGTTTTAACACAATTTATTTTATGCTTAAATAATCAACTAGATCATCCAGTGTTTGTGGTGTTTTCTTCTCATACATATGTAATTAGAGCTATTATCAATGAATCCTGCTTTCATATGAAGATAATTAACAAATTAAAGTATTTCACTAAAACCCCAAATAAAAATGCCCTTTAAAACACAGCAGCCTTAACAACCTAATATTACACTGCTAGGATGATTACAGATGATTGGCTTACTTAAAGATTCTACATCTTTGAGCCAGTACACAATGCAGTAATATTTTTTACAGCGTGCTGCCAGTCTGTTAGCTAAGAATTTCTCTTAATTTTTTTTTTTTAAAAATCCCAAACTTGTGCTTACAAGAGCACCAACCCACTCCTAAAAGCTGCAAGCATTTCCCCCTGGGATAAAGCAAGAACAGATAACACCCCCCTCCCCCTGTGATGCAACTACTGTATATGTTACGGTTTCTTTAAACTGTAGGTCATTTCCCTTAAAAAAATTGGCAACAGCAACAAATATTAGATGAAGGGCTTTGTGTTGACGAGAAAAGGGCACCCTCTGCCAAGTACTATCGCTGCCTGACTACCTTTCATTTTCGGTGGCACTCAGGTCCGAGTCCAACGGTGGGTTAAATGAATGCGCCCTCCCCCCAGAATCTCACTTCTCAAGTTGTGTCCTAGTGTTTGCAAAATTGGAAAAAAGAGTTCATCAAAATAAGGTGAGATGCATGCATCAAAATATTAGTACTCTGAAGGAAAAAAATCATCTTTTTTTTTCACAGAACTACAGAATTCCTCATCTCAGGAATCATTAAATTTGCAGGAGATTTTAAAGATTTTTTTAAAATCAAGCTAGCGTTTTTGCATATACAAACAATATAATTGCTAAATATACAAGAATCTGTGAAGATACACCCAGAATACCCCTGCAGGTGTAGCTGTTTGAGACACTGTTCAACGTGAATGCAATATCCCGTTTGTGAGCTAAGAGGCAGTGCCTTATCAACATTTATTCTACTTCTCCTTAGAATTTATACAGTGTTATTTATTTACAGTGAAATTATTGATGTTAGGTCTTTCTTTTAAAAAAAAAGAAACAAAAGAGTGTTTTGTTACCCTGACAGTTTGGGTCCAAGAAAAATAAGGCGAACTGTTGTGGATTTTAGTATATTTTTAGTGTCTCTCTGTGGTTTGAACCATTTTTTCACGTTGTTACATCCCCTTTTGCTACAGGAATTCTTTTGTTTTGTGATGTCATCACGTTGCTTCCAAGAAGCTGTTCCAGTGTGGCATCTTGCTTATACACTGCACCATTCTTCCATTTGCAGACTCTCCAATGCCGTGAACGAAAGTGAATCTCCATGCTCTGGTAGAACTGGCTCATGCTAAAATTAAATGAATTTTTGTTTTGTTTTGATGGTGTTCTTCACATGAAAACCATGCGGTTAATGTGTGGAAGCAGCAAACACACACGCACACACACTTTTATCAGTGGCTTGATAATTCCTGTTGATTTTTCTCTTCCTTGAGTTTTCCTCTAAAATACTGGCAGTAAAAGCACACACAGTCTTGTGTCAAAGGAGAAGAGGGTGGAGAAAAAGAGAGAAAGTGGTATCAATATCCATAATGTACATTTGAGAACATTATCAAATTCCAGGTACACAGTGAATATTTCTTATCCAAAATATCTGGGATCAGAAGTGTTTGGGAGCATCCATATTTGCCCATATGTACACAATGAGATATCTCTGAAATGGCACCCAAGTCTAAACACAAAATTCACATACTATTAGCCTGAATGCAGTTTCATACAGAATAATTTTAACAATTTTGTGCTTGAAATGATGTTTGTGTGCAATGAACCACCAGAAGGCCAAGCTCTAGCCACCCATGTGGCTATTCCCCTGATTTTGGAGTATTTTAGATGTTGGAATTCTGCATAAGTTTTAATGTAATTTAATTCAAGTGATTTGAAATGTGATTGCAACGGTTTTATATATGTATTTTATATTTGTAAGCCGCCCTGAGTCCCCCTAATGGGTGAGAAGGGTGCGGTAGAAATGTTGTAGTAAATAAATAAATAATAGATGCTTAATTTGTTTCAGCAGCAATCGGAGCATAGTCCAGCCCTAACATATGTCCTCTTAAGGCATTGAACAAGTGCCATGTGTAAGTTGCCTTGAGTCCCCTCCGGGGTGGAGAAAGGTGGGGTACAAATAGGGTAAATAATAAATAATAATAAATAATTATTTGTTTAGAAGAGGCACATCAATATCATAATCAACTTCTCCTGAAACAAGTGCAGAGTAAGATTGCTTTGTTCTAATGGCCATAAAATTGCCTGTTCCAAACTGGAGGTTGGCTAGCTGGGTGGCGGGGGATTCCAGCAACTTCACTCCAAAAAAAAAAGTATGAAGGTCACCAAGCTGAGATCATTTATATTGTGGTCCACAGAGATTATCTCAGTCATTATTACAACAGCCTTGGAAGATAAGATGACATCTTTGTTAGCTTTTATATTACTGACAAGAACAGATTATTGGCTGTCTTATACTGGCCCAGATGGCCTATTTCAGATGAGATTGGAATGACAAGGCTAGTCTCCTCATACGCTGATTTAGAACAAAACTAAAATATAATCTGGACAAAACAAAATTATGGCTTTTCAATCTGCAGAATTCAAAAAAGATTATTTTCTTAACTATATTTGCCCACTCCTTGATATTACCTATGACAGTTAGGCACTCTCATGATTGGATAAGCTGAACTAAATGTTTTCACTCAGGTCCCATCTATACATACTGTAAAATCCAGAATGATGTGGATTCTAATTCTAAGGGGGGGGGCACTTGAAAATGTGCACTTCTAATGTATTCTGCAATGCTCATCCACATGGAAAACATATGTTTAAAAAAGTCAGGAAAAAGTCCAAAACTGGCAATAAAATGTGCTGCAGATGATCAGTGTATGGACACTGCAAAGCAGAAATGTGGAAGGAACGTGTGCAGAGCTCGTGTAAGCATCACTACTGCTGGAAAATTCACATGAAGCAATTGGATATGGCACTCTCAGGGAGACAAACAAATACCATGCCCCCCAGGAGGAAATCACTTTCTACTTTTTGTTTTTGAGTTGGAAGATGAGTTCCATTAATGATTCTCATCCGATGGATTGTTGCAGTTCAACACATTTCTCACAATGAGTTAAGAATAAAAAATGTCTTTCTATTGGATTGATTTGGCATGAGGGGACTCAGCTGGAACTTTTCACAGTTCCCAGGGTGCATGTGGAGACTCTCCGGAGTGGAACTGGGTATCTTTAATCCACATTCTGATTTGGATTATGTAGCTGTTCACAAGCAGCCTCTGTGAAATTCAATATTTTGCTTATATAAGGATATTTTTACTTGCAAGGATAATGTCTCTGAAACTGGGCAGATTTTTGAGATCTAATACTAGTAATAGTAGTAGTAGTAGTAATAGTAATAATAATAATAATAATAATAATAATAATAATAATAATAATAATAATAATAATAATTGTAGACCATCCAATCTCCCTGGAGGGACTCATGGTGCACATAGGCAGTTTTCAGTTCAGGCCCAAGAGTTCAGCTATTGTTTTCCACATATTGCTTTTATTAAATCTTAGCTCATTCTTGTTTATTTCTAGGTAAACTGTCTGTATTGGCTTACAGCAATATAAACTCCATTTCATATTTGTTTTTATGTCAGCTGATTGAAACCTATAAAGTCTGTCTTGGCTTCCTTGAGTATTTACACAACATTTTGAATGGTAGATGCCATGCACATGCCTTAATTACATGCAAAGGAAAAGTAAATGCAGTGGTCTGACTTTTGATTGTACACTTAATGAGTGTAGAGCAAAACTATTTTGAAGTATATGCTGCTTGCTAAGAATCACATTTCCTTAGAATTGTGAGAAAAGAGACTACATCAAACTAACCATTTGCTGTTTGGCTGTTATGAGTATGTTGTCTTCTCCATGTGCCGGACTTCTTTCTTTGTCTTCAGTTTATATCCTTCTCCCTGATTTAAAGAAAAGGTATATGTTTAGAAATCATAGGCTATTGTCAAAGTTATTCCTTTGAGGCCCATATAGCTGTAATAGAATAGGTACAAAGCTGTTAAATCAGAGCACATTATTTCAGTGGCACACAAACCACAGCTTTAGCCACTCTACCAAGTTGCAAAACACAAGCTTTCAAAATCACCTCTGGTATGGGAGAGACAGTCCTACAATGAACTTTGTGGTGAGCTGGGGTAATATCACATCAGTTGGTGGACTAATCACAGTCTAAATGTCTTTAAAATTACTTAGAATTGAATTATTTTTTCTCACCTTCCAAAATCATATTCAGATATTATTGTTGGGCACATGTCTATTGATCTACTCACATTTGCATGTTTTCGAATTGCTAGGTTGGCAGAAGCTGGGGCTAACAGCAGGAGTTCACCCCACTCCCCGGATTCGAATCGCTAACCTTTCAGTCAGCAAGTTCAGCAGCTCAATGGCTTAACCCGCTGCGCCACAAAGGGCTCCTTGCTTTGATCTGTGAAAAGTTTAATTTAAATATAGGCTTGATTTACAATTCTGATTGCTGAGAGACACATTTCCTGTTGTGGAATGAGCTAACCATACATTTTGAATTATCTGGATCTTTCCTTGCTCTCTTGTGAGGTGTCCCCAGTTCACTACTGTTAGTGTCTTGGCAGTATCAAGAGCAAGGAATGGTGTAATGTATGTGTGCGCATATGTGTACGCGAGTGCACACAAGCACAATCCCAGAATGCAGGAGGGGTGGGCGGATATGGATTCTTTGAAGATCCTGTTATTTTATCTAGAATATTATAGTACAGTAAGAAGTCCCTAGGAATGACACCATGAGTTACCGTACTGGGTGACACCAGCTCTAGTGACACCACTGCAAACAAACAAACAAAAATCTTGTCAGGAGACTGTAATGATCAGAATCTTAACTCTTTTTTTTGAGTTTTGATGCACATCTTGTCAAAAGCACAGGCATTTATGCTTTGCATGGCCCAATGTTAAGCTGCAAGCTACTAATCATTCAGCAGCGCTTAGGTTTTAGAAGGCCACCACACAATTTGATTACCATGTCATCATGTTTTTTCTCATGGGGGATAACAACACGCCTTAATACTTTCCGGGTAACCTGTGGGACGCAATATAGGAAATAAATAAATAATTTTTTATTTTCTGCCTGAATCTGAAAGGTCAAAGTTGAGGTCAAAAAAGAAATCAACAGAGAGAGAAAGCGACAAATGAAATGGGAAAGTAGGATTACTTTTCTAGTGACGACGTTGCCCTCTTCATCAGTAAACTGCTCTTCTGTAACAGATTCACCAGGAATGTTTTTTGCTTCCTCACCCTAAAGAACGTGTTAAAAGATTAGCCATGGTTACCCATGTTCACAGGCTCTGGAGGTTCAGCATCACACCAAGCAATCCATAATCATGCCAGGCTGGATGTTACTTGCTGCAAACAGTGACTTGGAATATTCTCCTCCAAATTGTTTCTACAATGTAGTGTCACATAAAGTTTTGTGGAAATATACAATCGCAAGTCTTCTATAAGAGGCTGCCACTAGAAGGAAAGGTTGGTCAATCCTTTTCACCCACTTATTTCCCATCTGTTAGGTTTGTTTGCTTGCATTTGTGTGCACACAAAGACATCTCTGGATTCCAGCCATACCAAAGAGTTAGCGTAGTTAGGGGACAGATAAATAAATATGACCTTGTCCATATGACCTTAGATCTTTTTCCTCCAAGAATGGATCTAACCATAAGGGTATAGTGATGCCACTTGTACTTATGGTACTGTGTGCAGGACATACATTTATACCTTCCCTTATTTATGTGACAACAATGGCTTAAAATTAGTACCTGAACTGAAAAATGATCTACTTTTGGTCCTCCAAAATCGTGTGCATTAAATCTATTCCTCAGAACATGCTCTGTTTAAATGCTAAGCTGCTACTTCACATTTATGTGTTTACTCATAATGAAGTCATGTGGTGTTTAATGTACCTTTTTCTCAGGAAAGTGTGCACAGAATGGCAGCCTCATTCTTCCATGAGACAAAGTTGTCTGAAATGGATATTCTTTGGAGATGGCTGCTTTAAAAAAGCCTTTACTGCAATTCTTGGTGGCAGAGAATAGACAGGATTCTGCTCACTCACAATTGCTGCACAACCTTTTAAAAACTTTTCATTTTGAAAATGACCTTCCTCATTCTGATTTGGAAGCTGTTGCATAAATGATGGTGTAATCCAGTGGTTCTCAACCTGTGGGCTCCCAGATGTTTTGGCCTTCAACTCCCAGAAATCCTAACAACTGGTAAACTGGCTGGGATTTCTGGGAGTTGTAGGCCGAAACACCTGGGGGACCCACAGGTTGAGACCACTGGTGTAAACTGTCACTCAAACAGGGGGTATATATATATCTACGCATATTTAAAAAGCCTGAACCTTACTCCAGTGCCAATGAATAGCTATGATGTTTTGGAGAGAAACTAGTTAGAAAGTTTTTTGAACCATGTGCTAACTTTCAACTTTCAGAGGAGGGGTTGTGCGTAATATAGGAGACCAAGCACATATATTTGAAAGCAAAAGAGTCACAAAAGGGCTGTGCCCATAGAGCTGCTCTTGGGGGTGGGCGGGTGAGGAAGCCATGTAATACATGTGAATCTTTCTGGCCGACTCTGTGTTGTATCAAAAACCCAACTTGTGTCTTACAGAGGTCCCATAAGCATTCACGGGAACCATCTTCTATCAGTTGCCTGGAAGTAAGAGACAAATAGTCTGTGCTGCTTGCTTTTGGGTGAATTATGAATGAACTGCATTAATAATTGGAGAAGAAAAAAGACTGATGAGCTCTCAGCACACTTGGTTTTATAGCTTGACTACTCAACATAGAACTTTGTACAGAAGCTCCAGTTGAAGCAACCATTTCTGAGATTTCAATGATTCTGAATAAAAGCAGCGCAGAAAAAACCTAATGCAAATGTATTAGATAAAATGTCACAGTGATAAGATGCAGCCTAATCTTCTACCTTCCTCTTGGTTCAATCCTTGAGACCTCTTATCTCCACATTCAGAGTCTCTAAGTCATGTCCTTTGCTGCAGGCACCAGCATCCCTCACCTTGCACCTGAAAGGCAAGTTAGTGCTGGCTTCCAGTTTACCCTTTTAATGCCACACCTCCCTCGCTTATTGGCATGGGAAGTATGTCCCAGTGTAGTCTATATGCAGAGAAAGTAGGGAGGAGAGCTAGAAATCGCAGACTTAAATTGTAACTCCACAAGTGTCTTCAAAGATGACTGAGAGGGAGACAACCTAACCACTGCTGACATTTGACTTATTTGCTGTGACCAAAAACCATTCTTGTTGCACTAGAGTGCACATATTGATTTGTGTATTAGGAAATGTAACAGTCATATCTCTGTCACTTGGAAAAGCTGTGTATCTCCATAAGATTAAAGAAAAGTAAAGCTACTAATAATAATCTGTCCCATCTATGAGCGTGATACGGAATGCCCTGTATCAGTAGGACCAATATACATGGTTTCACTTCTGGTGTGAGAGAATTGGCCATCTGCAAGGACATTGCCCAGGGGACGCCCGGATGTTTTTAATGTTTTTACATCCTTGTGGGAGGGGCTTCTTTCATATCCCCGCATGGAACTGGAGCTGACAGAGGGAGCACATCTGTGCTTTCCCCAGGTGGGATTCGAACCGCCGACATGTCCGTCAGCAGTCCTGCTGGCACAAGGCTTTAACCCATTGCGCCACGAGGCTCCTTTATCAATTTATCCCATTGAAAATTATAGTTTGCTATTATCCTTGGTTTGATGTATCCATGCTAAGTTCAGGAACACATCCCCTGTGGATATTGGAGAGAGGGATCATACTGTATTGAGATCAGTAGGTTAGCATGCCTCACAAATAATGTTTTGCTTCTGTTATTACTGTGTGCAGTTGTGATACCAAAATAACCATGTACCATTGACCTTTTACATTTGCAGATTTGAATATCACAAAATTTGATTAAAATGTTTTCCCTTGGAATCTTTAGGTTCTCCAGAGTAACTCTATGATCACATGCTAGAGGACCTAGAGCAGGGGTCCTCAAACTTTTAAAGCAGAGGGCCAGTCCACAATCCTTCAGAATGTTGAGGGGCCGAATTATCATTTGAAAAAAAAAATACAAATTCCTATGCATACTGCACATGTCTTATTTGTAGTGAAACAACAACAACAAAGAAATAACAATACAATATTTAAAAATGAAAACAATTTTAACCAACATAAACCTATCAGGATTTCAATGGAAAGTGTAGGTCTGCTTCTGGTCAATGAAATAGTCAAGTTAATTAGGATTGTTGTTGTTGTGTGACTTCAAGTCATTTCAGACCAAGCCTAAGTCTAAAATTAATTAATTATTTACTGCATTTATTTACTACATTTATATCCCACCCTTCTCACCCCGAAGGGGACTCAGAGCAGGTATATGTACATACAATATATTATATTATTAGCATAGCACAATATTAGCATTATATATTACTATAGTGAACTATACCACTATACTATTATATGTTATGTAACATATAACATATAATTAATATTATTATATGGTATTATTATTAGTATTATATTGTATAACATAATATTATTATCAATATTATATGTATATACAATATATTATATTATTAAAACTAATACAAAAATATTATATTATAAAACTGAGGGTGGGGGCCAGGTAAATGACCTTGGAGGGCCGCATCCGGCCCCCGGGCCTTAGTTTGGGGACCCCTGACCTAGAGATTCTAGTAAGGTATTCTCTTGGGTAAACACATTTCCATACATCTTCATGTTAATGGAAATTGTGGATTTTTTTTATTCAGGCATCACACACTGCTCCCTTGGCCCCTTCTATGGCATATTCCTACCACCAGCAGTTACAAGTTGCCTATCCCACTGGGACAGGCAGCTAAAAAAAGAAATCAAAATACAATATTTTGAGTGTTGTTCCTAGCCATGAATCTTTCATTGCCCTTAATCCAGTTTAATTTTCTTATATCCAGCAACATTTGTCCATATCTATATATACCTATGAAAGAAGAAACCATGCAGTACACAGTGGGATTATGAAAGACAATCCATCATGCAGTTTGGTGGTTTCTCACCACAAAATCTCATTTTTAACTTGCCAGTTATGGAATAAATATCAAACCACACAGGGGAGTTTAATTGTGAACAGCACTATATTAGCATCACAGTCCAGGACCTAGGCCATGCCAATGGACTCTTAACATATGATACCTTCAGAATCAAACGCCGGCGATACACTCTCGTGGTGATTCTCTGTTCTTCATCTGAGCTTGAATCACTCCCAATCACAATGTCACTGTCACTGTCACTGTCACTAAACTCCTGATAAATGCAGTTTTTAGTACATTTTACCAGCTCATTTAAAAGACAAACATGAATCTAAGCAGGAACAGAGGGGAGGAGGAAAAGGTTATTCCCAACATTAGTTCATCCCCTATAACAACACAATAGGAATGTGTGTAAATCTGCTCTCGGGGTTGGCTAGTGTTTGAATTTGGGGACACTCTGCTACGGTCATGGCAACATTGACCTCTAGAGGTTTTCAGACCCAACATGGGTTTGTACAGGTACAGCCATTATGCTGTTTCCTTACAAGACACTGTTTACTCACAGAGATGAACCCTTGGGAACCTGCCCAACTCCATTACAAAACTCTCCGTTTCTTCTGTTGGTAATCTACTGTTTGCAGGTCAGGTTCATCCTCAAGATTTCCTTCTCCCATTCTTTGCTCTCGTTCCAGTGGTACTAAACATGTTTCTCAGAACTATATTTTCTGTGAAGCTAAGTGGGCAACAGGATCCTTATGAGGACTTAGCTAGCACTATCTCCATTGGGCTCTCCACATGTGACATAAGGCCTCTGTGGCCTTTTGTATAGGCTGCAAAATGGCTTTGGGTTTAAAGATGAATTTCAAATCCACCGAGCTCTTTCCTTCACTTATACAACTTTCATCTCTAGCTAACCAATGATTGCACCTTCATGTGGCTCTCGACTGGCAACAGATGGCAGTAAACACACACCTAACACTTTGGCCAAACATGTTTGTTTTTTTTAGTGTGGAGGGTTTAGTGCCCTATCCATCCAATTTGGAGGCAAGGTTTCCAATAGAAATCCTTTCCAATCCTCTATGACCTCTCTTTCCAGCCCTCTGAATCTACAGTCTCTCTTGTCATGGCTGAAGAAAGATACATAGACCATCTTTGTTTATCTGATTATAATAAGACATTTTTATCTTTTAGGACATGGGAAATGTTTGAAAAGCTGTACTAAATAATTACCAAACCATGTCCACAATCACTAATATAGTTTAATTTTTTATTTATTTTAAAACAGTGCAATACATTTGCTATAAAGCAGGCATGTAATACACAATACAATATACAATACCCCTCATAAATCTTTTTATATCCACTGTTGCTTTCACGCTTATATATTTCTATCCCTCACTAGCGTGCTTCCCTCCCCCTGAGCCACTTCTTTTAAATATTATCTGTCCAATATTTCATTTCCTAATATAATCACTAATATAATGACACAACCAGTTTTGAATGATGGTTGTGGTTCTTATTGCTAGAGAACCATGGTGGATTTGAGATCTTTTTAAAAATCAGATTTGTGAGGAGATGGCATGATGTATGAAAATTAACACACTCCCCAATCCCTGCTCCCCTATATTAACTGTAGATCTGATGTGGCTGTGCCATTTCTTCCATCCTTTTCCTAAACTTAAATCTTGGCAAGCTGGGCCCTAGCAATGCAATTCTCTGGATGTTGGCCCTTGGAGATATAAAAAAGGGTGCAATAGGATGTAGCCACAGAATAATTGCCATTCTGTATGAACAAAAACAGCTGGGATTTATACCTTTGGTTCGGAGGCTGTTGCTCCCGCCTCTTCCTCAGCTTTTAGTCTCATTTTGCTGTCGTTGGAAGTATTCCCGCTTGTCTTTTTCATGCTGACAGGCACAGAGGTTTTAGGCGCATCAACTGCTGGCTTGCTAGATTCTTGTAAAGATTTCTGATGCGAGATCATGTGCTGCTCAGTTCGGAGAGCACTTTGCATTTTTGGTTTCACAGTTTCCTTCTCGCTTTGCTTTCTTAGACCGTTCGCAGACTCCTGAGCAAAAGACTTTGTCTTTACTGCTGTTGCAGATTCTGAGTAACTTCCATTGGTTTCCAGTTTTCCTGCTTCTCCTTTCAGGTATGAGGTAATAGAATCTCTACATTGGGCAGGGCTACAAAAGGAAGCAGGGACAGATAGACAAACAATTAAATAATGACACCAGGATATAGGGATGGCTTAACAGCTGGGAATTGTAACTAAATCCCACGGCTCTTAAAATGCTACAAACTCACTGCAATTCTGCAGTGTGGATATATACCGCAAGGGTTAGGAATGAGTTGTGGTCACATTTTCTGGTGGCATTAAATTGTCAAGTGAGAACAAAAAAAGATGAGTTCCAAAAGGTTCTTCTCAAATTGAGAGAATAGACTGTAAAATGACAATTGTGGTTCAAATTAAGTCAAGTGGGAAACAATGCATAATGGGGTTTGGGGGTAGAATCCCACTTCTCACATTTGTGGTGGGGAGCAAGTAAGGGGAGACATGACAGTTAGATATAAAATAATGCATGGTGCAGAGGAAGTATATAGGACAGTCTGTCATAAAACAAAAACATGGCATTATTTATTAAAGTTGAAAGTGAAGGAAATTCAGGACAGATAGAATGAAATTCGTTTTCACACAGCACACAATTAAAACTGTAGAATTAATGCCACCAAATGCCTCTAACTTGGATGGTTTTCAGGTGGGACTGCATAAATTAAAGGGAATATGCCATCAATAATAATTAGTCAGGATGCCTTATCTATCACAAGAAATATCAGACACAGAATGCTTCTGTATATAGGTTTCTGGGATTCACAAGATTCAGGATGCAATCACATGCTGTAGGGCAGTGGTTCTCAACCTGTGGGTCCCCAGATGTTTTGGCCTTCAACTCCCAGAAATCCTAACAGCTGGTAAACTGGCTGGGATTTCTGGGAGTTGTAAGCCAAAACACCTGGGGACCCACAGGTTGAGAACCCCTGCTGTAGAGGGTCTTCCTACTGGTAATGTGACTAGAATATTGTACTACATAGGCTGTGGTCTGAATCATCATGACTTTTATATTCATATCGACAAGATGAAGGCACAGATGTTGCCATCAAAATATAAACCTCTTGGTCATCTCTATCTTGAGGTCAGGACTAGAAGAATTGCAAGGGAGTCATGAGAGCATTGCAATGTGAAAGCCTGCTGCCCGTATAGCTTGTGTATCAACTGTAAGGTGTTGTTGTGAAGGCAACAGCACCTAACTTCCACTAAAATTTCTCATCCTGTCCCTTTGCTTCAAAGGTAAGCCAGGTACAAAGGAAAAGAGCAGAATGATCTATGTAGATGATTGACAGACCCCAAAGAAAACAAAAAGGTGTGATGCACTTTGGTTGTAGCTAATATGGCAGGCAACATCTTCCAGTCCATTGCTCATTATTCTGGTTCCTTCGTGTGGCATAGTCCTTCAGGAGAATAGTCCCTCAGAAATGAAAACTAACAAGATTAAGGGGAATAACCCATGGAGAAAAAGCAATTGGTTGATTATTTATTTATTTAATATTTATGTCTTTTGTATCCTGCCTTTCTCACCTGACAGGACTCGAGATGATAAAAGTTGTTACCCTGTCTCACCTCTAGAGACTCACCATTACACCACAAGCTAGGTGAATCAGAATTTGGGAAAGTTATACTTTTAAGACTACACTTCTGAGAATTCTTGGATTATTATATAAGCGTCGCAAGGCTTGGTAGTCTTCCTGCAAGCCTCATAAGACTTGCAGAAGGTCTACAATAGGCTATTAAAAATGCTCATCATCACGCTGTACCATCTCAAGTGCCCAAAATGGTACAGAACTTATTAATCCCTATTAAAAATGGCCACCACAGCTCCCCTCCACCCCATGTGTACAAAATGTTGTCTGTGATGTATTCTTTGGGCTCCTCTGCATTACTACTGAAAAAAGAAGCCCAAAGTTGTACAAGAAAGAAGGAGGGATGGCTACCTTTCTTTCCCTGATTTGGGAAAGGGAGAGGTAATGGGATGGGAACACCGCTTCTTTGTACTGTCCTGCCCTCTGGTGTTTGCATTGGACCAACAAAAGAGGTAGGTGGATTTCCTTGCTCTTTTGCCTTCCTTTTTCAGACTACTTTCTTATTCTTTTTCCTCATTTATATTTGTACTGATGCAAACATTTTAAGATTAACAATACAATTTTCACACACTTCCTCAATTGTAATCATTCAAATAAACAGATCCCCTCCCTCTCTTTAACTCCTAAACATATTCCTTCTATGCATTTTTAAAATAAGAGGGAAATATTTGTTTGTTACATGCCCCTAAGTTTTACCCTTATAAACGAATGAAACAATCCATAATTTTGGCCCCCAAACCTGCCATCAATTTATACATGAGGTTAACTTATATACGTGTGTAATGGAGTTTCACCTTTTGATACTAGTTGCATTTTCCAATGTTCTGGAAAAGTGATTAATAAAATACCATTGATAGAGAAATATTACTGTGACTGTTGTTTATTTATATAAACAACGTTTAGAAACCTTAAGCGGCAGTTGGAGGGGTGGTGGAGACTATATACGAACTGAAGAACATTGCAATTATTTTGAGATTTGAGATTTTGAGATGTGGTTATTTTGAAACTGAAACAGACTTGCTTAACCGCTTCCATACCTTTCATCTAGCTGATCCAGCAAATCCCCACTTTTTCTGCGTCCTGGTGTCGGCGGTTCCACGTTGACACTGGAGGCTTCACTCTGCCAACCTGTAATTGAAGATAGTTCCTGTTCTGCCTGCTTCACATACTTAAGAATAGACAAGATCTTTTCTTCCGTCATCTCCTCAGACTCAACTATTTCATCAAGGTGAATATCTTCAAACAGAGATTTAAGTTTTTCTTCCGTCATCTCCTCATCAGTACCAGACTTTTCTCTCTCATGCTGTTCAGTTCTCACTAGGGTCGGACTAGTTTCTTCGCACTGCATTTGTTTTGGAATCCCAGCATAGCTGCCGAGATATTGAGGGTAATCAGTCAGGTCCATTTCCTCCACTTGGATCTGGCCTGGATCTTTAGATATTCTTTTTCTAGGCACTGAGAATTGCTGTTTGCCGTCTTCCAGTGAAGTGTCTTCTTCAATCACCACTGGAGGTCCTTTTGCTGTATCATCTACGTAGCCCTGTGAAGTTACTAACACGTCACTCAGTCTACTGGGAGTTCTAAGGGGTGACTCTATACTAGAGAAATCACTACAGAAATCATCTTGATGGGAATGAGTGGGTGGCACGTAGCGCAACCCAGTGGGAGTTTCCAGTTCCATTTGAATCATGGGATAACCTAGGGAAGACAGGTACATTGGACTGATTGTAATGAAGCATGGAGCGATACATATAAGGAAGCATGCAGAATGGCTCATTAATAATATAATATATGGCAAATACATGAGATGACAACAGTAATTGATTTAGAAATGTATCAATGAGTGCAATCTCCTTAGAGGAAACAACAAATCTGTAGTTGAAAAATCCCCACTAGAATAGCAGGTCTATTGCTTATTACTATTTTAAATGAATAGTCCTGCTATACACATTGTTGAAAGTTTTAAAATGACTGGATTTCCAATCACTTTAATGATTTGTTTTGTAACTAGAGAAATTTTGATAATACCAAATGGCAGAATCTGGTATAGATTGTTGCTGAATAGATTGGTTCTATCTGGTTGGATGTCAATATTAGAATTTTGTTTTAAAAAATCATCTCTGTTCATTTTAAAGTCATTCACCATGTATAAATAGTAAAGAATAAGATTATACTGGACAGGCAAGTTTTCCAATAAACCTCTTCCACAAAAAATGGGCTTGATTATTTTGATAGTCGCTTTCACAATATATGCTTTCCCCAAGATATACCAACTTGCCTTGTATCATTAGGCATGAGATGTATAATCCTAGGTACTTCAATTTAGTCACTGCACTCTGAGAATGCAGTTATTTTAAAAATGGAAATGAATCTCAATGACGACATCAAGGTGTAGCACACTCTTAAACACAGCAGAAGCAAAATCTAACAATAGGAGGATGTACACCAGAAGCTACAGAGTGGGGAGGATCTAGATATAAATTTCGGGAACAGCAAAACTATAAAGATGAGAGGACTCAGGTGAGTAAGGAGATCTTGGAGATCTTGGAGACTGAGGCGATCTTGGTGACATGGGTACAATCAGAAACACTGATCAAATAAAAAGAGAAAAGAAAAGATAGGCAATGAACATGAGAGCACAAAAATCTTCTAGGACAGGGATGGTCAACTGGAAACCTTTGTGCCACAACCAGCCTTAAAGCAATTGAATATGGTATACCAAATGTTAACCAAATATTTCTCCACAGAAAATTTCAAGGGCATACTGGAAAGGCAGAAAAGAGCTGCTGGTTAGCTTCTTAAGACATGTTTCCAGAAATTTTCCTTTGCCCAGCAGTCCATGAACTTACATTGTCTAAATGTTTGATTGCCATGAAACTATTTCTTCAATGTAATGCCAACTTTGTTATAAAAGCTGGGCATCCGTGTTAGTTTAGATTGTGTGAAAAGCATTTAAAATGCCAATAATACTGGCTGGATAGATAGAGTGGCTACAAGGAATACACAGTTTGTCCATCTCTGCACTAGTGGTTAGACTGAACACACAAACACATGAAATGACATGTTAATTATATTCCCACATGTAAAAATTAATCTGGACAGCTTGAGAAAGCGAAGGAAAAAAAGAGCTTGTTAAGTTGTGCCATCTAGAGAGTAATGTACACTAATGAGTTCTTTCTGAATCAACTGAGAGAAAGGTAAATGTAGTCTGGTCTTGTTGAGGACAAGAAGCTTGAGGAAAGTTCAGAGGAGAGGAAGGACAGAAAGCAACAAAAGAGAAGCACATTCTCTTTGTAGGAAAGACACTTTGTCTTATGATCAAACCGCACAAGCAACATTTCAAGAGGAATTTCTTAAAATGTTCACAGAACTTATTTCTGTAGCGTGGTGATATTACTGCTGAGGGATGAATAAGCTCATATGCTCTGCACACAGCCAGAAAATCCTTGCAGAAGGCAGCAAAAGGGATATGTATTTAAACAAATAAGCATAAGAAAACATTCACAAGAACATAGGATTATAATTATCTAGAAAAGCACATCTTATAAAAAGACGCCTGAAATATTTGGAAAGCAATCTATCAACAGAGCTTAAAAGTGAAAAATAATTTTATAACAATTACTAGCTGTGCCCGGCCACGCGTTGCTGTGGCTTAAGTGGAATAGCAGTGAATAGCCTTGCAGCCTCAAAGCCTGGCCGTTTTCTTCCTAAGGGAATCCTAGTTTGGTGAGCTGGAATACAATGAATACTCTCGGTGCAGCAGGTATGCATGCTGTTATTAGTCACCTTGATTAGCATGTAATGGCCTTGCAGCTTCAAAGCCTGGCTGCTTCCTCCCTGGGGGAATGCTTTGTATGGAGGTTTTAGCTGGCCCTGATTGTTGTATTTGTGGAATTCCCTTTGCTTTCAGTTGGTTCCCCTTTATTTGTCCTGATGTTATACATGATATTGTTTTGTATTATTTTTCCAGAGTAAGTAAGACTGTTGTAATAGTGGAAGCGAGGATTCTTCCGGCTTGGGAGAATCCTTTGTTGGGAAGTGTTAGCTGGCCCTGATTGTTTCCTTTCTGGAATTCCCACTTTCCTTGCTTTCCAAATGTTGCTTTTTATTTACTGTCCTGGTTTAGACTTGTCCTTAATCCCTTCTTAAGGTAAAGGTAAAGCTTTCCCCTGACGTTAAGTCCAATCATGTCTGACTCTGGGGGTTGGTGCTCATCTCCATTTCTAAGCCAAAGAGCCGGCGTTGTCCGTAGACACCTCCAAGGTCATGTGGCTGGCATGACTGCATGGAGCGCCGTTACCTTCCCGCTGGAGCGGTACCTATTGATCTACTCACATTGGCATGTTTTCGGACTGCTAGGTTGGCAGGAGCTGGAGCTAACAGCGGCTGCTCCCGGGGTTTGAACCTGGGACCTTTCGGTCTCCAGCTCAGTGCTTTAACGCACTTCGCCACCGGGGCTCCAATCCCTTCTTATTATCCAACATATTCGCTGATCCAACATTCTGCCGGGGTGTTTATGTTGGATAAGTGAGACTCTACTGTATATTTATAATCTCATATTATCTTGTTAGAACTGGATTATATGAGGCTCCTTATACACAGCTGTATAAAATGCACACTGGAGTGGATTATATGGCAGTGTGGACTCAAGATAATCCAGTTGAAAGCAGATAATATAAGATTATAAATGGGTAATATAGCCGTGTGGAAGGGCCTTGAGTCCCCACTGCTATATAATCCAGTTCAAAGGCACATTAAGGGCCCTTCCACACAGCCATACAGCCCTGAATATCAAGGGTCATAGTCCGCAATATTTGAGCTGGGTTGTCTTGGTACACACTGCCCTATAACCCTGTTTAATGGCACATTAAGTGTCCTTCCACATAGCCATACTACCCTGAATATAAGGCTGATAGTCCACAATATCTGAGCTGGGTTGTCTTGAGTCCACACTGCCATATTACCCAGTTCAAAAGCACAATAAGAGCCCTTCCACATAGCCATTCAACCCAGAATATCAAGGCTGATAGGCCACAATGTCCAAGCTGGGTTGTCTGAGTCCACACTGGCATATAACCCAGTTTAATGCAGATTATATACGGATCTGTGGGAAGGGCCTATGATTACAACTCCCCTCCAGCATGTAGGGCGACTTAGGGGGCGCCCTATGTGCCCCAAAACAGAGAGAAGGGTGACATAAACACAATCCTTGGCACTACTCGAGGGCTGGTTCGGACCCATGTGCTAACGGGACGCCCAGGAAGCCGCCCCCCAGTACAATGGCAGCCACTCCCTCCTCGTTTTCCTCACCCAAAGCGACCCACAGCCATTCCAAAACACCCATGTCCGGATCCCTGTTTACCTATTTGAGTTGGGGGAGGCAGTGCTCCATTTTCCTGACCGTTTGGCCGGGGGGGGGGGGGAGAAGGCTGCAGCGCCTTCCTTCCTGCCTCTCCTTTCATCTCTTTCTGAGGGAAAGAAGAAGGCTCGCTTGACATTTTCTCCTGATTTGGTGCCCTCTTTGTGCCTTCCTGGGAAAGGGTGACTAAACTTCGGTTTGGCCTCACGCGCAGCTGTCTCAGCCTCCGGTTTTTTTTAGTTGGGCGGGGGCGGCTCCTCCGCGCATGCGCACAGTGTAGTATTCGTTTTTGAGGGTTTTTTGAGTGACTTCCAGTCTGAATTTTGTTTTTGATGTCTAAACACAGCGGGAATGACCATTTTTTTTGTGGCCATGTTTCGTGGGTTTTGGGTGTTTACTTTAAGGCAGAAATGGTCAGAACATTTTTATATATATAGAAGATAAACATAGCTTTATTTATAGGTCATTTCAAGAGTAACTAGCTTTACCACTGAAAAGCAAAAATACATTTTTATTTTATTTTATACTATGTTTTAACATAAAAAAGATCTCCTCCAGTCACTCACTTGGAAGAAACAAATAATCAAAATGAAACAAGTTCGGTTTACCATCAACAGGATCATGGAAAACATTATTTTCGTCCGCAAAGCTCCTGGTGCCTGTAATGTTTCCATAATCAAATATTGGTCCTTCCAACAAGGTGACAATGTCGATCCGATTGATTTTTGTCAATACAGAAGTTAAGGCATCAGCTGTGGAGAACAATATATATTAAAAATAGGTCCTCAGCGAACATCGTATTTATTTTATCAGTAGTGTAGCATATTTTGTCAAAACTCTCAATGTGTTTCAGAGTGTAAAAGTGTTTCAGGGTATAAAAGATTTCAGTGAACAGTGAATAATGATTGAACTTTAATAAATCCTGAGCATTCCAGGAATGAATTCTCAGCAGTTGCCCTACATCTATGGGACAACTCTGTGGAAGACTGGGGTTCAGAAGCAAAACCCATGCAGAAAAATCCACATTCAACCCCCAGCATCTCCACAGAAAAAGAAATGGTAAAAGACTCTATTTCAAAGAGACAGCTGATGATGGTCAATGTCAACAATCCTACCCTAGTTGGATCAATGTTCTGATATAGTTCAAGGCAGACTCCTACATTCATACTGTCTTAATATAAATCCACCAAAGCAAAGCCCAGAAGGACAGTTCTTCTTTTTTGAAACAGGCTCCATGTATCCGGTTTTTCCACAGGCAGAGAAGGCTAAAGACTTTGTATTTATTATTGTTGTTGTTTACTTTATTTATATCCCGCCTTTCTCCCCAAGGAGACTCAAGACAGCTACCAGTCACACACTTTGATCAGTTTAAAACAAAGCTAATACAACAACAACAACAACAGCAACAACAAGAAATTATACAATATTGTGCATGTTGTGTTTAAAATACAGTTAAAATACAATAAATACAATTAAAATGCAAACACCTAATCCCACGCAAAACGTGTCCCTACAACTGCCATGATTCCACAGCACTGAGCTACTACACTCTTTCTATTGTGCAATTGCATTGTTTGAATCCAAGGTTCTTATATTAACAGTGACAATACATTGCAAGTTTGCAATCTTGAAATATTAAATCATGAGAGGAGCTTAAAAAACAAAGGCAGGGACTTGACTAGATTAGAAGATTACATGGGCATGATAAAGTTTTTTTCTGCATTAAAATGAACTGTATAGCTACTACCTCAGCTTTATCATTAAAAAAACAAACACAACAATTTGCCATCCTATGGCTCCAATATTTTTTTTTCATAAGCAGTAAAATGTAGGTATATGTGCACACACAAAGGGTTCATAAACACGCATGGAGCTCCAACATTCAAAATTATGTAAAATTGGCAAAACGAGTACCACATTGCGGGGTGGAAGTAATAAGATCCTATATCCTATAGTCAAATATAATCTGATCACTTATTCCTTAATGACAACACTATGTAACACAATTTTTCTTCCTGGGTTATAAATGTCATTTCCTAATTGGTTCTATCATAAAAGCAAGGAAAAAGTTTATTAAACTACAAAAAACCAAACAGAAATTTAAGAAATAAGGAGAAAATTGTGGAAGTAACTACACTCCCAAATGTTAAGGAACAGAAGAAAATCATAAGTGCACAAGTTCTGCCAAAATCGCAGATGGAAGTTTCAAGAGGTCTGAAGTCTGTGCTGATTTTATGGAAGTTCAATACAAAAATCTTAATAATATGGAGCCCCCGGTGGCATAGTGGATTGAAGCCTTGTGACTTGTAGGTTGGGTTGCTGATCTGAAAGCTGCCAGGTTTGAATCCCACCCGGGGAGAACACGGATGAGCTCCCTCTATCAGCTCCAGCTCCATGCGGGGACATGAGAGAAGCCTCCCACAAGGATGATAAAAACATCAGAACATCCAGGCATCCCCTGACGCAGACGGCCAATTCTCCCACACCAGAAGCGACTTGCAGTTTCTCAAGTCGCTTCTGACATGATAATAATAATCATGATAATAATAATAATAATAATGGAAACAAGACTAATCAATTGGATTTTCTTGGGGTTAGTCAGAGAAAACTTAGTTTATAAACATGTGGAGTTGAATTCTGTAAGATGGGAAATTAGTGATTTGATTGAGGAAGAAATTTGAGAGCAAGATTGGCATACAGAAGGAAAGAGAAAACCAAGATGGTATACATGACAAGACAATGACAACTGATGAAGATCTGTGAATCTGTTGAGATGGACAAATCAACTAGGCTGACGAAGGAGAAATATCTGTCCAACTACAAGTAAGATTGGGACTTTCTAACTCACTACTTATGATAATGAAGGTGGGAGGCATTTGTTTATTGTAGGATTTAGGAATTAGTAGAATACTATTAAAAGTAGAAAGGTGTTTATATAATGGTATCTAGAGGAAATAGATTAAAGAGAGAGAAAAATCAGCATACAGTGAATGAGATGTCATAGACTAGTTTTTGTTTGTTTATTAATACCGTGTTCCCTCACTTATTGCTGGGGTTATGTTCCAGGACCACCCGCAATAAGTGAAAATCCGCGAAGTAGGGGCACTATATTTATTTTAATATTCATACATTATTTTAGTAGTTATACACTATTTTAAGTCTTTATCAACCAATCATGTGTTGATAAATCACCTCCTCCTCCTGCTACCACTTGGGCTCCTTTTCTCTCCCTTCGGCTTCTCCTTCCTCCCTTCTTTAGGCTGTAAATTGTAATTTTTTATTATTTATAATAGTCTTTTAGAGTATATTGAAAAACCGCAAAACAGCAAATCCGCGAAAAGTGAACCGCGAAGTAGGGAGGGAACACTGTATTGATCTTTCTGTGTAGGTGTCTGTCCTTGTTTGTTTCATGTGTGAATTTACATTTTGTTACCTGCAGTGGGCTTTTAGAAGTAGGGTAGTATTAGTAGTTCTTTTTTAAAAATATCAAAACTTGGAATCTGTGCAAACATTCTTTTTTTGGTGCTTTTTTGACTTCAAATAAAATTATTTACAAGATTATTTGTGCTTGAGGTTACAACACGGCCTATGTGATTTCAATCTATAGTCCCTATTCTATGATAGTTTCATTCACACCAATAAATTATCACTTGAGGCTGCAGATTATTTAGATTGAGCTGTGCCATACAAGAACTTCACGAAGTATAGACATATGCTGTTGTTGCTGTGTCCTTCAACTTGTTTCTGACCTATGGTGACCCTAAGGCAAATCTATCAAAGGGTTTTCTTGGCAAGATTTGTTCTGAAGGTGGTCATTATCTTCCTCTGAAGCTGAGAAGGTATGATTTGCTCAATCTTCCCCTATGGTTCTTATGGCCAAGTGGATATTTGACCCCTGGTCTCTCAATTTGAAGTCCAGTGCACAAACTACTACACCATGCTGCCTGCTATAGACATACATATCTAATCTAATCTATATTCTAAATCCATAATAAAAGCGAAAACCTGTATGTGTGTATGTGGCACGGATGCCTGCTCACACAGACAGCCTCTGGCCTCCACAAACAGGCTATAGCTCCCAGCGTTAAAAATCTAGCAAGTCACTCTTTTCCACTGACATTGCGGTTACAGCAAGCGCCATGAACATGCAGCCCAGCCCCTGACAATGTCCTTCCCAAACACTACAGCCCACCACTCAAGGAATGCTTTCGTTGGGGGCCCATTTCACCCTAGATTTTGCTTTTTCTTCTACCACAGGCAGGCATCCCAGGGTTCTCCATTGCTGTGGAATTTGCATGGCCCCGCCCACTGCTCTTCCCTTTCCAATCTCTCTGCATAACAAACAGAGCAGAACTGAGCGACTACTAAACTTACTGGAGAACTTTACAGATTAACTCCACATGGTGGAAGTTGTAGTTCACCCTGCATCAAGTCAGAGCACTGTCACTCCTACTGGGGAATATAGAGGACTTGTAGTTCACCTACACACAGAATGCTATTAACCCAAACAATGATGGCTCTTGGCCAAACTTGCCATGCAGACCCGATATGCCCACATTTGACTACTGGTGGGTTTGGGGGGGAACTGGACTGGAAGTTGAGGAGTAGTAGGTACTGGGATTTTCACCTGCAATGAATGAGCATCACACTTGGCACACAGAGTCCCCATAACCAATACAACATATTGGACAAATTTAGGAAAAGGGAGTTATAGTTCACCTGCAGTCAGATAAACACTGACCCCCACCAACAATGCACAAGGACCACACTACACACAGAGAAGCCTCATGACCTACTGAACACACTGCAGGTATTTCTGGGAAGGGGCCTTGATTTTGAGAGTTGTAGTTCACCTCCATCCAAAGACCACTGAACCCAGCCAATGACAAATCTAGACCAAACTTGGCACACAAACTGAATATTGCCTGCTGTGGATACTGATAGATATTTCGGGGCAATTGCCCTGGGAATCTGGAAATTGCAGTAGTTCACCCCCATCCACAGAGTACTGTACAACACCTGGTACACACCCCCAAAATGACCAACTTATAATACTGGCAGGGTTTCAGGAGGATTCAGCCACGATTCTGGGAATTGTAGTTCACCCAATCCAAACAGAATACATAACATTAAAAGACAAATAATACCATTCTCAAATGAGCCAGGCATCGCCGGGTCCCCAAACTTGTTTCTAAATAATCCTTAATGCTAAACTTACTTGTAGCATTTTTCCCATCTCTGATAACCCATTTCTTTAATAACATGAAGCTCTGAGCAATCAAAGAGTTTGGGTTCTCCACTCTGATTTGATTAATTTCATCAACAGAGAAATTCAGCTCTCTTGCAAGTTCTGCGATGTGGAAAAAAATGGGGAGGGAGAGAGAAACAAAAGTCTTATTTTGAATAATTAGTAGCTTTCATATATAAGCACATAAAACTTATACAGAAGAGATGTTTGGATAAGAAAGTTATCTAACCCGCTTCAGTCTAATATTCTGTACACAGCCCTCGTGACAGAATGCTTTGAGAAAGAGCAGAAGTTGCTCTATTTTGACATTTAAGAGTTTAGCACCCCAATTTGCAGACCTTTGGGGTGTACCTTTCCTTGGTCAATATTACACATTGGTGTTCTTCTGTGTCTTCAAGTAAACTTAGAATAATAGAATCATAGAGTTGGAAGAGACCACATGGGCCATTCAGTCCAACCCCCTGCCATGCAGGAAAAGCAACATCAAATTACCCCCATGAGATGGCCATCCAGCATCTGTTTAAAAGTCTCCAAGGAAGGAGCTTCTACCATACCATTTCAAAGTATGGTGGCTTCATCTTAGGGGTTTATTGGAAAGGGTTATTAAGAGGTTTGCCATTGCCTTCCTCAAAGTCTGGGAGAATATAACTTGCTGAAGGTCACCCAATGGGTATCTGTATCAGAACACAGATCTGAATCCTAGTGACCTTGAATCTAGTCCAACACTCAAATAACTACACCACAATGGATCCCAATATATTTCTCCATAGAATTCACTTATCTACTGTTTAGCACCAGTAGCCAGTTACTGATGACCTCACAGTTACTGATGACCTCACAGTAGCCAGTTACTGATGACTATCTGATATAGAAACTCATTAGCTTCATTTCAAACTTTTATAGTGAATGTTTCATGAATGAATCATGCACTGTCTGTAAATTTTCCTTCTCTGTCCCTTTTCCACTTACTCCAAAGGATGAAGACAGACTATGGAGGAGTCTAAGGTTTGTGGTAGGCAATTCCAGCTGATGGGTAAAAATTAAAACCCCTCCCATGTGTTAACAGACCAGTTTTCTGCTCACATTTAGTCCAGTCTTCACCCAAACTAGAGAACTTTGTCTCCAAATCATTATACTGTATTGTTAGAAAAGCAGTTGCCATATGAAAGATGGTAAACTTTACCCATATACATGCAGTGACCTAAAGTTCAAAGGTTTCTATGTTGACATAGCTGTGGCGCAGCTGGCTAGTAACCAGCTGCAATAAATCACTACTGACTGAGAGGTCATGAGTTTGAAGCCCGGGTTGGGTTAAGCCCCCGACCATAAAATAGCCTGGCTTGCTGTTGACCTATGCAGCCCTGAAAGACAGTTGCATCTGTCAAGTAGGGAAATTTAGGTACGCTTTATGCGGGAGGCTAATTTAACTAATTTACAACATCATAAAAACTGCCAGCAAAACACGAGGAAAGGAATGAGGAAGTACAGCCACTAGTGCACAGTGAAGCAACAGCTCCTCCTGTGGCCGGAATCGTGAAGCTGGGAAAAAAAATGTTAAATGCCTCTGTGTCTGTCTATATATGTTGTTTGTCTGTTGGCATTGAATGTTTGCCATATATGTGTTCATTGTAATCCGCTCTGAGTCCCCTTCGGGGTGAGAAGGGCGGAATATAAATACTGTAAATAAATAAATAAAATAAATTGACATCACATCATAAAATCATACCTGTCCAGCTAAGTCCCAGGTGATCAGCCACTATTGCCATCCTTATATCTGTCCGCTCACATGGACTCTGTGGACCTGTGGTTTATAATTTCTTAATTAAAAGGAGGTTGTGAAAGAATTTACATCACTGACTAACAGTATTTTAATACACTGTGGTATGTTAGCTAGTGCTCCGATCAATTACCAAAAATGACTGAGTGCCCTCAAAATCCTACAAAATATCTATATTTAAATATTTATAGATATATATTTTGATAGATATATTCTGATAGCTATATTATCAAAAATTTGAAAATTTTCACTTTTGTAAGGCCACGTGTCAAACTACATGATGTTGTGTAAATGAAACCAAACATGCTGACAATCAATGTACTAAATTTCTCAACAGTGGTTTAACTACTGATGGATAGAAGATGTAAAAGAATCCGTCAGTATTTAAAAGAAAAAAAAGTTTGTTTATTTTGACAACATGAAATTTTTGCTTGTCAAAGTAAAATCTCCTAACACCAAATTACTACATGAATGTCTTTGGCATGCTGTGCTAGCTGTTTGTCTACTTTCATTTAAGCCTTCATTTAAAAGGAAGAAAGAAGGTATAAAAGACAGCACATACAGATGACAATGACATAATGAGAACTACGGTAAGTCACTTCACAGGCAATCACAACAGTTCATGCACTAGGATCAACAAGTTGAAAATTTTACAAACTAGGCTTGATCTCCACGAGGTGAGCCCCGAGAGCTCGAGAAACCTGACTCCCTCCATTCTCACCAGTCCTTCTCTTACTCCTCCTCCTCCTCTCACTGTCGGATTTTTCACTCTTTGATTTTAAAGATGCTGCCTCTGTTTTCATATCTCTAGCAGGCTTCGTTGTAATGGAAGGCTGGAAAACTTGAGTGGCTTCAGACAAGGATGTGTTTCTTGACGTACTGTCTTCTTCTTCATCGTCATCATCATCAGACACCTCTGTCTGCATCTTTTTATCTTCATCCGACAGGCGGTCCACCAGCTTTAAAGCCTCACCACTAATTCCCTTAAAGTATTCAATAGAATGTTTACATACCTCCCTAAGCTGACTTTGCTTTACTTTAACTGTTGCTGTCGCTGTGTTTGATATGGTGGTAGATCTTACCTTTAATGGTAATTTAGAAGGAAGTGGTTTGCCTTTGCTTCTCTCTAGCTGCTCTTGGTTTTGAGCTGCTGAGGTTTTTCTAACTATGGCTAAATTTTGCCTTTGTGTATTTTTTACAGGAATCTTTGACCTTACTTCTACATGTGGAGATGAGCTGTTTTGTTTTCTTTTCTCGACTTTACTATCTTGTCTGACTCTACTCACTTTGTGGGGTTGGCTACTTCTAAGTGAAATGGCTTCTTTTGTTGAGGTAGCCTTTATGGGAAGTTTTGATCTTACTCTATTACCTACAGCCTCTGATGGCTTCTGTTCTCCATGTATTTTTTGCTTACAGTGTTCATATGCTGTGCCTTTACCATTTCCTGAAGTGTTTTTCATTGGGTTAGCTTTCTGTGTGGGACACTTTGCCTCAAAATCTTCATTTAGTACTTTTTTACAAGTTACACTACTGGTAGGTATGGCGGATGGATCCAAATTGTTGTTGTTATTAAAATTATCTTTTTGGAAATCATGCTTTTCTGTTTCCCTAACACTCGGCTGGCTAACTATAGCTGTACTTGCAACCTCCTCTATGGTTTCACATTCTAACCCCTGAGCACCTGGTGTCACAGCCTCTAGCTTATCTGTCACTTCTCCAGAGGCATCTTTCTTCAGTGTCATGGTGGAAGCAGAAATTCCCATTTTAATAGGTGCACGCAATTTGGGATCAACTTTAGAAGCATTAACAGTGGCTGATGATTTCTCCGGTGAGTTACTACCCGATGTTGCTTCCAGACAATCTCCATTGGCCTGGATGATGAGCTTATGTTCAACTGCTGGTATTTCTACTTCTCTCTCTATGTTTTGTTCTACAGTTTTGTCCCCTGACTGTGGTTGTGTGATGGCAGTGACTTTATTTTTATCCCCTTCCCCCTTGTCCCCTGACTTCCCTTCAGAAGTATGCTCACCAATCTGAAAAAATTGGAGTCTTTCTTCAACAAAATCCCTCTTGCTCATGTCAATTGCGCCACTGCGAGTCATCTCAAACATCTTCCCTTCGTGAAATGGGAAGGGGTTGGGCTCACTAGTAGGTGTACTTTCATCAGTTGGCGTTCGGGCTGGTGTTGTGTCAGGGGTTGTTGCTTGAGATCTGTCTTCTACAGCAAGGCCAAAAGGCTTAGACTCATCCTCTTTGGATTTCGACTCAAAAACTTCATCGTCACCACGATTATTGGGCCAAGGGTCAAAATCTAGGCTTTTTGTGGCTACTGTCTTAAAAGGGGTTGCAAACTCTTCATCTACTTTGTAACTGAAATATGTGTCAGGAAACACAGTCCTGTCAGGATGCCTGCCTTCCAGAGTAAAAAACTGTGCACCCGACTTTTGTTCAGTCTTATTGGCACTTTTTTCAGATGCTGGACATTTTGATAATGGCTTGTTTTCTTCATTGCTGACTTTTTCCTCCTCCTCAATAACTTCCAGCTTGCTTTGGCTAAAGCACCGGTCAGTCTGTTTTAAAATGCCTTCTGTAGTCCATATATCCTTTTTGATTTCAACTGCTGGACCTGCAAGTTTGGAATCGCTTTCAGTCAGACCATCATCTTCATCTTGCAGATCATACCCATCAAGGGAATCTATTTCAGTTGCATCTGTGTCATGGGAGAATTCTGCAGTAGTCGCTATGGAACACTCGGTGATAGACTGGTCATTATTCCCATTTTGTGCAATATCATTCTGGGGAGAATCAAGGCCAAGATCAAATTCACTAGATTTCCCTGTCTCCTTCTTTTCAGATGATTTCTGCTTGGTGGCTTCTTTCTGGTCATGTTCCATGTCACTCAGTTTAAACATATATCTTTTAATTGGAATGGGTTGATAGAGGGATTCATCATCACTAGAGTCACTGAAATCTTCTCCTGGTGGGACTGGAGAAGGTGGCTGCACTCTTATGACTGGTTCAGCCAAATGAAATTTGTCAAGTTCATCCTGTAGGTTGACTTCTATCATCTCCATCTCACTCTCAGAGGAGTGGCGGTGCTTTTCTGATTCTGTTTGATCGGCATCTAATGGAGGAGGAGGTGGGAATTCAATGTAGGCAACCCTGTTTCCCTTGTGTCTTTTATTAGAATCCCTGTCTAGATTACTGGGCAAGACTTTGTCAATTTTGGGTGGCTCTACGGTGATTTGTTTTACAGAGGTTGACCTAGCCTCTGCCTCCTCCTCTGATTCTTCAGAAACCTCTGGGATAGGACTGGGTTTGCCTGGTATATAAGCTATAAGTGAATCTGGTGTTTTAGATGTAAACTCATAACTCACTTCTTCTGAGCTAGGTGTCTCAGGAGTTAGGGGGCTTTTCCCAGAGCTATCCATGAAGGACACCTGCTCTAACGTGTCATCTTCTGGACTACCTTGAGGAGAAGGAAGTTGCTTCTGCTGCCTAGTTGTGTAAAAGCCCCCCCTGGTCTCCTGCACTGTTTTACTTTCCTGGCTTACCATTTTTTTGATGCTTCCTTGTTGCACTTCCCTTTCATATTGCCTCCCTACTTGAACAAAACTAACATAAACGGGCAGGGTTTTTATGTCTTTTGTTCCCTCAGCTGTTGCCAAAGGGGCAGATCTCACCAAACTGTCACCATGAATGGGGTCAGAGTCCCGTGAGGGAGATTCCTTTCCTGGGCTCATTTCTAAAGAGTCAGGTGATTTGCTAGGGGACAGTTCGGTATCCTCCACAGGAGGGCTTAATTTGGAATAACCATGTTGTCTGCTGCTACTCAGACAAAAATCCGAATACTTAGTTTTATCATGTTCTGTATATTCAAAATGTCTCTCAGCTCTTTCCTTAGCCATACTGACATGGGACACTTTAGCTGATAGTTCATGTCCTGCCGTTTTGGGCTGTTCTTGAATGCCATCAGGAGCACCAGCTGATAACATTCTTTTTTCTTCAGAAATTCTGACTGGAATGTGAGATGTAGTCAATGATTCTTTTTTCTTTAAAGTTTTATCCATTGTTTCACTGGGGCATTCCCCTTCTCTGACAAAATATTCTCTATAAAGGACCTTTTTGGATGGAGATTTTACAGTCATTTCCTTCACCTCTTTTGAACAGGATCCATTTGTTGAAGTTTTATGCTCATGCTGTTTTACAGCAATAAGTTCATTGTCTTTGACTGTATCTGCTGTCTCAGGATGGTCAAGGTGATTTTCTTTCACTGCATCCTGAACCAGGACATGGGAAAGCTTTTCTTTCTGTGTTTTGTGATTAGACGTCCCAGGACTTTCCCATGTTCTGTAGATTTTCTTATCCCAATGCCCCATGGCTGGTGCAGTTTCAGAAGTTGTGCTGTATGCCAAACCTTTCACCTTCTGCTCTGCAAAAGTGTCTGGAACATTTTTACTTAGGATTTCGCTTCTGTGTTTGACTACATCTGAAGAAGCATCTTCTACAGCTTTGCCTTTACACTGGGTGCTTTCTTTTAATTTGCTAGCAGAAGGTTCTTTCTGTAATGTTAAAGTCCCATCTGTAAGGTCTCTCTCTTTTGCATGCTTTTCTCTGGCATAAAACTGATAGACTGGGAGTTTGCTGTCTTGCAATTTCTTCACTGGGATTTTAGACTGAGGATCTTGCTTCTTATCTTCTTGAAGCTGCTCCTTATTCTTTGAGCCTATGCTCTGTTCAAACTTCAGCCTAATAGAACTGAGTTTGGATTGCTTCAGTTGAAATCCAGTTGGCAAAGCTTCAGGTGTCCTACCTTTTTGAGCAATTCCTTTTTGTTCTGTTGACCGCTTAGACTCCTCAGTCTGTTGCATGAGAGCTCTTCTCTCAGGGCTGCTAGGCAAACTTGCTGCTCTTCTTTCATCAGTTTTTGGGAAGCCCTTTCCATCACGGCCATAGAGTCCTTCTCTAGTCCAATCATCCTTCGAACGGTGAAAGTCAGAAACTGTCCCCTTTTCAGGGCTGCTGGCAGTTGATCTGTGGCCCGACTGAGCTTCTTTCCCATGTCCTTTCTGTTGCTTTTTCTCAGGTGATTGCAGTTCAACATTCAATTTTTCTGTTTTGTCCCGGAAGAACTGTGATACTTCTGTCAGCTTTTCTTCTGCCTCCTTAACAGTCCTGTCCACCCTGTCTTCATACATCAACTTTTCTCTACCTCTATCTAACCTGTTCTCAGTAAAGTGCATCCACATTGCATGTTTTGGACTACTAACATCTCCGGTATAATGTAAAACTGTCACTTTATCATAATGGTCATCCTTAGATGTTTTGCCTACACCATTTTCTGATATATCTTTAGAGATTTTGGTGAGGATTTCTTTTGGGGGAATTGTGGCTATTTTTTCTCTGCATCGTTTATCAGGCCTCTGTGAGTCTGAGCTATGGGGTAGGATATGATCAGTAACTGACTCCTCAGTATCGGAGTGATACTGAGGAGTATCAGAGTGATACTGAGGAGTCACATCTAACTTTTCTGAGAGAAGCATTTTCTCAGCAAACCTGTAGGACTCCCCTCTTAGTTCTGATAACTCATCATCATGGTACTCTACTGAATGTTGACTCAATAGCTTCAGTGTTTTGTACGAGTCATCAGACATAAGTTGGGCAGAATTAGGGCGACTGTCTTCTTCCTGAGACACAGGAGTGTTTACTCTAGACTCCAGAAAAGAAGGCAGTGACTCTTCTCCTGTAAGTTCTTCTTCTTCTTGCTGACCTTGTTCATCTGAACAAGGAAAGGCCTCATGTTTTTCCAAATCACCACGAGGCAAGTCTTTTTGATAAACATACATTTCTTTCTCGGGACGCTTTTTTGTTTCTCTAATAATGACTTCAGTAGGTTCAGCCTCATTACCTTTTTCAATATGGACCTCTATTATACGCTCCAGTTTGGGTTTCATTTTGCTGTCCTTTTCTGTACGTTGCGGTGAAATTTCAGTAGACTTGCTAGCATCTGGTGTTACCGTAGACTTATGTTCAAACAGACCTGCCAACTCTTTGGAAGGATCACGTCCTGACTGAAAAGCTTTCATTATATCACGAACAGACATTGTTTCTTCAATTCTTTCTGAAGAACTCTCAGTGCATGGAGGCTTGTGATAAACCATTCTGGTTGTAGTAGTTATATGAGTTTCTTCTTTCACCCGGACACCTTTACCAAGAACACTCTTGTGCTCATCGTCATCACTGCTGGCTTTCATTTGAAATGCTTTCACTTTATCTTTGATAGATCCACCATTTGGCCGGACTTCCAGCTCCATAAAAGTGGGTGCTGTTCTGGGAGATGGCGGCTCTTCTGTTTGTGGTTCAGGAACCTCTTCTGGTGAAGGTTCGTAGCTACGAATAACATGAACCACTTCAGTTCTTGTCTCTGTAATGACAGGGGGGATTGGTACATCATGAAAAAGTGGTTTGGGCCCTGTACTTTCTGCACTTTGTGGGGCTGAAGGAGTTTTCTCACTTCTTGTTTCAAAGCCACTGTCAGATAAAGGACTTTTGTCTTGGTCATGTTGAGAAAAGTCATCTGGAGATTCCAAAATGGTATCAGTTCCAAAAAAGGAATCTGCGATTTTACACAACTCTTTCTCTGAAGTAGAAGGCCTCATAGAGGCTGGAGGCATTTTAAGTTTGTGTTCTTGCAATGCAATGGCTGGTTTCAAAACTCTTTTTTGTCTTTCTTCGCCTTCTCTTTTCCCTTCTTCAAATTTGTACTTTAAACTTGCCAGTGAACTGCTACCAATATCATTTGTTAAATAATCAATGACTTTAGTCAAGTTATAATCCTTTTCAGATACAGCCTTTGCTTTAATCTGCATCTTTTCAGGAATACATATAGGAGGACATGTCATGCCTTGCCTTCTTGCTTCATCAATCTCATCTGCACTGAACTCTACCCATTCATCCTCAGAGGAGTGTCCTTCATCACCTTTGGATAGCTTGGTTGATTCTTTGTCTAAATACACACCTTGTGTCAGTATCTCACTAACTTTCACTAGGCCCTCTTTTACTTTCTGAACAATTTCTAAAGGTTCTTCTTCACCTATTCTATCATCTTTTGTTAGTTCTGGCTGGAATGCCTTGTCCTCGATTACATCTGTCTGCAATACTGCTTTCATTCTTATTAGGTCCTCTTTCATGTCAGTCACATCTTTTAATATCTCCTGACTAGAAGATAAAGAAGATGGTGTGGACAACCTAAGAGCAGAGGGTGCTAAAAACAAGGATGATTTTATAGAAGATGAGGTTCGGGTAAAGTGAGGCTGTGTGCGTGTCTCTGTAGTCAATGTTTTAATAGGCGAGAGCAACGCAGCTGCCGATTTTGTAAGGGAAGATGATTCTGGGAGCTTCTTTAGTGCTGGTTCAGACAAAACATTGACTACAGAATATACTGGCACTGTGATTGTTGATGAGGTTACTGACGAGGTAGTTGCTGATATTGACCCAAGAGATGTATACAGTACACCTGCAGAAGGAGTTCTTATTGACTGAAAGGCTGATGGAGTTGAAGACACGTGTGACCTGAGTGGAGAAAATGGCATTGCAGAAGTGGCTGGAAGTATTTTCTCAACGGCATCAGTGGCTGCATTAACAGCACAACTTGCAGAACTGGCTGCTGAAGTAATCTTGTCTTGAAATGTGGCAGTGGCTTTGGATCCATTGATTAAACTGGCAGGGGACGGATATTTCAAAGGTGACATGGATCCGTTAACCATTGCTACCTCTGTATGCCCAATTGTGTGTTTCGCAGGGGATGTGAGAGATGAAGCCATTGTGACTTTAGATGGTGAAACGGCATCAACTGCCGACTTAGCAGGAGACACCACTGACTTTAAAGGTGAAGATAAAAGCGGTGATGCTGATGTGATGATTGATTTAAATGGCAAACTTGAAGAGTACATGTTAATGTTCGATTTGGGAGATGCTGGCGGCGTCATGGTAATGGATGATCTCTCCAAAAGAGACCCAGCTGTAGTCACGGGAGATGTCCGAGAGGGGAATGTGGAAGCAGATGCCAGCCCTTTCAAACTAGTGGCTTCTGTGACTGCAGGAGCTCTGATGAAAGAACGAGAAGAGACTTGGCTATTGTATGGAGATTTCGAAACCACAGTTTTTATTGGTGAGGAGATTGTCCGAAATGATCTAATTGGAGAAGCTACATCGCTAACAGATTTAACTGAAGATGTAGTGGAGGCTCCTAATGTGGATTTGATTGGTGAAGCAGAAGAACCCGACCATATTGATTTTAACGGGGATGCTGTTGGAGTGTTAGAGGACGAGCTTGATAGAGAAGTGAAGCCTGATTTGTTTTGCCCAGGCACAGTGATTGGTGCTGTTGTCCATGACTGATAGGGTCTTGCTGAAAAGAATGGCTTGTATGAATAGGTAGCAGGTAGGGATCTTGTTGCTCCTGCACTTCGTTCAACTGTTTCTTAAATTGTTAAACCAAAAAGTATAACGTAAAAATTAACAAAAACAGTTGAAAAACAGAGAGACCAGAGAAGAAAATTGGTCAGTAAATGCTGTAATATTACAAAAAAAGCAAATACAACTGTTTGTATGAATTATAATGACGTAGGTAAAATTAACAGCTAAACAGGAAGGGAAAATAGGAATGAGCCACATAATTATGGATGAACATAAAAACAACATGAAATGGGAAACAAAAAAGCACAAGGCAACCAAGTTTGCAAACAATGGGGAAAAAAACAGAAAACACTAAGGAGGAGTCCATAATGGTCCAAAGTAATAGCCACAACAAAAAAATCTTCTCTTACTTCCTATTGACTTTCTGATGTGCTAAATTTGAATTATGAAATATCTCATCTCGAGTTTGCCTGTTATCAGTATGCCTTTGCTTTGTGCAAATACCAAAATTGTCCTCTGGGAAATTTCTGTAATTATATCTTGAGCAGTTTCATTAATACAGTGTATAATTGTATAGCAGTCCAGTTAATACAAAACAGTATAAACTTGTGCAAATGACATTGAGTAGCTAAAGTCTGCTTTGAAAACCACTCCGAACTATTTCATGCAGAACCCAAAATACCTTTAAAGTGACAGGCAATTGATGTGCAAATTGTGAAGCAACGGGAATAAAGTCAAATCTCTCTCTCTCCCATGCACATTTCGTATATGCTTCACGCTCACAAAGCCAATAAGAGCAAGAACTTTTCTAACTGAAGAATGAAAAGAAACACTTCGAATTTTGCATTTGTTGGGGTTTTTTTTCATGCGGTATCCCTTTTACTTGGTCAAACTTAAAAGAAAAAAGCTTCACATGAAATGGCTTTAATAAGCATTTGTCATACACAAAAAATGGGGAGAACAGTTGATGAAAAAACGTGAGCAGGCAAAGCAACCAAAAATTCACTCATGCAGTTTATCATGTCAAAACAAGCACATGGAATAGAACACTATGTACAGTGCATTTATGCAAAATACATAAAAGTTCGATTTTTCCACATGAGGCATTTTAAAAGAAGAGCACACTTTTTCTACTGGAAGAAATTTCTGGGTACCTTTTAAGGACAGTTTTCATAGCAATTCAAAGACAGGCGAGTGGGTCGTGAAGAGTACAAGCTTGGATCTTTTAAAAGAAGTGTAATTACTTAACACTTGTGTTTATAACCATGAATGTTGACTGTTATTCATTACTATGTACTTTATTTTTGTTCTTTTTTACATCAGGGATATTCCAACTCTTTTGCCACTTGAGGTGACAGTCAAACATATTGCCACCTCCACTACACTACCTATGGAAATTTTCCCCCATTGAGGAGTTGGAGGAGAATTGTCATTTGCTTGCACCCTTGCTTGCTTACTAACCAGCTGGTCACTCCAATCCACAAAGGAGGAACAATGATGACCACAGCAATGGTAGCTGTAGAACTCATAGCTGCGAGAGTGGAGACAGCAACAACCAAAGTGTATACATGATCACGGAAAAGATCCGACAGCCCGTTTTTTTGTGGGAGGGGCAAAAATGCCCAGGAAAACTGATTTCTGAAGATCCAGAGCCAAGCATTCATAAAAGCTCTGACTCATAGACTACTACTATGACTACTTCCATGAGCACATCAATGATCATTGCTTCTGTTCTTGGTGTCACAGCCTGAAGCTCTCGCAGCTGTCACCATCTCGCTCTTTTCTGAATGGGAGGAGGTTGACTCTTGGGTGCGAGAACAGGGTGGGATGGGGAAAGGCAGTATTGCCACAGTCAAGAAAAGTACTTGGAGAGCTGTGTTGCTCTATGATTTAATTGAGAAAGGGTTTGCCACATGGAAGTAGAAAAAGTTAGCAATTTGCCACCATGAGCACACTACCAATGGTATCAATGAGTCCAATGATAGGATTGGCCCTATTTTAGATACAGGTTGAATATCCATTAACTGAAATGGTACATAATGGGATATCTTGAGAAGTGGAACCCAATTTTAAACACAAAACTCATTGATGTTTCTTATACACATAGCTACAAGGTAATTGTATAGATCAGGCTTTGTAAACTTTTCCTCTCAGGAACCCATTTGGCTTGAGAAATTTTTTACATGCCTCCTGGTATAAAATAAGTATAAAAATAAAACATTAACTTACAACAAAGCAAGGCTTGCGAAGCAGGCTGATTTTATTTCTTATGAAGTACAGCAGAGGCATCTTCAGCAGAATCTACTGTACATTGCACAGCGATACATGTAAATGTCTAAAACAGCCATTAGGTGAAGTTCAGAAAAAAATTTCAGGACCCAACATTAAGCTAATGGAACCCCATTTGGGGTTTGGAGCCACAGTTTAGGAAGCAGGGGTATAGATAATATTTTAATAATTTTATACATGAAATTTCATTATCAACATTGTTATTAAATGGATTTGGGAATATTTTGAAATTCCAAATAAGGAATATTCAACCTGTATAAAGTTAAGTTCTTCTTATTTGCCTATATAAAATGGTTTTACTGTCTGAAGTTCTTGGTATCACCACTGTTGGTTTCAAAGTGTTTTCAATCAATTTATTCAGACAGCATATCAGCAATTCCCCTGTTTTTAATGATAACAATTTTGTAATCTGCCTAGGGAATATTTTAGTAGATAGATAAGATATAAAATAGCAAAAAATTCAAGCCACTGACTAGAACAGTCAGCTCTAGATGGCAATGGGTATGCCATCCCCAATATCTTTTGATACAACAATGACAAATTCATACATTATCACTGATGGCCAACCCAACTGTGAAATAGCAGGTAGATGACTCTTCTTGATCTAGAAGCCAGCTTCGCTGTATTAGAACATCCTCCAATAAAGTGGAAAAACTAGCCTTGTGGACAAAGAACATAAAGTAAATTGAATACATTAAGTGTGAAAAGAATTTTGTCAGTGTGTCAATGGGAGCTATTGAAGTGAAAGTTGCCAATCATTTGGCAATATGAACTCCAATGGAATGAGAGCATTAGTTACATGTGCAGTTCTGTTCTGTCCATACATGTCATTCTTTGATCTGTGAGTATATTACCCGTATTTCATTGCATAACAGTCACACCAGTATTTTGGGGGGTGAACAACATGGTATTTTTGTTTTGCTCGCAGAATAGTTGCACCCCATTTGAAGCGGATTTTCCATTCCTTCCTTCTTTGGACTGCTTTAGAGAAAGGAAGAAGGAGGGAAGATCCCAGTTTCAGAAACCTCCATTTCAGGTTTTTTAAACTGTCTTGCCTCAGAGGAAGGAACCTCCATTTTATAGTTTTTAAACTGCCTTGCCTTCGGAGAAAGAAAGAAGGCAAAATCAGCCACAAATAGCTCTGCAGTTTAAAAAAAACAAACAAACAAGAATAGACCTGTTTGTTTGAGACAGGATGGTAATAATAATAATAATAATAATAATAATAATAATAATAATAATAATAACAACAACAACAACAACTTTATTTCTTACCCGCCTCTCCTTGTGGCTCAAGGCGGGTTACAACATAGCTAAAAATATACAATCATAAACATTATATAAAATACACACATTAAAATATATTTCTATTAAACCCATATATGAAATACATTGAACAAACATTAAAATATAGTGAACACAAGATATGGGATTAAAATTCACTGGGAAGGTCTGCTGGAAACCTTCCAGCAGAATGGGAAGGTCTGGGGAAGAGATAGATCTTGAGATATATTTTCATTTCTAACAGCTCATTTAGCTGCCGGATCTCTTCCACAGTCCTTCCTCCTTCTCTTCCAGAGGTAAGGCATTTTATTTGTAAAAAACATATTTACAGAAACTGGAAAATATCGTGTTAATAATCACAGCCCACCCCCTTGCAACCATTATGCAATGAAATACGGTATTCCTTTGTGACATGTTGAGTTTTAACCACCTTGCCTCCATAAAATGTAGGAGGAAAACCCATCTTCTTTTGCTATGTAAACGTAGATCCTATATTATTGATTTTTTTTAGGGTCCACAGACCCTTCAAGAGCAGACATGGGGCTAATTAGCCTGAATGTCCTGAGTTGTCTGTGCTCTTGGATAATCTGATTGACTACTTTTTATTAGATCAAGCCTTTCCGAACAATACCAAAACCAACATTTATAGAAAAAATGTCTCTTTTTGTGAGAGATCAGTTTGCAAAATTAGTACATTTGTTAAGAAACTCACTCATTCCAGGCTCAGTCAGATAGCTGTAGCGCTTACGTAAAGCAAGGGACACAAAGTTCTGGCGCCGGTCCGTTTTTTCCGTCTGCAAAAAAACAAATGTCCATTTGGTTTCTTTAGAAGACAGTTATCATCTTTAGCATATCTTTTAGAAGACCGTTATCATCTTTAGCATATTCCTTTTTTCTTTTTTATTCAATTCTTGATATCTCATTTCTGCAAATATGTCAGGATACGCAAATGCCTGTCCAAAATGAGGAAGGAAAACTGTCTTAACTGCTCTTAGACCTTTTAAAGAGCTATCTGTACATATGTGCTATCAATTCCAATGCAGAACTGAAGGGGATAAAGCAGTGGTTCTCAATGCGGGATCCCCAGATATTTTTGTCCTACAACTCCCAGAAATCTCAGCCAGTTTAATACAGTTAGGATTTCTGGGAGTTGAAGGCCAAAAACATCTGGGGACCCCAGGTTGAGAACCACTGGGATAAAGGATTTCCTTGTTTTTTTCCCCACTATTATGCTTGGGTTGACCAGTGTGAGGCACAATGAGAGTCCTAAACCTAAGCAATGTTCTTATTGACTGAAAGTGGATTTAAACTTACTTTTCCCATGCCCAAGCCAAGTCACAAAGGTATGTTTCTATTACCCCTTCTACACTGCCATATAATTCAGTTCAAATCAGATAATCTGGATTTTATATGGCAGTGTAGAAGGAGCTTATGTCTCCATATGCTGTAGCAATTCCAATTTTCTGCAAACAGGTTTTACATTACAGCCTAATCTATCTTTATTTTCAGTTTTAAAAGTTATCCTACTTTCCTTCACTAGTTCACTCTCTTCTCAAAAACCCGGTGCCATATATGAGGCTATGCTTACTCCCATGCATTTATGGTTTATGATTTAAAATGAATGCTTTAATATAAAACATCAGTTTCCTTCCCAAATACATTTCTTTTAGAGGAAATGGCCATATGAGCAGGTATTTTGATGTGTTGTAGGGATCAATATGAGATAGGTTGGTTCTGGATGTTTTGAAAGCATTTTTGAAAGTTTTTGAAGAGAGTTCTGGGAGATGTAATGAGCAAGTTCTGTCTTGGACCGACCTTATTTTCCCGAAAATAAGGCTGAAGTGGGAACATAAGCCGTAGCGTGATTTTCAGGATGCTCATAATATAAGCCCTACTCCCCAAAAGCTCCAGCCAGACAGACACATTGAGTATGTCCATTGCAATACATAATAGACTAACTGAATTATACAATAATATAAATATATTATTTAATATAAATAAGTAAATAATATTGACACTAGTACTGAAAGTAGATTAAAATATAAATTATAATTTAAGTATTTGTAAATAACCAAGTGGGTGCCTTTGGAGAAGAGATTTTAGTATATGAGTACATGAACAAATGTAGATGGTTGTACCTAAAAAATACATCCCCTGAAAATAAGACTTGGTCTTATTTTGGGGAACTAAAGTCGTATCTATCCTGACCAACAATAAAAATGCTATTTGATTTTGTAACAGCAGAGAGATTCTGTGTTTGATGTAAAAACAGATCTCCCTATTATTCTATATGTAGTGAGGGAGGTGAAGAGAGTTTGAATGAAGTATTTATGAAAGGAAGCGTGAGCTCGAAATCTGTCAATACTATAAGGTAAAGGTAAAGGTTTCCCCTGATAATACTATAGTCAATACTATAATCCCAGGGAAAATTATGCAGGGAAAGTGCTATTTAGATTATGAAGCAGATATGTATACAACATGACCCCCAAATCTGCAGGACTTGTAACTCCAGTTTTATTTATCCATGTCCTCTCTATGCATTTTCTATGTTCTCCAGCATGACACTTGAACCAGAGGTCCTTCATTTCAGTATGGTTCACTATTATCCATATCTTGTGCTTTACCAGCATGCATCTTTAACATTAATACTGGTAAAGTGTAAGACAATAAAAAATGGACCCAGTAGTTTGGTGAGCATGGAGGACTTGATCGGGAATTATATCATTCATTCATTTCTTTATGCTATGCCTTATTTGAACTATGTATTATGATTTTGCCCATCTCTACTATATTGCATTTATATCCTGGCTTTCTCATTGTAAAGGACCACTACTGTAATCATTTCTGGCTACACAAGCACCCACACAAAATGCTACAGGTACACATAACAACAATATAGCTATAACTTAGGGCAATAAATAATTTCCCCAAATTAATACATAAACCACAATGTACACCTACTTTAAAATAATACATAAAGGACAAAAAAACACAATAAAATGTATTCTTTTTCTTTTAAATGTGCACAAATGCAGGGAGGTGAATTAGAAACTGCAATACAATTGCTAACTGATAACCCGTCAGTTTTCCCCCCATAAAATTGCTTAGTAAATCACAGAATGTATTTTTATGAAACATATTATCTTGGAAATCAATAAAAATCAGAATTAAAGACTAATTCTAATCATAATTTGTTTTATATATATATTTAGAGAAGTTAGGCATTAGATGATTGGTACCTTACTGAACCAATGTAATACCATTTCAAGAGAATATGGTTTTTTCATGGTGCCTTCTATTAAAGAGGGTTTAAAGAAAGATTTGTATTCTACTTTAGGTGTGTGAAACAGTCCTTTTAAAAGCAGAAAACAACTTCTGCATGTTGAAGGGCACACCGTTAGATCCTAAATGGTAATTTGCAATACGTAGTAACCCAAATTTATTAGGCATTGTTGTCTGGTTTAATTAGCTCAATGAAATAAAATGGTTACTCTATACACTTATGTGTAAGCTGAGGGTTGGTTTTGTGGCCAAAGTTATGGATATTGATATCACCAATGGTAAGTTGAGGGTCATTACACAGAGAGAACCAGTGCCAGCTCAGAGTTAGCAAAATATTCAAAATAGTCAGAAGTGATACAATGACAGAGAAAGTGGAAAGGATCGGTGCTTCTTTAGGTTCTCCCAAGATGGACTAGAGTGCCGTCCACACAGTTTCTTTTTTGAGAAGCATTAAAGTACAGGGCTCACATTGACCCATAAATAAGTCAATCCAGATATTTTTGGTTGATATTTTTTGAATAAAATTTGAAAACTTATATTGAGTGTCTAGGGTAGATCACTTGTATAGCCAGTAGGGGCGTGCAAAACAACACATAATTCTGTTTTCGTTCTGTCCCCCCTCCAAATCTCCTGGAATCTTCCAAAAACAGAATGGGGAGCAACCAAAATTTGAAATGAAAACAAAACGAAAACAGAATGGATTCGCTCACTCCTATACTAGCCAGTGGTGCGTTCCTCTCTAGGTGTTCAAACTACTTATGCTAAGATCAGTAGTAGACTCAATTCTTAGACTTTAAAAAAAAATACAAGGGTTTCCCTTTTTAGAATTGGCCAGGCACGCAACTGCATGCCTTATAATGGAGATTTCAAGGGAGGAAAGAACAAATGGACCTCTCTCTCAAGTGTGCTGCTTTACAAGTGCATGCATAGAAAAGTGAGCACTATACACTTGGTTTTCTAAGCACAACCTTAAATTTTATCTCATGTCTCCATTTTTAAAGGATATTAAAGCCAAGGCAAATCAACAACTCGGAAGTTGACTAATTGTATTTATGTGCTCCTTTATATTTTTTTAATGAACACAAATTCTGATTCAAATAAAAATGAAATAAAAGACAGTTTATATTACCTCGTCATCTTGATCTGACTCTGTTTCCTTTTGGTCCCAAGAGGCATTGCAGAGACAAGGAATGTTATAATGGACAGCAGGGAAAAGAGTATCAGGATATGTAAGGGAGCACAAAAATGCAAGGTAATTTGTAAAAGTCAAAGCAAATCCGAAATGTCAACAAAAAGTAAATTTACAAACAAAACTGTACATTGACTGCAAATAAACACATGACATTGTTATAAGCATAAGTCTATGAGCTCTAAGCAGAAGCATGAACTATGAACAGACGACCCAACCATAAAAAATGAAGTAAACACCATAGTACAAGAAAATTCAAAACACTCTCAGCATACATGAAAACAGTAACACATAAAGCAGGCTTAATCTCGTTGCAAGGCATTCATTCCCATTGCTAATGCTTCATGATAATCGGCAAAAAAACAACAACAGTTAATCGAAAGATACTGAATGTGTTTAAGCAAGTATACCTTTTTATGTGCTGGCAGAGTGATGTTCAAGTTACAAACAGCTGTCTGTGGCAGACCCTTTGTAGTCTTTGGTTCTTTCAGAAATGATAAACGACCACAAGGTTCCTGGCTGGTGTCTCTAATCTATAAATTAATAAAATGTCTGTATATTAGTTTTGAAATGTTTAGCTATTTCAGATCCTATTCATTGAATCAAGCTGCTGCCTCTGATTTCAAAACAAAAACCGATCGATTGTCACATGCAGTAGAATCTCAGTTAACCAACTAGTTTATGGCACTGCTAACCTGCATCTCCAA